>NC_138385.1:50164881-50191085 GCF_054177405.1 Leptonychotes weddellii
TCCTACCTTCCAGAAAGTGGTCGCTTTTCTGATGAGAGAGTTGTTGCTATTGTTTTCTTCGATCTCCTGTTGAGTTTGTAGGTGTTCAGAATGGTTTGATCCCTATCCAGCTGAATTCCTGAGAGGAGATGAAATCCAGGTCTCCTACTCCTCCGCCATCTTGCTCCACCCAGAATAAATCTATTTATACAGCAATTCTTCCTGAAGAAGTACTGAGGAGTGACTGAACAGCTTCTGCACAGCAAAAGATAGAGACCACAACAAGAGAGATGAAGTCAAGATAACAAAGGGAACCCCCAAATCCCCTCAGGATGCAAAATGCAGTGGGAAGAATAGTACTGAGGGATCATGAATAGGTTAATATGCCCTTGGGCACAGAAAAAAAGGTGTGGCTTAAAAGGGCAACTAGAATATAAGTGAACCAGTCCTAGAAGCCTGCCAAACAACAGAGGATAAATTGGATGGCAAGAACCATGATTTAAATTCCCCCTCTCCCTTGATACCACAAATGGGAACAAGGGTTGGTGTACCATAGGTGGCCTACTGAATCAGTGAGCCCTGGCTCCCTAGCCAATACCAGCCTCAAATGATTTGGGGCACACATGTGTGCATGCACACACAGTTTAGAAAAACAACTAGAATATAAATAAACAAGGCCTAGAACTTTCTCAAATTGTGGGGCAGCTGCTGAAATTCTCTTCAGGTTGAAGGGGCTGGTGAGCACTGTGGTTTATGTTCACCTTCAACCTTGATAGCATGGATAGGAACAGAGTTCAGTCACCCTAACTGGCCTACCATTGCAGTCAGCCCCAGGCCTTTAGCTCACACTAGACCCAGCTGTCCTATCAGGGCATCCTTAGAATGGCACAAACTAGGATGCTGCTGGACAGAACTCACCACAGCTCCAGACATATCAATAAGGTAACATAGATGCTAGTGACCCCAGGACTTCCTGGCCTGTACTTGCTTAGGCCATAGATGACTCATCAGTGTGCCTTCAAAAAACTGCACAACACCTCCAGCCACTCAGCAAGCTGGTCCTTATGCAAAAAGCCCTAGGACCCCTTGGTTTGCCCCTACCTCAGCTCCAACCACCCTGTAATGGTTCTCCCTGCATAGAGAGCCCCAGGACACACTGGCTTAAACAGGCTTCATCTTTAGCTGTCCTGCCACAAGTCCTCTGCAGGAAAGCCCCAGGATACCATTGCTTGTACCCACCTTGGTTTCAGCTAATCAGTCAGGAAACCCCCTCTGTTCAGAGACCCAAGTCTGCCTTAGTCTGCACCCACTTCAGCTCTGTCCATACAAACAAGGCAACCCCAAAACTGAATCACCAGAACCCCAATTCCACAATAGCCACAGTTGCAGCCACCCAGCCAAAATCAGCAGGCACACATAGAATACACAAGGGATGACCATACACAAGATCATTCCTTCTAGTTTAAGAGAAATAGCTGTTCTGCCTAATTCATAAAAATAATCATAAAAAGTTAAGCAAAAGGTGGAGAAAGAGGAATATTCCCCAAAGGAAAGAACAAGACATTACCTCAGAAAAAGAACTAAACAAAATGGAGATAAGCGATATGCCTGATAAATAGTTCAAAGTATTGGATATAAAGATTGCAGAGAGGATTGGATGAACCCAGTGAGATCTACAACAAAGAGACAATGCTTTAAAGGAACGAATCTGAGTTGAAAACTATAAGTAAAACAAAAAAACTACACTACATTTTTTTTTTCCATTCGATATTCTTTCCTGCTTTGTGGAAGATAGTTGACCATAGGGTTGAAGGTCCATTTCTGGGTTCTCTGTTTTGTTCCATTGATCTATGTGTCTGTTTTTGTGCCAGTACCATACTGTCTTGATGATTACAGCTTTGTAATAGAGCTTGAAGTTGGAATTGTGGTGCCACCAGTTTGGTTTTCTTTTTCAACATTCCTTTGGTTAGTTGGGATCTTTTTTATTTCCATACAAATTTTAGGATTATTTGTTTCAGCTCTGTGAAAACAAGTTGATGATATTTTGATAGGGATTGCATTTAATGCATAGATTGCTCTAGGTAGCATACACGTTTTAACAATATGTGTTCTTCCAATCCATGAGCATGGAAAGTTTTTCCATTTCCTTGTGTCTTCCTTAATTTCTTTCATGAGTATTTTATAGTTTTCTGAGTATAGACACTTTGCTCCTTTGGTTACGTTTATTCCTAGGTATCTTACAGTACTTCTCTTTCTTCTGTCTCATTGTTAGTATATAGAAAAGCAACTGATTTCTGTGCATTCATTTTATATACTGCCATTTTGCTGAATTCCTGTATGAGTTCAAGCAATTTTGGGGTGGAGTCTTTTGGGTTTTCCACATATAGTATCATGTCATCCATAAAGAGTGAGTTTGACTTTTGCGCTGATTCAGATGCCTTTTATTTCTTTTTGTTGTCTGATTGCCGAGGCTAGGACTTCTAGTACTATGTGGAACAGCAGTGGTGATAGTGGACATCCCTGTGGTATCCCTGACCTTAGGGAAAAGGCTGTCAGTTTTTCCCCACTGAGAATGATATTTGCTGTGGGCTTTTCATAGATGGCTTTTATGATATTGAGGAATGTTTCCTCTATCCCTACATTGTGGAGAGTTTTAATCAAGAAAGAATGCTGTAGGTGGCGACTTGGTGGATCAGTCGTTGAACGTCTGCCTTCGCCTCAGGTCATGATCCCAGGGTCCTGGGATCAAGCCCCACATCAGGCTCCCTGCTCCACGGGAAACCTGCTTCTCCCTCTCCCACTTGCCCTGCTTGTGTTCCCTCTCTCGCTGTGTCTCTCTCTCTCTGTCAAATAAATAAACAAAATCTTTAATGAAAAAAAAGAATGCTGTATTTTGTCAAATGATTTTTTCTGCATTTATTGAGAGGATCATATGGTTCTTGCCCTTTCTTTTATTTATGTAGTGTATCACATTGATTGACTTGCAGATGTTGAACCACCCTTGCAGCCCAAGAATAAATCCCACTCAGGCAAGGTGAATAATCCTTTTAATGTACTGTTGGATCCTATTGGCTAGTATTTTGGTGAGAATTTTTGCATCCATGTTCTGTAGGGATATTGGTCTCTAATTCTCCTTTTTGGTGCGGTCTTTGTCTGGTATTGGGATCAAGGTAATGCTAGCCCCCATTTCTATTTTTTGAAACAGCTTGAGAAGTATAGGTATTAATTCTTCTTTAAAAGATTAGTAGAATTCCCCTGGGAAGCCATCCAGCCCTGGACTTTTGTTTTTTGGGAGATTTTTGATTACTGCTTCAATTTCCTTGCTTGTTATGGGTCTGTTCAGGTTTTCTATTTCTTCCTGGTTCCGTTTTGGTAGTTTATACATCTCTAGAAATGCATCGATTTCTTCCAGATTACCTAATTTGTTGGCATATGGATGCTCATTATGTGTTCCTATTATTATGTGTATTTCTTCTGTGCTGGTTGTGATCTCTCCTCTTTCATTTATTATTTTATTTATTTGGGTCCTTCCTCTTTTCTTTTTGATAAGTCTGGCCAGGGCTTTATCAATCTTATTAATTCTTTCAAAGACCCAGCTCCTAGTTTTGTTGATCTCTTCTACTGTTCTTTTGGTTTCTATTTCATTAATTTCTGCTCTAATCTTTATTATTTCACTTCTCCTGCTGGGTTTAGGCTTTATTTGCTGTTCTTTTTCCATTTCCTCTGAGTGTACAGTTAGCTTGTGTATTTGAGACCTTTCTTATTTCTTGAGAAAGGCTTGTATTGCTGTATATTTCCCTTTTAGGACTGCCTTTGCTACATTCTAAAGGTTTTGAACAGTTGTGTTTTCATTTTCATTTGTTTCCATGAATTTTTTAAATTCTTCTTTAATTACCTGGTTGACCCATTCATTCCTTAGTAGGATGCTTTTTAGCCTCCATGTATTTGAATTTTTTCCAACTTTCCTCTTGTGATTGAGTTCAGTTTCAAACAATTGTGGTCTAAAAATATGCAGGGAACGATCCCAATCTTTTGGTACCAGTTGAGATCTGATTTGTGACCCAGTATGTGATCTGTTTTGGAGAATGTTCCATGTGCATTCAAGAAGAATGTGTATTCTGTTGCTTTAGGATGGAATGTTCTGAATGTATTTGTGGAATCTATCTGATCCAGTGTGTCATTTGAAGTCCTTGTTTCCTTGTTGATCTTCTGCTTAGATGATCTTTCCATTGTAGTGAGTGGGCAGTAACGTCCCCTACTATTATTCTATTATGATTGAAGTGTTTCTTTAATTTTGTTATTAGTTGGCTTATATAGTTGGCTGCTTTCATGTTGGGGGCATAAATATTCACAATTGATAGATTTTCTTGTTGGATATACCCTTTAATTATGATATAGTGTCCTTTCTCATCTCTTATTACAGTCTTTGGTTTAAAATCTAATTTTTATGATATAAAGATTGCCACCCCAACTTTCTTTTGATGTCCATTAACATGATAAATGGTTTTCCACTCCCTCACTTTAAATCTGGAGGTATCTTTGGGTCTAAAATGAGTCGTCTTGCAGAGAGCATATCAATGGATCTCACTTTTTTATCCAATCTGAATCCCTGTGTCTTTTGATTGGGGCATTTAGACCATTTACATTCAGAGTAACTATTGAAAGATATGAATTTAGTGCCATTTAATTACCTGTAAATTCACTTTTTCTGTATATTGTCTCTGTTTCTTTCTGGTCTATGTTACTTTTGGGCTCTCTCTTCACTTAAAGGATCCTTTTTAATATTTCTTATAGGGCTGGTTTAGTGATCACAAATTCTTTTAGTTTCTGTTTGTCCTGGACGCTTTTTATCACTCCTTCTATTTTGAAAAACATCCTAGCTGGATAAAGTATTCTTGGCCACATATTTTCCTCATTTAGCACCCTGAATATATCATGCCTGTCCTTTGTTGCCTGCCAGGACTCTGTGAATAGGTCTGCTGCCAGTCTAATGTTCCTACCCTTGCAGATTATGGACCTCTTGTCCTGAGCTACTTTCAGTATTTTCTCTATGTCTCTGAGATTTGCAAGCTTCACTTTATCTGTCAGGATGTTAACCTATTTTTATTAATATTGAGGGCAGTTCTCTGTGCCTCCTGGACTTGGAAGGCTGTTTCATTCCCCAGATTAGGGAAGTTCTCTGCTATAATTTGCTCCAATATACCTTCTACCCATCTCTCTTTTTCCTTTTCTTCTGGGATCCCAATTATTCTAATATTATTTCTCTTTATGGTATCACCTATCTCTCAAATTCTCCCCTTGTAATCTAGTAGTTGTTTATCTCTCTTTTTCTCAGCTTCTTTATTCTCCATCATTTTTTCCTCTATGTCACTAATTCTCTCTTCTGCTTCATTTATCTTAGCAGTTAGAGCCTCCATTTTTGATTGCATCTCATTAATAGCTTTTTTGATTTTGACTTCCTTAGATTTTAGTTCTTTTATTTCTCCAGAAAGGGATTCTCTACTCTTTTCTATACTTTTTTCAAACCCAGCTAGTATCTTTATCACCATTACTCTGAACTCTATTTCTGACATTTTAACTCATGTCGATACTGGTTAGGTCCCTGACAGTCAGTACTGGCTGTTGTTCTTATTTTTGAGGGTGAGTTTTTCCATTTTGTCATTCCATCCAGAGAAGAATAGATGAACGAGAAAACAAAATGCTAAAATGGCAGCAATGATCCCAGAGAAATATACACTAAACAAATCAGCAGAGATCTGAAACCAAAAAATATGTATAAAAAATAAAAATTTTAAAGAAAAGAGAATGTAATCAGAGAGGTGAATAGAATAGAGCAATACACTGGATTCTTTCTGTATTTTAGTCCATTTTTTAGAAAACTAGATCCCAAAATTGTAAAAAAGAAAAACTTATATATGTACAAAAATGATATTAAATATAAAGAAAGGATAAAATGTGGGTGCCTGGGTGGTTCAGTTGGTTAAGCTACTGCCTTCAGCTCTGGTCATGATCCTGGAGTCACAGGATCGAGTCCTGCATCGGGCTCCCTGCTCGGCAGGGAGTCTGCTTCTCCCTCTGACCCTCCCCCCTCTCATGCTCTCTCTCTCTCATTCTCTCTCTCAAATAAATAAATAAAATCTTTAAAAAAAAAGGATAAAATGTAACTGTAAAAATGAAAATTAAAGACAAAAATGAGAGAGAGAGAGAAAAAAAAAAGGAATATAAACAGGTGAACAGAACAGAGCAATACATTATATCCTGAGTATATTTTGGCCAGTTGGTTAGAAGAAACTTCATCTCAAAATTGTAGCAAAAGAAACATATATATATATATATATACACACACAAAAGACAGTCTCTTCAACAAATAGTGTTGGGGACATTGAACAGCCACATGCAGAAGAATGAAACTGTACCATTTCCTTACACCATACATAAAAATAGACTCAAAATGGATGAAAAACCTAAATGTGAAACAGGAATCCATCAAAATCCTAGAGAACATAGGCAGCGACCTCTTGACCTTAGCCACAGCAACTTCTTGCTAGATACATCTCCAAAGGAAGGGAAACAAAGGCAAAAATGAACTATTGGGACTTCATCAAGATAAAAAGCTTTTGCACAGCAAAGGAAACAGTCAACAAAACTAAAGACAACCTACAGAATGGGAGAAGATATTTGCAAATGGCATATCAGATAAAGAGCTGGTATCCAAGGTCTCTAATGAACTTATCAAACTCAACACACAAAAAACAAATAATCCAGTCAAGAAATGGGCAGAAGACATGAACAGACATTTCTCCAAAAAGACCTGAAAAGTCTCAAGTAAACGGTCTAAACTTATACATAAAGGAAATAGAAAAAGAAGAAAACCTCAAATTAGTAGAAGAAATGAAATAATAAAAATCAGAGCATAAATAAATGAAATACAGAATAAAAAAATCAATGAAATCAAGAATTACAAGATTAACAAGATTACAAGATTAACAAAAGTGTAAATTTTAGTAAGATTCCTCAAGAAAAAAAAAAGAGAGAGGAATCAAATAAATAACATTAGAAATGAAAATAGGGGGAGAAATAGGGGTGCCTGGGTGGCTCAGTCATTTAAGCATCTACCTTCAGCTCAGGTCATGATCCCAGGGTCCTGGGATCAAGCCCCGCATTGGGCTCCCTTCTCAGCAGGATTCCTGCTTCTCCCTCTCCCACTTCCCCTGCTTGTGTTCCCTCTCTCACTGTGTTCCTCTCTGTCAAATAAATTTTAAAAATCTTAAAAAAAAGAAAAAGTAGAAATAAGAATCTACATCACAGAAATATATAGGATTGTAAGAGATGTGTATGAAAAATCACACACCAACAAATTAGGTAACCTGAAAAAAATCAGTAAATTCCTAGAAACATACAATCTTCCAAAACTTAACCAGGAAGAAATAGAAAATTTAATCAGACTGATTACTACTAATTAAATTGAATTGGTAATCAACAAACTTTTAAGAAACAAAAGTCCCTGACCAGATGCATTTACAGGTGAATTCTACCAAGCATTTAAAGACTTAATATCTTTATTTCTGAGTACCCAAAAGAAGAAAAGTGGAATAAAACTTCCAAATACATTCTATAAGGTCAGCATTACCCTGATACCAAAAAGACTTTATAAAAGAAAGAAAGAAAAAGAAAGAAAGAAAGAAGAAAGAAAGAGAGAAAAAAGAAAAGAAAGAAAAGAAAACCATAGGCTTATTTTCTTAATGAACCTAGATGCAGAACTCCTCAACAAAATATTAACAAACTGGATTTAAAAAGTATATTAATACCATCATTTACCACAATCAAGTAGGATTTATTTCAGGGATCCAAGGATGGTGCAATATGTGCACATCAGTCTACATAATACACCACATTAACAACATGAAGGATAAAAAAAAAAAAGAATTAAAAAAAAAAAACCCAAGATGCAAGGTAAAAATTGTGATAATCTCAATAGATGCAGAAAAAGTATTTGACAAGATTCAATGTACATTCATGGTAAATGCACTATAAAGTGGGTTTAGAGGAAACATACCTCAAAATAATAAAGTCCACATATAAAAATCCCACAGCTAACATCATACTCAATGGTGAAAAACTTAGAGCTTTTCTTCTAAGATCAGGTACAAGACAATGATGTCTATTCTTGACACTTTTTTTTAACATACTACTGGAAGTCCTAGCCACATAATCACACAAGAAAAAAAGAGGCATCCAAATTGGTAAGGAAGAAGTAGCACTGTTATTATTTGCAGATGACATGACACTATACATAGAAAACCCTGAGGATTCCACCAAAAAAAGAAACTATTACAAGTAATAAATGAATGTAATACATTTGCAGAATATAAAATTAATAAACAGAAATTGGTTGCATTTCTATACACTAATAACAATTAGCAAAAACAGAAATTAAGAAAACATTTCCATTTACAATTACACCAAAAAGAGTAAAATACCTAGGGATAAACTTAACTAAGAGGTGAAAGACCTATACTCAGAAAAAATATAAAACACTGATGAAAGAAATTGAATATGCATAAACAAATAGAAAGTTATCCCATGCTCATGCATTAGAAGAATTAATATCATTAAAATGACTATACTACACAATGCAATTTACAAATTCAATGTAATCCTTATTAAAACAGCAATAGCATTTCTCACAAAGCTAGGGAAAATAATACTAAAATTTGTATGGAACTGCAAAAGATCTCAAATAGCTAAAGCAATACTGAGAAAGAAAAAACAAACAAACCAAAACAAAACAAAACAAAGCTGGAAGTATCACAATCTGAGATTTCAAGGAATACTACAAAGCTATAATAATCAAAACACTATGGTACTGGCACTAAAATACATAGATCAATGGGAGAGAATAGAGAGCCCAGAAATAAAACTACACTTATATGGCCAATTAATATACTACAAAGGAGGGAAGAATATACAGTGAGAAAAAAAGCAGTCTCTTCAATAAATGGTGCTGGGAAAACTGGACAGCTACATGCAAAAGAATGAAACTAGATCACTTTCTTACAACATAGACAAAAAAAAAAACCCTCAAACTGGGTTAAAAACATGAAAGTGAGATCTAAAACCATAAAACTCCTAGAAGAAAACATAGGCATAGGCAGTATTCTGAAATCAGCCTTAGGGACATTTTTCTACCTATGTATCTTTAGTTAAGGGAAACAAAAGCAAAACTAACCTTTTGGGACTACTTCAAGCTATGGACCCCAGGAAACAAACTGAGGGTTTCAGAGGGGTGGGGGGAGGGGGTAGCAGAGTGATGGGTATTAAGGAGAGCACGTGTTGTGATTAGCACTGGGTATTATACATAACTAATGAATCACTGAACACTACATCAAAAACTAATGATATACTATACAGTGGCTAACTGAACGTAATAAAAGAAATTCAGAATGACAGTTTACTAATTTAAAATGAGGACTATAATGGCTCTCTTCTGGTTAATCCTGGCAGACTGACCATAAATTTTTATCTCTTCTCTTCCCCTATGGCAGACTTTAAAGGTTAGATCACTCTTCCGTTCTTCCTCACCCTCCTCTATAAAAGAGGTTTCCTTTGCTCTATAAATGCCCTCCCTTCTTAAGACAGAGACTGTCTGTAGTCTTAGTTAATGAGATATATAAGGAAATTGCAAAGGGGAACTGTAGGAAATGTATCATTTTCTCAATAAAGCAAATAATAGAAAAAAAAAGAAATACTAAAAAAAAGTTATTGCACAATGAAGGAAACCACCAACAAAACAAAAAGTCAACCTACTGAATGGGAGAAGATATTTGCAAATGATATTTTTGATATGGGGTTAATATCCATCATATATAAAAAAACTTACACAAATCAACACCAAAAAACCTGATTAAAAATGGTCAGAGGATTTGAATAGACATTTTTTTTTTCCAATGAGGATATACAGATGGCCAACAAACACATGAAAAGGTATTCAGCATCACTAATCATTAGAGAAGTGCAAGTCACAATCACAAATAGATGTCACCTTACAACTCTCAGAATGACTAGAATAAAATGGTAAGAAATAACAAATGTTAGTGAGGATGTGGAGTAAAAGGAACACTCGTGCAATGCTGTTGGGAAAGTAAATTGGTAAAGCCACTGTGGAAAACAGTATAGATGTTCCTCCGAAAATTGAAAATAGAAATACCATATGCTCCAGTAATTCCACTACTGGGCATTTACCCAAAGAATACAAAAACATTTATTTGAAAAGATATATGTACCACTATGTTTATTGAAGCATTATTTACAATAGCCAAGGTATGAAAGCAACCTATATGCCCATTGATAGTCGGATGGATAAGGAAGATTTGGTATATATAACCCACGGAATATTACTCAGCAGTAAAAATATCTTGCCTTTTGTGACAACATGGATAGATTTAGCGGGTTTCTTGCTAAGTTTTATAAGTCAGAAAAGGACAAATACCACATGATATCATTTGTATGTGAAATATAATAAAGAAAACCGACAAACATACGAAAATTTCTTCTCCCATTCAGTAGGTTGTCTTTTTGTTTTGTTGATGGTTACCTTTTCTATGTAAAAGCTTTTCATTCTGATGTAGTCCCAATACTTTTTATTTGTTTAATTGTTTGTTTTGTTTCCCTTGCCTCAGGAGACATAACTAGAAAAATGTCGCTATGGCCGATGTTAGAGGAATTACCACCTGTTCACTTTTCTAGGATCTATTTTTCAGGTCTCACATTTAGGTCCTTAATTCATTTGGAGTTTATTTTTGTGTATGCTGTAAGAAAGTGCTCCAATATCATTAATTTGCAAGTATTTGTCCAGTTTTCCCAGTACCATTTATTGACCAAACAGTCTTTTCCTTATTATATATTCTTTCTTCCTCTGTAGTAGATTAATTGACCATATAATCATAGATTTATTTCTGGAGAGTCTATTCTATTCCATTGATCTATGAGTCTATTTTTAGTGACAGTACTATGCTGTTTTGTTTACTACAGTTTTGCAATATATCTCAAAAATATGGTATGATACCTACTTCCAGCTTTGTTCTTCTTTCTCAGAACTGTTTTGGATGTTCGTGGTCTTCTGTAGTTCTATAAAAATTTTAGCATTATTTGTTCTAGTTGTGTGAAAAATACTGCTGATATTTTAATAAGAATTGTACAGAATCTGTAGATAGCTTTGGGTAACATGGACACTTGCACAATGTTTATCTTTCCAGTCTATGAGGATGGAATATTTATTTATTTGTTAGTGTCATCTTCAATTTCTTTCATCAGTATTTTAAAGTTTTTGGGGTACAGGTCTTTCACATTTTGGTTAAATTTATTCCTAGGTATTTTATTCTTTTGCTGCAATTGTAAATTGTGTTTTTTTTTTTTTTAATTTTCCATTACTTTGCTATTACTGTGTAGAAATGTTACTGTTTTTTGGGTATTAATTTTGTATTCTGCCACTTTTATTGAATTTGTTTTATTACTTCCAGTAGTTTTTGGTGGGTGGAGTCTTTAGGGTTTTCTATGTATAGTATTATCTCATCTCCAAATAGCAACAGTTTAAATTCTTCTTTACCAGTATAGGTGGCTCTTATTTCTTTTTGTTGTCTGATTGCTATGGCTAGACTTTCTACTACTACATTGAATAAAAGTGGTGAGAGTAGACATCCTTGTTTTGTTCTTAACTTTAGTGAAGGATCTGTTTTTTACCATTAAGGATGAAATTATCTGTTGGTGTTTCATATATGGCCTTTATTATGTTGAGGATTGTTCTCTCTATCCCCAGTTTGTTGTAAGGTTTTATCATGAATTATAGTTAACATACATTGTTATATTAGTTTCAGGTGTAAAATATAGTGATTCAATAATTCTATATGTCATTACTCAGTGCTCATCATGATAAGTGTACTCTTAATCCTCTTCAGCTATATCACCCATCCTCCCACCTACCTCCCATCTGATATGCTTTATTTTATTTTTATTTTTTCTTTCTCTCCACTTCTTTCTTTTTTATTTCTTTTTTATTATTATGTTATGTTAATCACCATACATTACATCATTAGTTTTTGATGTAGTGTTCCATGATTCATTGTTTGCGTATAACACCCAGTGCTCCATTCAGTACATGCCCTTTTTAATACCCATCACCAGGCTAACCCATCCCCCCACCTCTCTCCCCTCTAGAACCCTCAGTTTGTTTCTGAGAGTCCATAGTCTCTCATGGCTCGTCTCCCCCTCCGATTCCCCCCCTTCATTTTTCCCTTCCTGCTATCTTCTTCTTTTTTTTTTTTTTAACATATAATGTATTATTTGTTTCAGAGGTACAGGTCTGTGATTCAACACTCTTACACAATTCACAGCACTCACCATAGCACATACCCTCCCCAATGTCCATCACCCAGCCACCCCATCCCTCCCTGATATGCTTTATTTTAAATGAAATTTATTTTTTTCAACAACATTTTTTACTTGAAACATAATTCAGAATACATGGTTTTAAAAGATATCTATATCTATATCGTCTATATCTATATGATCTAGATCTATAAATTCGATCCAAGAAAAAGAGAATACACATTTTCTTCAAGTACAACAGAAGAATCCCCTGGTTAAATCACATAAAAAAAAGAGACATAACAAATACTACAAATTTAAGAAGACTGAAATCATACCAAGTATATTTTCCAACCACAATGGTACATAACTAAAGATCAACAGTAAAACAAAACTGGAAAATCTACAATGTAACTATTAAATATTTAATATGTAAATATTAAACAACACACTGCTGCACAGGCAATGGGTCAGTGATTTTCATCCTTTGTTGATGTGGTTTATGACATTGATATCTACAATAAGGGTTTAATATCTTTATATGTTGAAAATATATAAAAAATTATACAACTATCTCTCATATATATATATACATATATATATGTATATATATATATGTATATATATATATATGCATATATATATATTCCATCCAATTTCTTGGATGGAATATATTAAGTTTAATAACAAAATAAGCAGAAAACCTGAGTAGTCTTTTCCAAAGAAGAAATCCACATGACCAATAGACACATGAAAAGATGCTTAACATCATTAATTATTAGGGAAATGGAAATCAAAACCATAATGAGATATCCCCTTATACCAGTTTGAATGGCTAAAATCAAAATGACAAGAAATAACAAGTGTTGACAAGAATGTGGATAAAAGGAAACCTCATGTACTATTAGTGGGAATGTGAATTGGTACAGCCACTGTGCAAAAGAGTATGGAGGTTTCTCAAAAAATTGAAAATAGAAATACCCAGGACCCCAAAATTCCACTATTGAGTATTTACCCAAAGAAAATGAAAACACTTATTTGAGAAGATATTCACACCTGTATGTTTATTGCAGCATAATTTACAATAGCCAAGATATGGAATTAACCTGTGTCCATTAATAGATGAACAGGTGAGGAAAATGTGAGATTATATATATATATCAAATTTTTAAATTATGTAATTACATTTATTATTACATAATTTAAAAATTTATATAATAAAAATACATATAAAATATTACACAGCCATAAAAAAATGAGACTGTGCCATTTGAGGCAACATTGATGGACCTACAGGATACTATGCTAAGTGAAATAAGTCACACTGAGAAAGACAAATACCATATGATTCCACTCATTGGTGATATCTCAAAAAAATGAAAAAAACAAACAAACAATAACAAAATCAGAGCTATAAACAGAGAGAACAAACTGGTCATTGCTGTGGGGTGGTGGGCTCAATGGGCAAAGGAGAGAGGAAGATGCTGTCTTCCTGTTATGTAATGAATAAGTCACAGGAATAAAAGTTACAGCATAAGGAATGCAGTGAATGCTATTGTAATAGCAATGTAATTGGACAGATTGTAGCCTCCCTTGTGATAAACATAACATAATGTATAAACTTGTCAAATCACAAAGTTGTAATTAATGTAAAATTATGCATCAATTGTACTCAAATAAAATTATTAAAAGGAACAAACAAACACATAAAAAAGCAGAAGTGACCCATAAACACAGAGAACAAACAGGTGGTTTCCAGTGGGGACGGAGGTATGGGAATGGGCAAAATGGGTGATGGGGCATGAGAGGTACAAGCTTCCAGTTATAAAATGAATATGTCATGGAGATGAATGGTATAGAAATTTAATATAGTCAGTGATGATGTAATAGCATTGTATAGTGTCAGACGGTAGCTACATTTGTGAGTATAGCATAATACATAGAATTTTCAAATCTCTATGGTGTACTCCTGAAATTATTGTAACTTTGTGTGTCAATTATACTGCATTTAAAGAAAGAAGATACATTGAGAGAAATGAGAAAAAGCACACATACCAGAACTTATAGGATGCAAGAAAAATAGAACTAAGTGAATTCATAGCACAATGACCTACATTAAAAAGGAAATATTTTAAATGAATCATCTAACTGCACACATTAAAGAACCAGCAAAAGAAGCAGTATTAAGGAGGGCATGTATTGCATGGAGCACTGGGTGTTATACGAAAACAATGGATCATGGAACATTACATCAAAAACTAATGATGTACTGTATGGGGACTAAAATAACATAATAAAATAAAATAAAATTTTTTTAAAAAGGAGAGCAAACTAAATCCAAAGCTAGCAAATTGGAAGTAATAAAAGGTAAGTGTGTATATAAACAAAATAGAGAATTTAAAAACAATAGAGGGAGTTACACCAGCAAGAAAACTCAATAGGAAGTCATAGCACCACCATCCAAAGACACATATAAAACAATGATATTTGGACTAACATGCCTATGTGAAAATTCTAGATTTAAGTTAAGAATATGCAACATCTTGGGGCACCTGGCTGGCTCAGTCATTAGAGCATGTGACTCTTGATTTTGGGGTTATGAGTTCAAGCCCCACGTTGGGTGTAGAGATTACTTAAAAATAAAACCTTAAAAAAATATTTGCAACATCTCAGAGGAGAATGAAACTAAGTAAAATTGCTTTTAAATGTTTAAGGAATGCTTTGGTTTTTTCATGTTAGTTCTTTCCTCAAGCCTGCACAACTCAGTGCTAAGAGAGATCCACTTGGCCTATGGTTTCTCTTTCAGGGAAAAATGAGTGAGGTGTCCTTCTGACATCCCCAGAATTTCAGGGTGCTTTCTGTGAGACCTACTTCTCTCTTATCTCATTCAGAGCACTGAGACAGCTGGTAGAGATAAAATGCCTGGGGGCTGCTAAGAAAAAGAAAAGGAGCAGTGTCTCAGGAGCCTGCATGGTTCTGTAGGATGCAGAGAATATGCACACTCCTGAGACTTCTCTTTCAAGAGGAAGGGAGAGAGTTGGGGCTGCACCTAGTTTTTTGGCATTCTCTAGGGAGAATGCACTTCTCTAGGGAAAAGGAGCAAGCATCTCTCAGCAGTCTGCATGGCTCTGTGGCAATGAGAGAAGGTGCACAATCCTGAGATTTTTCTTTCAGGAAGAGGGAGCGAAGTAGAGATGCATGCAGCCTTCTGGAATTCCCATACACTCCTCTAGGAAAAAGGGGAAAATGGCTTCAAACAGCCAGCTCATCTCTGTGGGAATGGAAGAAGGTGCAGAATATTAAGACTTCTCTTTCAGGAGGAAGATAGAGATCCATTGGCATCCAACATTCTGGCATTTCTCTGCACTCCCTTGGGGAAAAAGTAAAGGCTGATTTCAGGGGCCTGTACATTTCTGCAGTCCTGATAGAAGGTCCAAAATACTGAGAACTCTCCTTCAGAATTAAAGAAGATAAGTGGAGCTTGTACTAAACAATCCTCCTTAAGGACTCCTGTACTCCTATAAGAAAAAGAAAAGGGCTTAGGTCAGATGACATGGCTTAGTGAGACTGAGAGAAGATTCAAAACACTGAAAATTCTTTACCAGGAGGATATGAAAGGAGTGGGACATGCACATCTCCATAAAACTTTTGGTGGAGTCCCAGAATCTTTAGCCAGGGTAACTAGTTAAAGTTTTGTTGTTGTTTTAACATTTTATTTATTTATTTAACAGAGAGAGAGCGAGAGAGAGCACAAGCAGGGGGAGCAGGAGAGGGAGAAGCAGGCTCCCCGCTGAGCAGGGAACCTGATGTGGGACTCAGTCCCAGGACCCTGGGATCATGACCTGAGCTGAAGGCAGGCACTTAACCGACTGAGCCACCTAGACACCCCGGTCAAGGTTTTTCACTTCCAAAACCAGTATATAAAGGATAAGAAAGGTGGCTCCTTTTTCAAGTATGGGGACAAAAATTAATCTACTAGAGAGAAAAGAATCGAGGGACTATGACACTACCAAAGGTACAAAATAAATCTATAACTGTCCCTTAAAAAAAGGAGATTGATAAATTGCCTGGCTAAGAACTCAAAATAATTGACTTAAAGAGGCTAAGTGAGATACAAGAAAACATAAACAACTAAATGAAATTAGGAAAATGTTACATAAACAAAATTAGGATATCAAAAAAATAGAAATCATAAAAAAATCTACCAAAATGTTTGAATTAAAGAATTTGATAATTGGGGGTGCCTGGGTAGCTTAGTGGGTTAAGTGCCTGCCTTCAGCTAAGGTTATGATCCCAGAGTCCTGGGATTGAGCCCCTCATTGGGTTCCCTACTCAGTGGGGAGCCTGCTTCTCCCCCTCCTGCTCCCCACAGCTTGTGCTACTCTCTGTCAAAAAAATAAATACATAAAATCTTAAAAAAATAAGAATTCAACAGTTGAACTGAAATATCCAATAGAGAATTTCAACAGTAGATTTAACCAAGCAGAAGAAATAATCAGCTGACTTAGAGATAAGTTACTTGAAATTATCCAGTCAGAGGAGCAAAAAGAAAAGAATGTAGAAGAGTGAAGAAAGCCTAAAGGTCTTCTGAACCACAATCAAGGAAATCATTGTATGTATCAAGGGAATACCAGGAGGAGAAGAGTGAATGAAAATGCAAGGAAGTTTATTTAAAGAAATAATGGCTGAAATTTCTCAAATCTAGGGAGAGAAATGGACATCCTGATTCATGAAGTTCAAGCCTCAAATAAGAAGAATCCAAATAAGTCTACTCTGGGAAGCATTAAAATTAAATTGTCAAGACAAAATTTTAACAGTAGCAAGAAAACAAATGATTCATCATGTACAAGAAAACACCCATAAAGCTATTAGTGAATTTCTCAGCAGAGACATTGCAGGCCCGCAGTAAGTAGCATGATATATTCAACATACTGAAATGGAAGAACAAAACAAAACAAAACAAACACTGCAAACCAGACAAAGTTGTCCTTTAGAATTGAAGGAGAGATAAAGATTTTCCAAGACAAAAAAAAAAAAGAAGGAATTCATTAACACTAGACAGGTTTTACAATAAAAGCTAAAAGGATTTCATCAAACTTAAGCAAAAGATTGCTGAATATTAACATGTAAACATAAGAAAGTATAAAATTTACCAGTGAAGGTAAATATATAGTTAAATTCAGTGCTCTAATATAACAATGCTGGTGAATAAATCACTTATAACAGTATTATAAGTTAAGTCAAATTACTAAAAATAATTATAGTAACAGTATTTGTTAATGGATACGTAATAAAAATATGTGAATGGTGATATAAAAAATTTTTTTAAATGCTGTATTTTTAGCTTTTTGAGGAACCTCCATACTATTTTCTATATTGGCTGCACCAGATTGAATTCCCACCAACAATGCAAGTTCCTTTTTCTCCACATTCTTGGCACACTTATTGTTTCTTGTGTTGTTGATTTTAACCATTCTGACAGGTGTGAGGCCATATCTCATTGTAGGTTTGATTTGTATTTCCCTGATGATCAGTTACATTGAGCATCTTGTCATGTATCTGTTGGCCATCTGGATGTCTTCCTTGGAGAAATGTCTGTTCATATCTTCTGTCCATTTTTAATTGGATTATTTGTTTTTTGGATGTTGAGATTTATAATTTATTTATGTATTTTAAATACTAACACTTTATTGGATATGTCATTTGCAAATATCTTCTCCCATTCCATAGGTTGCCTTTTAGTTTTGTTGATTGTTTCCTTCACCGTGCAGAAGCTTTCTTTATTTTGATGAAGTCCCAACGTTTATTTTTGCTTTTGTTTCCCTTGTCTCAGAAGACCTATCTAGAAAAATCTTGTTATGGCTAATGTTAAAGAAATTACTGCCGATGTGTGTTCTCTTCTAGAATTTTAATGGTTCTAGGTCTCACATTTAAGTCTGTAATCCATTTTGAATTTATTTTTGTGGATGGCGTAAAAATGTGATCCAGTTTCATTTTTCTGCATGTTGCTGTCCAGTTTTCCAAACATCATTTGTTGAAGACTGTCTTTTTCCCATTGGATATTCTTTCCTGCTTTGTAGCAAATTAGTTGACCATATAGCTGTGGGTCCATTTCAGGATTTTCTATTCTGTTCCATTGATCTATGTGTCTGTTTTTGTGCCAGTACAATACTTTTATAATCACTACAGCTTTGTAATACAGCTTGAAGTCCAGAATCATGATGCCTCCAGCTTTTCTTTTCTTTTTAAAGATTGCTTTGGCTATTCAGGGTCTTTTGTGGTTCCATACAAATTTGGGGATTGTTTTTCCTACCTCTGTGAAAAATGCTGGTGGTTTTTTGATGAGGATGGCATTAAATGTGTAGGTTACTTTGGGTATTTTTTAAAAAGATTTTATTTATTTATTTGACAGAGAGAGAGACAGCGAGAGAGGGAATACAAGCAGGGGGAGTGGGAAAGGGAGAAGCAGGCTTCCTGCTGAGCAGGGAGCCCAATGCAGGGCTTGATCCCAGGATCCGGAGATCATAACCTGAGCCGAAGGCAGTCGCTTAACCAACTTAGCCACCCAGGCGCCCCAATTACTTTGAGTATTATAGACATTTTAAAGGGATTTGTTCTTCCAATCCATGAGTATGGAATGCTTTCCATCTCTTTGTGTCTTTCTCAATTTCTTTCATAAGTGCTCTGTAGTTTTTAGAGTACAGATTCTTTACCTCTTTGGTTAGGTTTATTCCTAGGCATCTTATGGTTTTTGGTGCAATTGTAAATGGCATCAATTACTTTATTTCTCTATTTGCTGCTTTATTATTTGTATATAGAAATGTAACAGGTTTATGTATATTGATTTTATACCCTGTGATTTAACTGAATTGTGTGTCAGTTCTGGCAATTTTCTGGTGCAGTCTTTTGGGTTTTCTATATATAGTATCATGTAATCTGGAAATAGTGGAAGTTTGACTTCTTCCTTGCTGATTTGGATACATTTTATTTCTTTTCATTGTCTGATTGTTGAGGCTAGAACTTTCAGTATTATATTAATAACAGTGGTGAGAGTGGACATCCCTGTCTTGTTCCTGACCATAGAAGAAAAGGTCTCAGTTTTTCCCCACTGAGGATGATATTATCTGTGGGGTTTTCATATATGGCCTTTTTGATGTTGAAGTACGTTTCCTCTAGCCCTATCATGTTGAAGTTTCTTATTATAAATGGATGTTGTACTATGTCAAATGTTTTCTCTGCGTCTACTGAGATGATCATGTTTCTTATCCTTTCTTTTATTAATATGGTGTATCATGTTTGCAAATATTGAACCACCCTTGCAGCCCAAGAACAAATCCCACTTGATTGTGGTGAATGATTATTTTAATGTATGGATTTTAATGTACGGATTTGGTTTGCTAGTATATTATTGAGAATTTTTGCATCCATTTTCATCAGGGATATTGGCCTATAGTTCTTTTCTTTAGTGGAGTCTTTGTTTGGTTTTGGTATAAGGGTAATGCTGAACTCATAGAAAGATTTTGGACATTTTCTTTCCATTTCTATTGTTTGGAATGGTTTGCAAAGAATAAGTATTAACTCTTCTTTAAGTGTTTGGTAGAATTCACCCATAAAATCATCTGGCCCTGGACTTTTGTTTGTTGGGAAATTTTTTATTACTGATTCAATTTCTTTGCTGGTTCTTGGTCTGTTGAAAATTTCTATTTCTTCCTGTTTCAATTTTGGTAGTTCATATATATCTAGGAATTTATCCATTTCTTCCAGGTTGTCCAATTTGTTGGCATATAGTTTTTCATAATATTCTTTTATAATTGTTTGTATTTCTGGGGTGTTGATTGTTATTTCCCTCTGTCATTTCTGATTTTATTTATTTTGGTCCATTTTCTTTTGTTTTTGACAAGTCTGGCTATGGTTTTATCAATTTTATTAATTAAAGAACCAGCTTCTGGTTTCATTGATCTGTTCTCTCTCTCTCTTCTTTATATTTATATCATTTATGTTTGCTCTAATCTTCATTATTTCCTTCCTTCTGCTGGATTTAGGCTTTGTTGTTCTTTTTCTAGCTCCTCTTGGAGTGCGGTTAAGTTGTTTATTTGATTCTCCTTGCTTATTAAGGAAGGACTGTATTGCTATATAGTTCCCTCTTAGCATCACTTTTGCTGCATCCCAAGTGTTTTGGACTATTTTGTTCTCATTTTCATTTGTTACCAAGTATATTTTAATTCCTTCTTTGATTTCCTGGTTGACCCACTCATTGTTTACTAGCATGTTGCTTAACCTCTATGGATTTGTGTTATTTCCAGATTTTTTTCTTGTTTTTGACTTCAAGTTTCATAATGTTGTGGTCAGAAAATATTAATGGTATTATCTCAATCTTTTTATACTTGTTGAGACCTGATTTGTGACCTACTATGTGATCTATTCTGGAGAATTTCCCATATGCACTTGAGAGCTTGTTTGGAGGTTCTAGCAGGGGAGCGCAGCTACTCGTATACCCTTGACCAAAGAACGGTCCTCCTCTATCGGGGAAGGTCGTCCTCTTCGACCGAGCGCGCAGCTTCGGGAGGGACGCACATGGAGCGGTGAGGGAGGAAGGGGACGCCTGCCTAGCCAGCCAGATCAGCTTAATCAACCCTGGCGATCAATGGGGTGACAGATGTCGCAGCCAGATCGCCCTCACATCCCCCATATGCACTTGAAAAGAATGTGTATTTTGCTGTTTTAGATTAAATATTCTGAATATATCTATTAAGTCCATCTGGTTCACTTTGATATTCAAAGCCATTGTTTCCTTGTTGATTTTCAGTTTAAATGGTCTGTCTAATGATGTAAATGAGATCTTAATGTCATCTACTATTATTGTATTATTATCAGTGAGTTCCTTTATATTTGTTCTTAATTGTTTCATATATATGGGTGCACCCATTTTGGGCACAAAAATATTTATAGTTGTTAGATGTTCCTGTTTGATTGTCCCCTTTATGATGATATAATGCCCTTCATCTCTTGTTACAGTCTTCCTAGTTTCAAAATGTATTATAAAGCTACAAGAAAAAAAGTATAATACTGGCCTTAAAAATAGATATATAGACCCATGAAGCAAAATTTCGAGCCCAGAATAAAGGTATGGTCAACTGATCTTCAGGAAGGGTGCCACGAATGCACACTGGGGAAAAGATAGTCTCTTCAACAAATGGTAAAATGCATACTTGATATCTACACCTAGAGAATAAAATTGGACCTTTATCTTACACCAGACATTACAAATTAACTCAACTTTAATTAACTTTTAAATGTAATACCCAAAACTAAAAACCCCATACATAGGAAAACAAAGGGGGAAAGCTTCTTGATACCAGTCTTGGCAAATTTCTTGGATATAACATGAAAAGCACAGGCAACAAAAGTAAAAATAGACTTGGGGGATTTTATTAAATTAAAAGGCTGCTGCAAAGCAAAGGAAACAATCAACTGGCAACATATAAAATGGAAGAAAATAATTGCAATCCATATATCTGATAAAAGGCTATTTTAAAAATTATAAACAACTCCTACAGCTCAATAACAAAAAACACAAATAACCTGATTAAATATAGGCAAAGGAATTGAACATATATTTCTCTAAAGAAAATATACAAAAGAACAACAGGTTTATGGAAAAATGCTCAATATTGTTAATGATCAGGGAAATGCAAATCAAGAATTGAAAATAGAATCTTGAATAGATATCCAATGTATATTGTAGCACTATTCACATTAGCCAAGATATGGAAATAATATCTAGTATTGCAGGATTAAAAAACAGATCATCAGGGGCGCCTGGGTGGCTCAGTCGTTAAGCGTCTGCCTTCGGCTCAGGTCACGATCCCAGGGTCCTAGGATCAAGCCCCACATCGGGCTCCCTGCTCCGCGGGAAGCCTGCTTCTCCCTCTCCCACTCCCCCTGCTTGTGTTCCCTCTCTGGCTGTCTCTCTCTCTGTCGGATAAATAAATAAAATCTTTAAAAATAAAGGAATAAAAAACAGATCATCAGATTTGTCATGAGATGAATAAAGAAAATGTAGTATATAAATAAAATGGAATATTTTGCAGCCTAAACCAAGAAAATCCTACCATTTGCAGTAACATGGATAAACTCAGAGAATATTATGCTAAATGAATGTCAGAGACAGAAAGACAAACAATGCATGGCTTCTCTTATATAAGGCATCTAAATAGTCAAATATATAGAACTAGACAATAGAATTGTGATCATCAGGGGATGGGGGAGGCTATATGAGGGGTAGTGGCTCAATGAGTAAATAGTTATAGTTGTACAAGATGAGCAAATTCCAGACATCTAATGATTTGTGGATCTGATTTTAAATCCTATAATATCACTGAATTCATTCATTAGTTATAACTAATAGTTATAACTACTATGGAATCTATTGGAGTTTCTACATAATAGGTCATCTTCAGACAGATTATTTTACTTCTTCCTTTACAATTTGGATGTCTTTTATTTTGGCATTTTGCCTAATTGCTCTGGCTCAGAGCAATATTATGTTGAATAGAAGTCATGAGAGTGGATATCCTTGCTTTTTTCTAAATATTAAAGGAAAAGCTTTCAGTTTTTTACCACTGATCATTTTTTGTGGCCTTTTTATCTATGGCCCTTTTAGTGTTTAGGTAAGTTCATTCTACACCTAACTTATTGAAAATTTTTTTTAAGATTATTTATTTATTTATTTGAGAGAGAGAGAGAGAGAGCACAGAGGGAGAGTGAGAGGGAGGAGTAGACTCCCCGCTGAACAGGGAGACCCATGCGGGGCTCAATCCCAATACCCTGGTATCATGACCTGAGCCAAAGGCAGATGCTTAACTGACTGAGTCACCCAGGCACCCTGAAAATGGTTTTTTTTTTTTAATCATGAAAGTGTGTTGAATTTTGTCAAATGCTTTTTGCACACCTATTGAATTAATCATGATTTTTGTTCTTCATTCCATTAGTGTGGCATATCACATTGATTGATTTGCCTATGTTGAATCCTTCTTTCTCCCCAAAGATTAGTCACATTTGTTCATAGTGTATAAATTTTTAGGGTGGCTCTGAATTCTGTTTGCTAATATTTTATTTGAAGATTTTACATTCAGTTCATCAAGGATATTGGCTTATAGTTTTCATTCTTTATTTGCGATTCTTTCTTTCTTTTTTTTTTTTTTTTTGTCTGGTTTAGGTATGAAGATTATGCTGGCCTTGTATAATGAGTGTGGAAGTTTTCCTTACTTTATCTTTTGGAGTTTTTTATTGATTCTTTTTTTAAAAGTATAGTAGAATTCACCTGTGAAGCCATCTGGTCTTGGTCTTTTCTTTTGGGGGAGTGTTTTTAATTACTGATTCAATATCGCCATTTGTTACTGGTGTATTATGGATTTCTATTTCTTCTTCCTTTAGTCTCAGTAGATTTTATATTTCTAGGAATTTATCTATTTGTTGAAGTTGCCCATTTTTTGGTGTATAATTGTTTATAGTCATTTATTATATATACATAATTTCTGTGGCATCAGTTGTAATGTCTCCTCTTTTATTTCTAATTTTATTTATTGAGACTTTTCTCTTTCATTGTTGGTCTAAGAATTTGTCAGTTTTGTTTTTCTTTTTTTTTTTTTCAGAAAGCATGTATATACACTGATTTTTTCTTATATTCTATTCTCTATTTGATTTATATATGTCCTATATTGATATTACTTCCTTTTTTCACAAACTTTAGGTTCAGTTTATTTCTCTTTTTCTAGTCCTTTGAGGTGTAAAGTTAGGATGTTTATTTCAGATTTTTCTTATTTGTTAAATATAAGAGTTTATTGATATAAATATCCCTTATTACTTTTATTTTTGTCATGTTATATGTTTTAGTATGTTGTTTTTATTTTCACTTTCTCAAGATATTTTCTAATTTTGTTTTTAATTTATTCTTTGATCCAGTGGTTGTTTAAGAGTCTGTTTAATTTCTATATATTTATGAGCTTCCCAATTTCTTTTGTTATTGATTTCTAGTTTTATTTCATTGTGTTTGGAAAAGATAATTGGGATGATTGTTATCTAATCTGTCAAGACTTGTTTTGTGAGCTAGCATGTAATGTACCTTAGAGAATGACCCACGCTCCTTTAAAAAGAAAGAGTATCCTGATGCTGTCCAGTGGAATGTTCTGTATGTCTTTTAGGTCCATTTGGTCTATAGTGTTTTTCAAGACTGCCATTTCCTTATGTATTTTCTATCTGGATGATCTATCCATTATTAAATGTGTAATGTTGAAGTCTACCACTGTTATGGTTTGGTATCTATTTATCCCTTCATATATGTCAATGCTACTCCAAATATAGGAGCTTTGATGTTGGATCATGTCAAATTATAATTACTATATCTTCCTCTATAATTGGTTATTTTATCATTATATAATAACCTTCTTAGGCTTTCATGAGAATTTTTGACTTAAAATATACTTTACCTGATAGAATTATAGGCACTCCTGCTTTCTTTTGTTTGCCTTTTGCCTAGAATATCTATATCCATTCCTTCACATACAGGCTATGTGCATCCTTAAATCTAATGAGAATCTCTTATACATAGCATATATTTGGGTTTTCTTTTTTTTAAGTTTTTTTTTTTAAGATTTTATTTATTTATTTGACACACAGAGAGAGTCAGAGAGACAAGTGGGGGAAACAGCAGAGGGAGAAGGAGAAGCAGACTCCCCATTGAACAAGGAGCCCGATGCAGGGCTCAATCCCAGAACGCCGAGATCATGACCTGAGCCAAAGGCTGATGCTTAACAGACTGAGCCACCCAGGCACCCCTTAAGTTTTAATTTAAATTCTAGTTTGTTAACATACAACATAATATTAGTTTCAGGTGTACAATATAGTGATTCAACACTTTCATAAAACACCCAGTGTTCATCACAACAAGTGCACTCCTTAATCCCTATCACCTGTTTAACTCATCCTCCCACTCACCTCCCCTCTGGTAACCATCAGTTTGCCCTCTCTAGTTAAGAATCTCTTATGATTTTCCTCCCTCTCTCTCTTTTTTTCCCTTTGCTCTTTGAATTGTTTCTTAAATTTCACATATAAATGAAATCATAAGGTATTTGTCTTTCTCTGGCTGAATTATTTTGCTTAGCACAGTTATCTATAGCTCCATTCATGTCATTGCAAATGGGAAGATTTAATTGTATTTTTATGGCTGAGTAATATTCCACTGTGGAATATTTATCCATTCATCAGTCAATGGACACTTGGGCTCTTTGCATAATTTGGCTAGTGTAGATAATGCTACTATAAGCGTCAGGGTGCATGTATCCATTCAAATCAGTATTTTTGTATCCTTTGGGTAAATACCTAGTAGTAAAATTGCTAGATCATAGGTTAGTTCTATCTAACCTTTTTGAGGAACCTCCATACTGTTTTCCAGAGTGGCTACACTGGTTTGCATTCCCACCAGCAGTGTAAGAAGATTCTCCTTTCTCCACATTCTCACCAACACCTGTTGTTTCTTGTGTTGTTGATTTTAGCCATTCTGACAGTGTGAGGTGTTCTCTCAGTGTAGTTTTTTATTTATTTATTTATTTATTTATTTATTTATTTATTTATTTATTTATTTATTTTATTCTTATGTTAATCCCCATACATTACATCATTAGTTCTAGATGAAGTGTTCCATGATTCATTGTTCATGCACAACACCCAGTGCTCCATGCAGAACGTGACCTCCTCAACACCCACCACCAGGCCAACCCATCCTCCCACCCCCCTCCCCTCTAGAACCCTCAGTTTGTTTTTCAGTCTCTCAGTGTAGTTTTGATTTGTATTTCCCTGATGAT
>NC_138385.1:50191185-50252804 GCF_054177405.1 Leptonychotes weddellii
TGGATTATCCATTGAATCTTGTTAAAATCTACTCAATAACTTTGTTTTCTACACATAAATTTAATCCATTTACATTTAATGTCATCATTCATAAATAAGAAGTGACTATTGTAATTGTGGTTATTTATTTCTTGTTCTTTTGCATTCTTTCTTTGTGCTTTGATGTGTTTTTTTTTAGTGATAGATCTTGTTTGTTTTATCTTTTGTGTATCTACTATAGATTTTTTCCTCACTGTTACTAGGAGGCTTACAGTGAACCGCTTATATTCTATTTTATGATGAAAACTATTCAAATTTAATTAAATATGGAAACTACACTTTTAATCTCCCCACACCTTTTTGCTATTGATATAAATATTTACTTCTTTCTATATTTTGTATTCATCATGAAATATTTGTCATTATAGTTAGTCTTAATACTTTGTCATTTAACTTCTATGCTCAGGTTAAAAGTGTTTTACATACCACCATTCTAAAATTAGAATGTTTTGTATTTATTTAATATTTACCTTTACAGTGAGATTTGTACTTTCATATGCCTTTGTGGATCTGTTTATTGCCTATTCATTTCAACTTGAACAATGGGTTTAGCACTTCTTGTAAGGCAGGTCTAATGGTGACACACTCCTTTAACTTTTGTTTATCTTTGGAAGTCTTTATCACTCCTTCATTTCTGAGGGACAGCTGTGATGTTTATGATATTCTTGGTTGGCAGGGTTGTTTTTAGTAGTTTAAATATATCATCTCATACCCTTCTGATCTGCATGGTTTCTGCTGAAGAATCTGTTGATGGTATTATGGAAGTTCCCTTGTATGGGACAAATCATTTTTCTGTGGTTTTCAAAATTCTCTTTGGGTTTCTTTACTTTTCGGTTTTTTTAACAATTTATAATTTGTTTTATGTAGATCTTTTTAGTTTCAACCTATTTAGGTATTTTTGAGCTTCATGAATTGGGTTGTCCATTTCCCTGCCAAAATTTGGGAAATTTTTGTGCATTATTTCTTTACATAAGCTTTCTGCCCCTTTATCGCTCTCCTTTCCTTCTAGTACTTTTATCACGCATGTATTGTTTCTTTTGATGGGGTTCCATAAGTCCTAGGGGCTTTCTTAACTTGTTTTTTTTTTTTTTTAATTTTTTGCTCCTCTGACTGGATAATTTCAAATGACTTCTTTGAGTTCAATAATTCTTTCTGCTACTTAATCAAGTCTGCTATTGAAGCTCTCTTTTGAATTTTTCAATTCATTCTTCAACTCTAGGATTTTGATTCGGTTCTCTGCTATGGTTTCTATTTCTTTGTTGATCCTCTACATTTGTTTATCTATTTTTAATCTGATTTTGTTTAGTTCTCTCTGCTGTTTTGTATCTTACTGAATTTCTTTAAGATTTTTAGTTTGTCGGGTGCCTGGGTGGCTCATTCAGTTAAATGCCTGCCTTTGGCTCAGGTCATGATCTCAGGGTCCTGGGATCGAGCCCCACATCAGGCTCCCTCTGCCCTCTCCCTCTGCCCCTCACTCTCATGCTCTCTCTCCCTCTCAAATAAATAAATAAAATCTTTTAAAAAATATTATTTGTTTGAATGCCTTGTCAGGCAGTTCACTGATCTCCATTTATTTAAAGTTAGTTACTAAAACTTTATTAGTTTCATTTTGTTGTGTTGTGTTTTCCTGAATATTTATGTCTCTTAAATCCTTGTATTGATGAATGCACATGTTAAAGTAATGGGCACCTCTTGTAGCTTCCATCAGCTGACATCTTCAGGGGAAGGCTTTAAACATGTAGGTTGGTCTGGAATTCTGGGAGGGCCTACTGGTGGCATCTGAATGGAAGGGTCTGCTGCTGTTGCTGGGTTTTCTATTCTGTTCCATTGATCTATGTGTCTGTTTTTGTGCCAGTACCATACTGTCCCCATGACTATAGCTTCGTAATATAGCTTGAAATCCAGAATTATGTTGCCTCCCATTCTGTTTTTCTTTTTCAAAATCACTTTGGCTATTCAGAGTCTTCTATGGTTCCATACAAATTTTAGGATTGTGAGTTCTAGCTCTGTGAAAAATGCTGGTGATATTTTGATAAGGATTGCATTAAATGTGTATATTGCTATGAGTAGAATAGACATTTTAAAAATGTTCTTCTAATCCATGAGCATGGAATGTTTTTCCATTTCATTGTATCCTCTTCAATTTCTTTCATAAGTGTTCTATAGTTTTCAGAGTACAGATGTTTTACCTCTTTGGTTAGGTTTATTCCTAGGTATTTTATGGGTTTTGATGCAACTGTAAATGGGACCAATACCTTAATTTCATTTCTGCTACTTCATTATTGGTGTATAGAAATGCAACCGATTTCTGTACAATGATTTTGTATCTTGCAATTTTACTAAATTAAGGAATTAATTCTAGCAATTTTTTGGTGGAGTCTTTCAAAATCCTAGAGGCAAACCCAGTCACCAACCTCTTTGACATCAGCCATAACAAGTTCTTCCTAGACACATCTCCAGAGGCAAGGGAAACAAAAACAAAAATGAACTTTTGAGATTTTATGAAGATAAAAATCTGCACAGTGAAGGAAACAATCAACAAAACTGAAAGGAAACCTATGGAATGGAAGAAGATGTTTGCAGATGATATATCAGATAAAGGGTTAGTATTCAAATATATGAAGAACTTATCAAACTTAACACCCCAAAACCAATTAATCCAATTTAAAAATGGGTAGAAAATATGAGTCAATATTTTTCCAAAGAAGACATACAGATGGATAAAAGACACATGAAAACATGCTCAAGCTCACTCATCATCAGAGAAATACAAATCAGAACTGCATTGAGATATCCCCTCACACTGTCAAAATCAACAACACAGGAAAGAACCAATGTTGGCAAGGATGTGCAGAAAGGGGAAAACTCCTGCACAGTTGGTGGGAATGCAAACTGGTGCAGACACTCTGGAAAACAGTTTAGAGGTTCCTCAAGAAGTTAAAAATAGAACTACCTTATGACCCATCAATTACACTTTTGTATTTGTTCAAAACATACAGATTCGAAGGGGCACATGCACCTCAATTTTTATGGCAGCATTTTCAACAATAGCCAAATTATGGAAAGAACCGATGTCCCTGAACTGATGAATGGATAAAGAAGTAAAGAAGAAGTGGTGTATATATATGTATATACATACGAAAACAGTATGAAAAGTTCTAAAAAATAAAAACAGAAATACCATATGATCCAAAAATTCCAGTACTGGGTATTTACACAAATAAAATGAAAACACTAATTTGGAAAGATATATACAGCCCTATGTTTATTGCAGCATTATTTACAATAGGTAAGATATGAAAGCAACCCAAGTGTCCATCAATAAATGAATGTACAAAGAAGATCTGATATATATATATGCAAAATGGAATACAACTTAACCTTAAGAGAGAATTAGATCTTGCCATTTGTACCAACATGGATGGATTTCGCAGACATTATGCTAAGCCAAATATGTTAGACAGAAAATGTAAGTCTGCACAGTCATATATCTGTCTGTGCAGACAGCTGTATGATTTCACTCATATTTGGAATCTTTTTTTAAGATTTATTTATTTATTTATTTATTTTAGAGAGAGAGGGTGAGCACGTACGAGTGGTGGAAGGGCAGAGGGTGAGGAAGAGAATCTGCAGCAGACTCTCCACTGAATGCAGAACCTGATGTGGGGCTCAATCCCACGACCTTGGGATCATGACCTGAGCCAAAACCAAGAGTCAGATGCTCAACTAACTGACCCACCAAGGCATGCCTCATATGTGGAATCTAAAAAAGAAGAATGAATAAGCCAATAAAAAAAGCAGAATCACTCTATACGTATAGAGAAGAAACTGATGATTTCCACAAGTGAAAGGATAAGGGGTTGGGCAAAATGGGTAAAGGAGAGTGGGAAATACAGGCTTCCATTTATGGAATAAATAAATCATGGGAATAAAAAGTACAGCATAGGGAATATTGTCAATGGTATTGTAATAATATTGCATTGTTGCAGATGGTAGCTACTCTTGTGTTGGGCATAGCATAATGTGTAGAATTATTAAACCACTATGTTCTATACCTGATACTAATGTATCATTGTGTCTCATCTATCTTCCAATAAAAATGTAATAAACCGTTCCCCTTTAAATGGTTAGTTGTATTTTATGTGAATATTCTGTTAGTAAGTTATTTTTAAAACATTATCATAGATAAGAGCAGCTAAAGAGACATATCAACTAAATGTACTGTGGTATCTTGGAAGGGAGGGAGGAAGTGAAAATTGACATTAGGTAAAAATTAAGGAAATCTAAATAAACTACTTGCTTTATTTAATAACAAAAAACACTGAAGGTAGTTGATATTACTATGAAAAAGATATCAGTTCTTGGGAAAATGTAAGCTTACAAGAAATATATATTTAAAGTAAATTTGCAAGTTACAAAAGTAAAAGTCATTGTTTAGAATGGAAATGAAGGCTGAAAAACATTTTGTGGTGTTAGTAAAAATAATGACAATAATAACTATGCATTATGTTATCAATATGACTGTTACATGTTCTTTTCCACATCTAGGACAGTGCCCTTCACATGGTACATTCTTAATAAATATTTGTTTAATGAATGAATTAGACAATGATTGTGGCCATTTCTATGTAATAAAAAAATCAAAAAATGTCAAAATAATATTTTTGACTTTTTGAGTAATGTGGATTGATTGTACAGCTGGTTCATTTGACTGCTTAGGGATCAAACAGTAAGTTGAGAAAAAGGAAAACAGTAATTTCCACTGAAAAGCAACTCATTTGGTGACCCTGTCTATTCATAGGCTAGCTTGCTAAATATTCAGTCTATGAAACTTAATACAGAACTAATAAATGTCAAAGGAGGTCTTGACTTTAACTAGAAGGCTAAAAGGAAGCCCTCTTTTGCAGAATATGTATAATATGATTCCATTTGTGCAAATATAAGTATATACATAGATGTGTTTGTATAAGCCAAGTAAAAGTTCTAAAGGTTATAGTAATTTCCTCTGGGGTGTGAGACTATAATGAAGGTGAATTTTATTTGAATTTTATACCCTTATAAAATGTGTGATTCTTTTTTATCATTGGCATGAATTACATTGCAATTTTCATTATTAAAAATATATGTGCCATATGAGAGCCTCCTTCAGTCTTCTTGTGAAATGTGTAAGCTATGCTGTGTTCTCCATAGACTTTATAAAAGCTACATCTTTGAATGAAGCTTTTGAACATTATTTTTTCTTCTTTGCATCTCTGCTAAGTTATTGAACTCCTTAGAGGTTAAAGTTTCACCACATATCAGAATTACTGCCTAATAAACCTCAGTTTTTTTCTGACTTTAAATTTCATTGAAGTTCTTCTTATAGTACTTTACACATACTCTGATTTTGGTTAAAAAATGACTATTCCAGTTGAAAGTAAAAAACCAAACAAGAAAAATTTTTTCCATGTGAAAACTTTGCATGTAAACACAATCTATTTATAACAACGTTAGACATGATTTTAGCTTTACAAATACTTCTTTCAAAATTGTACAATTAGGTTGTTTTTTAAGGCCCCAGCACCCTGATCTGTGTGGCAGAGAACCATTAAAAATTACTTAATAATATTTTTTACACAAATGAGGCTATTCAGGAAGAAATATTTTATTGAAATTCTAATTTTTTCCCAATTGAGTTTCCTACCTCCAGCCCCTTTTTCATTCTTCCACACTCTGGCTTCATTTAAGGTTATAGTGAGTTATCTCTCCAAAATACAACTTGGGTACCCTCATAATGGGCAACAAACTGCCCCATCTTCCTGTGACTATGGAGCTTCCCAGGATATGGGACTGTGTATGTTAAAATCAGAATAGTCCCTGGCTGACAGAGGGGAAGGAATATACCTCAAAATCATAAAAGTCATATATGAAAGACCCACAGCTAATATCATCCTCAATGGGGAAAAACTGAGAGCCTGTCTTCTATGGTCAGGAACAAGAAAGGATGTCTACTCTCAACACTGTTATATAACATAGTACAAGAAGCCCTAGCCTCAGCAATTAGACAACTACAAAAAGAAATAAAAGGCATCCAAATCAGCAAGGAAGAAGTTAAATTTTCACTATTTGCAGACAACATGATACTCTATGTACAAAACCCAAAAGACTCCACCAAAAAATTGCTAGAAGTGATAAACAAATTCAGCAAAGTCACACAATGTACAGAAATCTGCCGAATTTCTATACACCAATAATGAGGTAGCAGAAAGAGAAATAAAGGAATCAATCTCATTTACAATTGCACCAAAACCCATAAGATACCTAGGAATAAACCTAACCTAATATGCAAATTATCTGTACTATGAAAACTATAGAACACGTATGAAAGAAATTGAAGATGACACAAAGAAATGGAAAAGCATGCCATGTTCATGCATTGGAAGAACAAATATTGTTAAAATGTTTATACTACCCAAAGCAATCTACACATTTAATGCAATACCCATGAAAATACCACCAGAATCTTTCACAGAGCTAGGACCAAAAATCCTAAAGTATGTATGGAACCAAAATAGACCCTGAATAGCCAAAGCAATCCTGAAAAAGAAAAGCAATGCTGGAGTCATCACAATTCTGGACTTCAAGCTATATTACAAAAATTTAGTCATGAAGGCAGTAAGTTACTGGCATAAAAACAGACACATAGATCAATGGAACAGAATAGAAAACCCACAAATGGACTCACAAGTGTATGGTCAACTAATCTTTGACAAAGCAGGAAAGAATAGCCAATGGAAAAACAGAAAGACTCCTCAACAAATGATGTTGGGAAAACTGGAAAGCGACATGCAGCAGAATGAGACTGGACCACGTTCTTACAAACCATCCACAAAATAAATTCAAAATGGATGAAGACCCAAATATGAGATAGGAAGCCATCAAAATCCTAGAGGAAAACACAAGCAACAACCTCTTTGACATTGGCCATAGCAACTTCTTAGTGAACAGGTCTATCAAGGCAAGGGAAATAAAAGCAAAAATGAACTAATGGGACTTTCTCAAGATAAAAAAACAAAACAACAACAACAAAAAAACTGCACAGAAAAGGAAACAATTAACAAAACTAAAAGACAACCTACAGAATGGGAGGAGATATTTGTAAATAACGTATCTGATAAAGAATGAGTATCCAAAATATATAAAGAACATCTCAAATTCAACACCCAATAAACAAATAATCCAGTTAAGAAATGGGCAGAAGACATAAATTGACATTTTTTTTCAAAGAACACATAGAGATGGCTAACAGATGCATGAAAAGATGCACAACAATACTCATCATCAGAGAAATACAAGTCAAAAACAGGATGAAATACCTGTCAGAATGGCTAAAATTAACAACACAAGAAACAACGGATTTTGGCAAAGATGTGGAGAAAGGGGAACCCTATTCCACTGTTAGTCGGGATTCAAACTGGTGCAACCACTCTGCAAAACAGTATGGAGCTTCCTCAAAATGTTAAAAATAAAACTACCTTATGATTCAGCAATTACACTACTAAGTATTTATCTAAGGGATACAAAAATACTGAATAGAAAGTACACATGCACCCTGATGTTTATAGCAGCATTATCAACAACAGCCAAATTATGGAAAGAGCCCAAATGTCCATCAACTGATGAATGGATAAAGAGGATGTTGTATCTATATAGGATGGAATATTACTCGGTCCCTATAAAGAATGAAATCTTGCCATTTGCAACAACACTGATGGAGCTAGAGTATATTACATCAATCAGAGAAAGACAAATACCATATAATTTCACTCGTATGTGGAATTTAAGAAACAAAATGGATGAACATAGGGGCAGGGGGTGAAAGAGAGGGAAACAAACCACAAGAGACTTAAATATAGAGAGCAAACTGAGGGTTGCTGCAGGGGAAGTTGGTGGGGGGATGTGCTAAATGGGTGATGGGCCTTAAGGAGGGAAGATTTTGTGATGAGCACTGGGTGTTATATGTAAGATATGGATCACTAAATTCTACTCCTGAAGCCAATACTATATGTTAACTAACTTGAATTTAAACAAAATCTTGGAATAAAAAGATTAAAAAGTAAAAGAAGATCACATTGTATGTACAATTTTGCATTCCATTCATTTCACTTAAAAGCATACCATACATATTCGCTAATGAAAAAAAGTAGTACTTGGCCTAACAGGACCATTTTTTTTTACCCTAGTTTGTATCTTCTCACAGTTCTTGAGTGGGCCCCAGTTTTTTATAAGATGAAAATCCATTTTTTTTTATCATAGGGAACAAGACTTTTCACAATATAACCCATGCTTCGCTTCTCTGTTTCTACTAGTGTTGTTGTTTACGTTTTCTGACAGTTACAGTCTAGCTTTAACATACAACTATATTACTTCTGGTCAAATACTGTAGGAATCATTTGTTTCATATTATTTTCATATACTTATATTATTTCTCCCACCAGCAATATTCTTCACCTTTTTCATCACCTGGAGAATTTATAATGTTTGTGTTTATCTTTATTATTTCTATGATGATTTCTCTAACTCTCATTGCATTTTTTTATTATGTTCAATTAGCCAACATATAATACATCATTAGTTTTTGATGTAGTGTTCAATGATTCATTAGTTGCATTCATTAGTATAACATCCAGTGCTCATCACCACAAGTGCCCTCCTTAATACTCATCACCCTGTTACAGCATCCCCCCACTCCCCTCCCTTCTGTAACCCTCAGTTTGTTTCCTGGAGTCCAGAGTCTTTCTTCCTTTCTTTCTTTTTTTAAGATTTTATTTATTTATTTGACAGAGAGAGACACAGTGAGAGAGGGAACATGAGCAGGGGGAGTGGGAGAGGGAGAAGCAGGCTTCCCGCTGAGCAGGGAGCCCAATGTGGAGCTTGATCCCAGGACCCTGGCAGACACTTAATGACTGAGCCACCCAGGCGCCCCCAGAGTCTTTCATAGTTTGTCTCCCTCTCTGATTTCTTCCCATTCAGTTTTCCCTCCCTTCCCCTAATGTCCTACACACTATTTCTTATGTTCCACATATGAGTGAAACCATATGATACTTGCCATTCTCTGCTTGACTTATTTCACTTAGCATAATCTCCTCCAGTCCCATCCATGTTGATGTAAAAGTTGGGTATTCATCCTTTCTGATGGCTGAGGAATATTCCACTGTATATATGGACCACATCTTCTTTATCCATTCATCTGTTGAAGGATATTTCAGCTCCTTCTACAATTTGGCTATTGTGGACATTGCTGCTATGAACTTTGTGGTGCTGTACCCCTTCTTTTCACTATGTCTGTATCTTTGGGGTAAATACCTAGTAGTGCAATTGTGGGGTCACAGGGTAGCTCTATTTTTAACATCTTGAGGAACCTCCATACTGTTTTCCAGAGTGGCCGTACCAGCTTGCAATCCCACCAACAGTGTAGGAGGGTTCCCCTTTCTCCGCATCCCCGCCAACGTCTGTCGTTTCCTGACTTGTTAATTTTAGCCATTCTGACTGGTGTGAGGTGGTATCTCACTGAGGTTTTGATTTGGATTTCCCTGATGCCAAGCGATGTTGAGCACTTTTTCCTGTGTCTGTTGGCCATTTGGATGTCTTCTTTGGGAAAATGTCTGTTCATGTCTTTTGCCCATTTCTTGATTGGATCATTTGTTTTTTGGGTGTTGAGTTTGATAAGTTCTTTATAGATTGTGGATACTAGCCCTTTATCTGATATGTCATTTGCAAATATCTTTTCCCATTCTGTCAATTGTCTCTTGGTTTTGTGGACTGTTTCTTTTGCTGTGCAAAAGCTTTTTATCTTGATGAAGTCTCAATAGTTCATTTTTGCCCTTGCTTCCCTTGCCTTTGGCGATGTTTCTAGGAAGAAGTTGCTGCAGCTGAGGTCAAAGAGGTTGCTGCCTGTGTTCTCCTTTAGGATTTTAATGGACTCCTGTCTCACATTTCGGTCTTTCAACCATTTTGAGTCTATTTTTGTGTGTGGTGTAAGGAAATGGTCCAGTTGACAGCCACATGCAGAAGAATGAAACTGGACCATTTCCTTATGCCACATATAGGATAAATGTTAAAGAGTACAGTTGCTGACTTATGAAAATGTTATGCTTAGTTTTATTAGAAACTTCTCAACTGTTTTTCAAGGTGGTGCATTCAAAGCAAAATGTACCATTTCACATTCTCACCAGCAATCTATGAATGGTACAATTTCCCAAAATCCATGGAAACATTTGATATTGTCACAATTTTTTTAATTTATCCAATTTAAAAGGTGTGTAATAATATTATGTTGTGATGTTTAATTTGCATTCTTTGATGGTTATTGATGTTGAATATTATTTTTTAAGGTTTATATAGACTTTATTGTTACAAGGAAAGCCCTACTGAACAGGGCCTTATAAACCAGTATACATGGTCCCAGGGTATAACTATAGAGACATCAAGAGGTCATGACTGCAGAAGAAGTCACTGTAATTGAAGGACATGATCCAGGGAAGGCTGGCCAGGAATGCAGCAGACATGATCAGGACAGGCCAGAGGTGGTCAGGTCACAGGGTGAGGGACAGGACAGCACTCTTCACTCCCACTGTTTGTAGCTCTCCAGATGTGACAGAACCCAGCCCAAAGGCAGGAGAAAGCACAGGAACCAGGAAATAAGCTCAGTGGTGTCATTAATTGTTCCAGGCTGTTTGATGGTGGCTTAGAATGGATCTGGGCATGCAGCACCAGGAGCCTCCAGGTTAGACGTGTCAGGCCCCTCAGTAGCAGCAGTGTCAGCACATCCATGACCACATGGAATGACTGCAGATAGTTGATGTAGAACATTTTCAATGTGCTTATTTTGCAATGCATATCTCCATAAAAACAAAAGGAGGCAGGGTATGATCCTGGTAATGACAAAAGTATAATCAAATTTGGATCCGGTAATATGGTAATGATGGTACATCATTACATAACTGTAATTAAAAAGTTAAAAGATGGTAAAGATAACCGTAACTGCAAGAATGTTATTAATTACACAATATAAAATTATGTAAATTATAACACCAATAACCTGAAATGTGAGAAGGAGGAAAAATAAAAATATAAAGGTAAGGAATTCTATTGAAGTTAGGTTGTTATTAAGCTAAAATAGGATGTTATAATGTTAACATGCTTTATGTAAGTTTCATGATAATATAAGGAAAAATATTGTAGTAATTACACAAAATAACATTGATAAAAAAGTCAAAGAATACTGGTACCATAAGACATCAAAATACACACAAAAAAGACAACAGAATAAGAAAGAAGGAAAAATGGATATATGGAAACAGAAAGCAAATCACAAAATGGCAATGTCTTAACATATAATAATTACTTTCAATGAAAATAAATTAAATTTATTTAATTTTAATGGTTGAATGGATAAAAAAAACAAAATCCAATGGCATGCTGCCTACAAGAGATTCACTTTAGCCCTAAAAACATACATAGACTGAGAGTGAAGGGATGAAAAAATATTGCAAACAAATGGTAACACAAAAATAGCAAGGGTGGCTTTACTTTTATTGGACAAAATAGGCTTTAAACATTTTTAAAAAGAGGCAAAGAAGGTCACTATATAATGATAAAGGGGTTAATAATCAAGATGAAAGAACAATTCTAAATATTTATGTGCCCAACATAGGAGCGTTTAAAGACATAAAGCAAAAACAAACAGAGCTAAAAAAAAATGAACAATTCAAAAATATTTGGGGACTTTAATGCCCCACTCTTAACAATGCATAGATTATTCAGACAGAGAATCAATAAGGAAACAGTGGATGTGAGCAATGCTTTAAACCATACAAAGCTAACAGACGTGTAGAGAACATTCTATCCAAAAACAGCAGAATACACATTCTTCCCAAGTGCACATGAACATCTTCTAGGATAGACCATATGTTAGGCCACAAAATAAGTCTTAAGAAATTTGAGAAGACTGAAATTATACCAAGTATCTGCCATGACTACCAGGGTATAAAACTAGAAATCAATAACAAGAGGAAAACTGGAAATTCACAAACACCTGAAAATTAAACAAGAATCTCCTGAACAATTAATGGATCAAAAAGAAATTAAAGAAGTAATAAAAAGTATCTTTAGACAAATGAAAATGAAAACACAATATACCAAAACTTAAGAGATGTTCCCAAAGCCTTACTAAGAGGGATGTTAATAGCAATGAAAAAAACCACTTTAAGAAGCACAAAAAGTCACAAATAATCCAACTCCACACCTTAAGGAACTAGAAAAAGGAGAACAAACTGAGCTCAAAGTTAACAGAAGAAAGAAAATATAAATATTGGAGCAGAAATAAATGAAATAGAGAACAGGAAATAGTAGACAAGATTATACTAAGAGTTGACTCTTTGAAAAAATCAAACAAAATTGACAAACCTTTATTTAGATGAACCAAGAAAAAAAGAAGAGTCTTAAATTAATAAAATTAGAATGAAAAAAGAGACATTACAACTGATACCACAGAAATACAAAGAATCATAAGAGGCTACTATGAACAACTATACACCAGGAAACTGGACAATGTAGAAGAAATGGAAAATTTCTTAGAAAGATATAAATTACCAAGACTGAATAGGAGAGATTTAGAAAGTATAAATAGATCAATTATTTGTAATGACACATTTTTAGAAAAGGTTGACCAATTTTATTAAAAAGTATTTTAACACAGCAACAAAGAGAATGATGTTTAAAAAGTAAAAAAGCAAGCAAAACTAGTAATTACATTGAATCAGTAATCAAAAATCTCCCAAAGAAAAAAATTCCAGGACCAGAGGGCTTCATTGGTGAATTTTACCAAACATTTAAAGCATTGATGCTGATCCTTCTCAAACTCTTCCCCAAAACTGAAGAATAGGCAACACTACAAACCTTATTTTATGAAGCCAGCATCACCCTGATACCAAAGCCAGAAAACAACAGTACCAGTGAAGAAAGCTATACACCAATATCTTTGATAAATGTAGATGAAAAATTATTTAAAAATAATAACAAACCGAATTCAGCAGCACATTAAAAGGATCATTCACCATGATCAAGTGGGATTTACATCTTAGATGTTAGGATGGTTCAACATATGCAAATCAGTCAATATGGTACATCACATTAATAGGATGAAAGAAAATACATTATCTTGATGCAAAGAAAGCATTTGGCAAATTTCAACATCCATTCATGTTAAAATTCTTAAATTAGGTATAAAAGGAAAAGATATCAACACAATAAAGGCCACATATAATGGACACATAGCTAATACCATACTTAATTGTGAAAGGTTAAAAGATTTTTCTTTTAGATCAGGAAAAAGACAAGGGTTTCTGCACTCACCATTCCTATTGAACACAGAATTGAAAATCATTGCTACAAATTCAGGTAAGAAGAATTAATGAAAGACATCAGAATTGGAAAAGAAAAATGAAAATTGTCTCTATTTGCTGATGACGTAATTGTATATATAGAATATTCTAAAGGCAAGAGACATTAAACTCTAGAGAACAAACTGTTGATGGAGGGGAGGTGGGCAGGGGATGGGCTAAATGGGTGATGGATATTAAAGAGAGCACTTGTGATGAGCACTGGGTGTTATAGGTAAGTGATGAATCACTAAATCCTATTCCTGAAACCAATATTACACTATATGTTAACTAATGAATTTAAATATAAACTTGAAACAAACAAACAAAAAGACTAAACCAAGAAACTTAGATCTTATCAACAAATTCAATAAATTTGCAAGATACAAAATTAACATACAAATGTCAGTAGACTTTCTATACACTAACAACAAATTATCTGAAAAAAAGACATAAAGAAATAAAGAAAGCAATTCCATTTACAGTAGCATCAAATTAAGAATTAACAACCAAAGAGATGAAAGATGTCTACTCTGAAAATTATAAGATATTGATGAAAGAAATTAAAGAAAACACAAATAAATGGAAAGGTAGCCTGTGTTCGTGGATTGAAATCATTAATATTGTTAAAATGTCTGTAATATTAAAAGATATTTATAGATTCAAAGCAATTCCTATTAAGATTCCTATAGCAGTTTTTATAGACGCAGAAAATTCTTAAAATTTATCTGGAACTACAGAAGACCCTAAATAGCCAAATCAAGTCTGAGAAAGAAGATAAAGTTGGGGGCATCACACTTCCTGGTTTTAATCTCTACTATAAACTATAGCCATCAGTACAGTTTCTTACTGTCATAAAAACAGACACATAGACCAATGGGACAGAATTGAGAGCTTAGAAATAAACCCAAGCATATACAGTCAACTAATATTTGAAAAGGGAGCTAATAGTACTCAATGAGGAAAGTCAGTCCCTTCCTGGGAAAATTGGATATTCACATGTAAAAAAAAATTGGAACTAGACCCCTGTCTTATGCCACTCACAAATTTAAGTCAAAATGGTTTAAAAACTTAAATGTAAGACATGAAATCATGGAACTCCTAGAAAAAAAAACATAGGAATAAAATTCCTTGACAAGGGTCTTGACAATATATTTTTCATGACTTAAAACACAAGCCACAAAATAAAGTATAAACAACTGGGACTATATCAAATCTAATTAAAAAGCTTCTGCACAGCAAAAGAAACAATCAACAATGTGAAAAGATAATGCATGTAATGGGAGAATATTTGCACACCATATATATCTTATAATGGATTAACATACAAATTATGTAAAGAACTCATACAACTCAATAACAAAACAAAAACAAAAACAAAAAACAAAACAAAAGAGAAATAATTTAATTAAAGAATCAACAAATATCCTGGACAGACATTTCTCTAAAGAATGTATATGAAAGACCAATAGGTACATGAAAAGATGGTCAACATCAGTAGTCATTAGGGAAATGCAAACCCAAATCACAATAAGGTATCACATCACATCTGTAGAGTAACAATCATCAAAAAGACACGAGATAACCAATGCTGGTGAGAATCTGAAAAAAAAAAAAAAAAAAGAACCCTCCTGTACTGTTGGTAGGTTTGTAAACTGGTACAGTTATTATGGAAAACATTATGGATGATCCTCAGAATATTAAAAATAATATTAACATATGGTCCAGCAATTCCTCTTCTGGGAATATATCCAAAGGAAATGAAAACACAAACTCCAAAATATATCTATACTTGCATGTTTATAGCAGCATTATTTACAGTAGCCAAAATATGGAAACAACCTATCCGCTGACAGATGAATGGATAAAGAACCTGTGATACACACACACACACACACACACACCATTACAGCTAGACATTATTCAGCCATAAACAGCAACAACAACAAACCAAAACCAAGAAAAAAAAAAAAAACAACACAAGAAAATCCTACCATTTATGAAAACATGGGTGAAACTTGAGGGCATCACGATAACTGAAATAAGAAAAAGACAAATACTGTATGATCTCACTTATATGTGGAATCTGAAAAAAAATTACTCATACAAAAAGGGAACAAATTTGTGGTTGCCACAATTGGGGTTGAGGGTAGAAGGAATTTAGTAAAAATGTTCAATCTTCCAGTTACAAGACAAAGAAGTACTAGCTATGTAATGTACAGTATGACTATAGTTAACATTACTGTATGATATATATGAAAGTTGTTAAGAGAGTAAGTTCTAAGAGTTCTCATCACACAAAAAAGATATTTTCTTTTTGGCTTTCTCTTTTTATTGTATCTGTGTGAAATGATGGATGCTAACTAAACTTATAGCAGTAATTGTTTCCCAATATATATGTCAAACAATAATGCTATATACCTTAAACTTATACAATTTATTTAATTATTTATTGAGACATAATCTCAATAAAACCAGAAAAAAAAATCAGGCATATTTTTGTGGATCTATATTTGGGACTTCTATTATATTCCCTTGATCTCTGTGTCTACTCCTCCAGCAATACCACACTCTTTTGGTTACTATAGGTATACAGTAAGTGTTAATATTGGATTTATTATTTACTATTTATTGTGTTATAATGGTTTCTCCCAACTTATTCCTTTTTTTTTTAAAGATTTTGTTTATTTGACAGAGAGAGATACAGCGAGAGAGGGAACACAAGCAGGGGGAGTGGGAGAGGGAGAAGCAGGCTTCCCGCAGAGCAGGGAGCCCGATGCGGGGCTCGATCCCAGGAACCTGGGATCAGGACCCGAGCCGAAGGCAGACGCTTAACGACTGAGCCACCCAGGCGCCCCAACTTATTCCTTTTTTAAAGAAGTTAATTTAGGGGTGCCTGGGTGGCTCAATCGTTTAAGCATCTGCCTTTGGCTCAGGTCATGATCCCAGGTCCCTGAGATCAAGCCCTGCATCAGGTTCCTGCTCACTGGGGAGTCTGCTTCTCCCTCTGCATCTCCCCCTGCTCATGCTCTCTTCTCTCTCTCGCAAAAATAAATAAAAAATTTTTTTAAATATTAAAAAAATAAATTATTTTTATTGTTCTAAACTCTGTGCTTTTCCTCATCAATTTTATAATAAGGTTGTCTATGCCAAAAAAAAATGCTAAGATTTTGATAGAAATTTCTTTAAACCTACAGACTAATTTGGGGTAATTTAACATCTTTATTATTTTGAGTCTTCTAATTCATATGTATGGTTTGCCTCTTCACTTAAAGAAATCTTTATTTTAAATTTTTTCAACAGAATTTTTAATTGTCAGAATATAGATACTGTAAATGTTTTGTTAATTGTATAACAGAGCATTTCTTTATCTTGCAATACTTGTACATGATATCATAATTTTAGTTTCAATTTAGGCAAATCTGTCATTAGCATATAGAAATATAATCAATTTTTGTGTTGATCTTGTATGCTGTGACTTTACTAAAATTAATTATAAATCATAGAGGTTTTATTTGTAGATTTCCCAGATATATGTGGGCAATTATGTCTTTTGCAAATAAGGTAGTTTTCTTGCTTCCTTACCAATCTATGTGCTTTTTATTTATATTTGCCCTGTTGTTATAGTTATACTTTCCCTTAATATACTGAATAATAGTGGTAAGAAAAGACATCTATTATCTCTTCCCAATCTTAGAAAAATCATTCAGACCTTCACCATTAATTATGATGTCAGCTATAGTTTTTTGTTGTTGTTGTTTGGTTGTTTGGTTTGGGCTTTTGGTTTTTTTGTAGATGCTTTTTGTCAACTTGAGAGTATCTCCATACATTTCTTAAATCCTGAGAGTCTTTATCGCAAAATGGTAGAGAAAACTCACTTCAAATATGATATAGGAAAATTCTAAGTAAAAAATGGAAAAATATGTAATTTTTAAAATTTTATTTATTTTATTATGTTCAGTTAGCCAACATATAGTACATCAGTAGTTTTTGATATACTGTTCAACAATTCATTAGTTGTGTATAACACCCAGTGCTCATCACAACACGTGCCCTCCTTAATGCCCATCATATAGTTACCCCATTCCCCCAACCCCCTCTTTATTTCCTGAAGTCCAGAGTCTCTCACGGTCTGTCTCCCTCTCTGATTTAGATATGTAGTTTTTTTAAAAGATGGCTATACTAATACTGGATAAAGTAGATTTCAGGGCAAAGAAAATTACTAGAGGTAAAGACAGATATTACATAATGATAAATGATTAATGATCCAAACAAATGTTTTCCAAGATACATGAAATTAAAACTGATAAAACTAAAAGAAAAATTGATCTAACTATACTTGGGGACTTTAACACCCCTCTGACTACAATTGATAGAACTACCAGAGATAAAACTACCAGGAAGATGGTGGAGTAGGAGGATCCTAGGCTCACCTCATCCCATGGATACCCCTAGATAATACCCACATCAGTTTAAATAACCCAGAAAATGACCCAAAGACTGGCAGAACAGGCCCATCACAGTTAATTGTACAGAGGAGCCCACATTGAGAACTGTAGGAGGGGCAAAGATATGGTCAGGAATGAAAGTGGCCTGAGAGACTTACCATGAAAAAATGTCTACGCATGTCTTTTTCCCACTTTTTAATTGGATTATTCATTTTTTGGGTGCTGAATTGTAGAAGTTCTTTATATATTTTGGATATTAACACCTTATTGAAAATATCATTTGCAAATGCCTTATCCCATTCTGTAGGTTGTCTTTTTCTTTTTTGTTTCCTTCACTGTGCAAAAGCTTTTTTTAGTTTGGTGTAGTCTCAGTAGTTTATTTTTGCTTTTGTTTCCCTTCCCAAAGAGACATATCTAGAAAAATGGTTCTATGGCTTATGTCAAAGAGATTACTGCCTATTTTTTTTGGGGGGGGAATTTGATGGTTTCAGTTCTCACATTTAGGTTTTTAGCCAAGTTATGCCATAATACACCGCCCAATTAATACTCTGAGTATATTCATATTTATTTATTTTTAAAGTTTATTTATTTAAGTAACCTCTACACTCAAGGTGGGGCTCAAACTTATAAACCCAAGATCAAGAGTGGTATGCTATACTGACTGAGCCAGCTAGGCTCACATCACATTTAGGTCTTTAATCCATTTTAATATTGTTTTGTGTGTGGTGTTGGACAGTGGTTCAGTTTCATTCTTTTCCATGTAGCTAGCTGTCCAGTTTTCCAAACACATTTGTTTAAAAAACTGTTTTTTCCTATTGTATATACTTCCTTCCTTTGTCACTGATTAATTTGACCATATAATCATGGGTTTATATCTGGGCTCTCTATTTTATTTGATTGATCTATGTGTCTATTTTTATGCCAACATTATACTGTTTTGATTACTACAGCTTTGTACTACATCTTGAAATATGTGATTGTGATACCTCCAGTCTTGTTCTTTTTCAAGATTGCTTTGGCTATTTAAGGTCTTTTGTGGTTCCATACAAGTTTGGGGATTATTCTTTCTACTTCTGTGAAAAATGTGGTTGGTATTTTGACAGAGATTGCATTAAATCTGTAGATTTCTTTCAGTAGTATGGACACCTTAAAGATATATATATATATTTTTTTTTTCCTAATACCTGAGCATGGAATGTCTTTCCATTTGTTTGTGTCATCTTTAATTTCTCTTATCAATGTTTTATACTTTTTAGAGTACAGAACTTTCACCTCCTTGGTTAAGTTTATTCCTAGGTATTTTATTATTTTTAGTGCAATTCCAAATGGAATTATTTCCTTAATTTCTCTTTCTGCTTCTTCACTATTAGTGTATAGAAATGCAACAGATTTCTGTAGGTTGATTTTGTATGCTACAATTCTACTGAGCTCATCGATCAATTGTAGCAATTTTTTTCATAGTATCTTTAGGGTTTTCTATATATAGTATCATGTCATTGGCAAATAGTGGAAGTTTTAATTCTTTCTTACCAATTTGGATGCCTTTTCTTTCTTTTTGCTTTTCTGGTCTCTGTGGCTAGGACTTCCAGTGCTATGTTGAACAAAAGTGGTGAGAATGCACATCCTTGTCTCATTCCTGACCCTACTTTGCTGAGAATTTTTTCATGAATGGATGTTGTATTTTGCCAAGTGCTTTTTTGCATTTGAGATGATTATATGGTTTTTATTATTTCTCTTGTTAGTCAGCCAATATTTTTAAAATACGCTTTCTACTCCTTTCTTCCTCTAGTCTCCTTCTGGAACTCCAATCATACATAAACTGTTTTATCTGTTGGTATTCAATAATTTTCTTAGACTATCTTTCTTGTTTTTCATTTTCCTTTGTTCTTTTCTCACTGGATAATTTCAGAAATTCTGTCTCCTGAAGCTCAGATTCTTTCATCTGCTTAATCAAGTTTGTGGTTGGTGCTATGTATTACATTCTAAAATTTTTATTCATTATATTCTTCAGCTCTAGAATTTGTATTTGTTCTTTTTAATAATTTCTATCTCTGCTAAACTTGTCATTTTGTTCTTGTGCTTTTTTAAAAATTGTATTGAATTTGTGCTTTCTTGTAGCTCAATGAGCTTCTTTAAAAATCTATTTTGAATTCTTTTTTCAGAAAATTACAAATTTCCATTTCTTTGTGGTTGATTACTGGAAAATTATTGTTTCTTTTATGGTATCATTTTTTTCTTGTTTCTTGAAGCTTTGTATTGTTGTCTTTGCATTTGAAGAAGCAGACACCTCTTCCAGTCTTTATTAAATGGCTTGAGGGGGAGAAATAAACTCTTTTTTTCTTGTAGGGATTCTGAGGCTTTCATAAAACTTTTCCGTAGATACACCTGCTTCACACTTCTAGTTTCCTCTTGAAATATAACATTTTAAATTGCATGCCTTCTCTTGATTCTGCAAAGCCAGACTAGGTGCAGACTAGCAATTTGTTTTCTTGAAGGAAGTTTTTATTGTTCAAGTTTGTGTGATCTTTCCCCCCAAAATCACAGAGCTGAGCTAGCATTCAGTATGTGCCATCTGCAAAGGTTAATATTTACTGCCCTCAGAGTCATGCAGAGTGAGCTTGCTACAGGGTAGAGGAGTGGAGGATTTAAAGATATGAATCATTGGGGTGTCCATGGAGCAGTTTTGGGGATACTCAGGTGGGGAATCCCCAGTTGTTCATAGGTGGGTTTCCTGATGGTGTCCTCAAAATATTAAGTTAGGATCCACATCCCTTTGATACATTTAGTTCTGAGTTCTGGTTCCTATTCTCCTAGTCCCTTTGTTCCCCCAAGTCAGGTTGCTTGCCTTAGTATTCTGGGTGGGGCAAGAAAGGAGTGGGCCTTTCTGGCATTATCCTGCAAGGCTGCAGAAGCCATGCCTGTGGGAAAAATAGACTGAGAGCATCTCTCTTGATTAAATAAATCCACAATGATGTATAACCACCCCCACTATCTAATTTTGGAATATTTTTTCACCCCAAAATGAAACCTTATACCCATTAATCAGGCACTTCATTTTCTCCCTTTGCTCAGTCCCTGGAAACCACTAATCTCTTTTTTCTGTCTCCATGGATTTATTTATTCTTTATATTTCATATAAATGGAATAATAAAATATGTGTCATTTTGTGTCTGGATTTTGCTTGTTTGTTTGTTTACTTACCATGATGTTTTCAGGACTCATTCATGTTGCAGCATATATCGATACTTCTTTTTCTGTTATGGCTGTATAATATTCCATTGTATGAATATACCACATTTTGTTTATTCATTTATCAGTTGATGGGCATTTGTGTTATTTCCACTTTTTAGTTATTGTGATTAGTGTTACTATGAACATCCATATACAGGTTTTTAAAAACATTTTATTTTTAAGTAATCTCTATACCCAGTGTGGGGCTTGAACATACAACCCCAGGGTCAAGACTTGCATGCTCTACCAACTGAGCCATCCAGGCACACCCATATACAGGTTTTAATTTGATTATCTCTTTTTAATTCTTTTGAGTATATGCTTAAGAATAGAATTGCTCTGGCAATTTTATGTTAACATCTTGAGGGACTGCCAAGCTGTTTTCCACAACAGCTATCTCATTTTACATTTCCACCAGCAATGTATAAAGGTATCAGCACTTATTGTACATCAAATGTAATTAAAAATTCTGTCCAGTATAAAGGCATGCTCAATGTCTTCAAATACCTTCTATGTTACTTATCTATCTACTTAGACTATGAAAAATTTGAAGTTAAAAATCAAGGATTATAATGTATATAGCGTTTAAGGTTTCCCAGTGCCTAGAATTAGGGCTTACATATAGAAGGCTCTTGATACCTATTTATTGAATAAATGACTAGATAGAATGGATTAAAACAGTAAAAGACTGAATCAAAGATAACTTTGAGATTTAGGGCCTGGATGAATGCTACAGTGTCCATAGCATAGAGGTTAAAGGATATGATTAATATTAAAATTTTATTCTGAATCATAAAAACATCATGATTAAAAAAGATTTAGAAATCATCCATATAAAGCAGACAGAGGTCTTTTAATTCCTCTCTATAGATTTCAAGTATATATCTTTGATTTTTAAATTAAAGGAACATAGTGTTCAGTTAAGAACAATAAAGTTGAGGAATGGAATGACTCCTTGAAGAAATAGTGTTGGAAATTATGTAGCAGGTGTGGAATGATGCACAAGAGAAATGTGTTTTTTAGCACCAACTTGTGATCCATTAGTTGCAACTTATGGTAAGCTGGGATAGTTTATTTGTCCCAAGAAGCACTTAACATCTGCAAAAATGATATTTGACTATTTCACTCTGTTAGTGTTAGACTGAGAAGACTATGGTAAGAGATGTTTAAAAGTTAAAAAGTTTTATTAAATAAATAAAAAGGCTAATTCCAGCTGATTTGCCAGAATGATCATATTTTCTCTGGTGCCACTACTGACAAAAATTCCATACTAATTACAATTTCACATTATTATATAGAAATAAAACAATTACATTTTCTTGAAAATGTAATTTTAACCTTTGTTATGCCAGGCCAGTACAGGAAAAAAAGGAATTCATTCCTCATTTGAAGAGATGAAGTTTTTAAAAGCCACTCATATGGAATTTGTAAAATCACTCAGAGGCTTAGCTGACTAGCCCAAACAAAACACAGGATATATTTATTTAATTATACATTTAAAATAAATATATCTTTAATATTTATATTATAAAATGTGATATATAAATATATATGAATATATAATATATAAATATATATCTATAAATATATATGATTTAGGGGCACCTGGGTGGCTCAGTCGGTTAAGCGTCTGCCTTTGGCTCAGGTCATGATCCCAGGGTCCTGGGATCGAGCCCCACATTGGGTTCCCTGCTCGCGGGAAGCCTGCTTCTCCCTCTCCCACTCCCCCTGTTTGTGTTGCCTCTCTCACTGTCTCTCTCTCTCTGTCAAATAAATAAATAAAATCTTTAAAAATATATATATATATGATTTATATTATATATTTATATTATAAAATATGATATATATGTTACAATTTGTTAAAATTATACCTGAAGTATGAATCCAGAGATGTTAGCTTTATTTTATTTTGATATTAGACTGAAAGAGACTCCCATATATACTTTTAATCATAGAATCAAAGGAGAAAATTTAATGTTTTTGTTGTCCAAGTCTCTTAAAAGGCAGCAGAGCACAGTGATTAACAGTGTGGTGGTTAAAGATAATTATGAAGCCTAGTTGCCTGGTTTTAAATCCTTACTCTTCCATATACCAACTGTGTATACTCAGGCAAGTTATTTAACTTTCTTTGTGACTTGGTGATCTCACCTATAAAATGGAGCAAATAATAACTCATAGGATTATTTTGTGGATTAAATAAGACAGAATAGGGAGTTATATGAGTTTTATGATTATTATATTGAACGTTCAGATTTTATAGACATGTTCTTAAACAGCACTTCCATCTATTGACTGAAATGAATAATTCAGAATCTCGTTTTTCTTCTTTCAAGGACCTTCAAAATATAAAATTTTCTCTTCTTCTAAGACCTCAGAAGACATACTCTTAGAACCCTATAGTCTCAGGGGAAGAAAACCTGACATATTTATATATTTTGTAAGAAGTAATTGATTCACTGAGTTTTTCCATGAGAGAACAAATGTCATTCTCCATTTTATAGTAAGTAAAGTAAGAAAGAGAAAAACAGTGAGACTCCTTTTTAACTCTGGTACTGGGAGGCAGGAAGACCACCCACTTACAGCTTCATCACACTCATCAGGCTTTGGCTGCTAAAGTTTTGTTAGATTTAGGGAATGAGATGTGATCCACATTGTTTAAACCTCTAGAAAAAGTTGGATTAAAACAGGGCTCTACTATACTTCTGAATTTAAGGAAACATGAAAACTACATAAACACATTTTTCAAGGGCTATCACACTTTTGTGTTATTTTTCAAGCCCATTTTTTCCCCAAGCCTAAATTCTTTATTTCACAAGAATCTCCTATTGAGCCAAGTTATTGGACTCCTGGCTAAGAGCTGTCAAAAACGTTCCTCTCAACCCAATATTAAATACATTGGGAGGTATCCCAGCAAAGAAAGGGCATTCTAACTGTAAATTTAAATCTCTAAGGAGAATACAAAATTTTTATCCTGAATGATCCAGATTGTTTCTTGAGATATTACCAATTTCATGATAAAATAGTATACAACTTTCTGCTTAGTTCTTCTGAAAAAAAAAATAGCTTGAACATTTTTTTTTCCTTCAGTTCTACGATAGATTTGACCCAAGCAATATCATAATTGTTCCTTTGCTTCTCACATATCATTACCTGTTTCACTCTTAACATATTATCAGTCATTATCATTTCATTTCATTTGGAAGAATCATCTCTGTTACTTAGTTTCCTCTGAATAGCAACTGATTTTTTTTAAGTTTTTGTTTCAATTCCAGTTAGTTAACATGCAGTATAATATTAGTTTCTGGTGTACAATATAGTGATTCAACATGTCCATGCAACACCTGGTGCTCATCACAAGTGCACTTCTTAATCCCCACCACCTACTTAACCCATCCCCCCACCCACCTCCATTCTGGTAACCCTCAGTTTGTTCTCTATAGTTAAGAGTCTGGGGCGCCTGGGTGGCTCAGTTGGTTAAGCGACTGCCTTCGGCTCAGGTCATGATCCTGGAGTCCCTGGATCGAGTCCCGCATTGGGCTCCCTGCTTGGCAGGGAGTCCAGTTCTCCCTCTGACCCTCCCCCCTCTCATGTGCTCTCTCTCATTCTCTCTCAAATAAATAAATAAAATCTTTAAAAAAAAAAAGTCTGTCTCTTGATTTGCCTCTCTTTTTCCCCTTATATCAACCAATTTTTAAAGTTAATTTGAACATTAAATATAGTATGAAACTTATTTTGAGAGATGGAAGATAACTATGGGAGGAGGGTGTTCTGGAGCTTCTTTTGGATTAAAGGAACCAATATTGTGAAGGACCTTAAGTTAATGAATAATTCATCATGTTTGGCAGGAAGATGGCAGACCCTGTCCTCATTAATGTCCATTCATAAATAATTATTTCATCTTGTTAACCACATTTTTTAAAAATGAGCTGTATTTTCTTATGAGGCTAAACAAAAGGAGTTTATTCTTGCTCTAATTTATTTGCCAAGTGAAAGAAGAAGCTGTTGCCCTCCAATAGACACTGCTCACTCAAGAAAATTTAAGCCTGTCTTATTCTGAATTATTGAAGAAAAAAATAGGTGCTTTTATTATACTTTCTTCAGTCATCTTTTTATTCATGCCCTCCACTTTACAGTGCTATTTTGTTTTGTTTGTTTGATTTTTAAGATACTGTTAAACCAATCTTACAAGTTTTTAGACACTGCATTGAATTCAGGAAGTTTATCTTTCTGGACAAAAGATGGAAACATTTAAAATTGTATACAAAGAATTGAAATGTTCCTATACAGAATTTAGCAAGTTTTATACTTGTTCTAACTATAAACTCCACCATATATGGTGATCAAGATATTAAAAATGAGAAACAATATATTTCTCTTCACATATGCTTGAGTGACATTTTATAAAATATGAAAATGACTTGAAAATCATTCATTGGGGTACCTGGGTGGCTCAGTCGTTAAGTGTCTGCCTTTGGCTCAGGTCATGATCCCAGAGTCCTGGGATGGAGCCCCGCATCACGCTCCTTGCTTGGCTGGAAACCTGCTTCTCCTTCTCCCACTCCCCCTGCTTGCGTTCGGTCTCTTGCTGTCTCTGTCAAATAAATAAATAAAATCTTAAAAAAAAAAAAAGAAAATGATTTCTCAGTTGGACTCCTTCAGACACTGACAGGAAACTAAAGCAAATGGAAAAAAAAAAAACTACTAAGTAGGGAAGTTAGTCTAACCTACCATGAAATTCAGGGAAGGCCAGTATAATAAAAAAAGTGAAAACCTAGAAATAAGTTAAAACTTGCAAAAGACTTTAGGAGTAGTGCCTCCTGGAATTTATTAGGACTGAGAAAAATATCAGAGGAAAGGTTGCCCATTAAATAATAAGGAAAATCTGATTTTTGATTCCCCAAAGTAAGTTGTTTTCAACGCTCATTTTAAAAATCTCTGTCTTTACACAGAAGAAAACAAAACAAAACAACTATGACCTAGTAAAGGCAACTCAAAGAACAGAAAGAATGCAATACTAAGAAGAGGATGACATGGGAAATATTTACTTAAATAAGCTGAACATAAGGACTATACAGCATTTATTTATTGTTTTCTTAGAAATAAAAAGCAAGTATCTATGGGGTTAATTTGCATACCTATTTAAATATTAAGAAATAAATCCTTGAAATTAGTAAATTAGTAGGCAAAATCTAGAAAAAATAGAAACCTTATTGGTCAAGTAGGCAAAATTCAATTAAATCAAATTCATTAGGGACAAAAGTAGTATATTTAGGAATGAAAAAAATCACTGTTAATTTAAATTTTGGTATCAAAATGTCATACATTTTTTTGGACAGAAAGGAATTTTAGGCCTCCTCTTCTTCCTTTTAAATGATTAATTTTCCACTTTGATGATTGATTTTGTAGATATTTGAAATTCATTCATTTTTGGATTCTGTTTACCCACAATATAATCACCAATCTAAGTGAATCTTTAAATTTTTATGGGTAGCTACTGAACTAATAGTATAGTATGTATTGTCTGTATGCATTCATTCAATGAAAGCTTTTGGCTCCCCTATTATGTTCAAGCTATGTTAAGGTCTGAGGGTGGGAAGGATGCATCACTTTCTCACCTGCAAATTTCTTAGAATGTAGTTAATAAAGGAATACATGGACCATCCGGTATCAATACCCAAATTAAGCACAACAAAGTAGGGACATAGAAAAACATCTCTAAGACAATTTATTTAAAATTTTTATATTTCATGCATGATTCAAACTAACTAGTTTAGCTATCTATCAGTGGTATTAGTATTTCCCCTGTGTGTGTGTGTTTTATGTGAACTTGGTAAGATTAGCCACTTTATAAAATATATCAGTTTTCTGACTTTTTATTTAGTTTTTTATATTAAATTACTCTTTATAGACAATATTGTTGGTTCCAAGTTATGAATGGAATGCAACTATTCAGAGATTTTAGAAAGTGTTATGAAATAAAATATTTGTGAACTTCTCCTTATAGATGATGTTCAATTACAGCTTTTGGTCTAGTTAAGAAAATAATTTAAAATTCTAGCAATTGTGAAAAACAACACTTTACATCATAAATATCCATATGAATCTTTATAGTCCTCAAGTGAGGAGGCTCCATGAAGACAGCAATAATGTAAGCATTGTAATCATTAGTGATTCTTGTCAGACTTTATAGAACATTCTCAGAAGAGATGCATTTTGGAAACAGAATGAATTCACTTTTAAACAAATTGGAAAATCAGAGTAACACTAATTTCAGGAACAAAAAACAAAATAAAACACCAAGAATTTATAATTATAATGCCACTTGTCTCATTTTCTGAAATACCACAAAAACTGGCTCTGAACAAAAGTTTACAGGATCTTTCTCCCAAACGGTTTGTGCAAGTGCCGTCTCATTGGAATAAGTGGGGTATCCTCCTAAAGCTTCTATTCTGAATGTCTCAGTGCTCATTCTTATGCCAGAAATCAGCCATATCTTTTTATTATCACATCTTTTATATGTGCCATTTATACACTTACCCACACACATCCATAAATACGCATAGTCACGCACATTTATTTACATATTTAAGGTTAACATTATGAATTTGAATATGCTCAGCAATATCCTGTTCTCTTCATTGTTTTCAGCTTAGGCCTGTACATGAAGATACTACCACCCCAGTACCGTGTTTTCGCATAAATATTCTCTCTTACCTCTTGAAGTTTTCAGAAGCAATGCTAGGGGTCAAACTCACAAAGGTGCTGTCCCCCAGTTGCAGCAAACACTGCCATGTGTTGTATGTTTGATGAATTAAAAGGATGCTGCCAACTTAATTACACTGTAACCCTTCAATAAAGGAAGGGCAGAGCTGATTAACTAGTGAATAATTGGGGGCTGATTGATGGCTCTCTCCTTCACTGCTGAAGGCTGTATATATAATTATTTTGCCTTTGGGCCTAATTTTGCCACTGTTAGCTTCCACTTTTGTTATCAGTTGTAATTTATAGATGGGACTTGCAATCTTAAAAGAAAGGGGATAGAAAATGAAATAGCTCTGAATCCCTAGATATGTCACCTGCAAAAGGCCAGCAGGCAGCTATGAATATCAACATTTCCAGTCATTTAGCAGCATTAACACTTCATGCTTAGCAAGAAAATAATCTTATTATTTATCAATAATCATATCAGCCTTTGTGAGCTTAAAATCATATTGCATCACCCAGTGGTTTTGAATGTACTTTTAGTACAACAGCAATAAGAGAATTTTCATGCACTCTTTCCCCAGCTAAATATTCCCTCTTTTAAAATATACTAACAAACTGAATATCCTTCTTTAAAAAGATACAGGGTACAATTTCTTCAAAGCAAATTTTTTAAAAATTCAGACATCTTCAATGATCTTAATTATTAACATAAAATGACCACTACTTTTAAAAATCAAAGTAGCACTACAGAATATTTTAGTTTAAAAAAATGCAATATTCATTAACCATTTACCACAAACAATATACCATGCATAATTTGAAAAATATATACAAAGTATTAACAATCACGTGTTAAAACCTCCCGATTTTACACCCTAGACTTCATGTACATTCTATGAAACACTTTACTCATAATGCTGTTATAAAACATACCAATTTAAAGAAAGCAAGCCAGTCATACACTAGGGTCTGTTTTTGGATAATCCTTTGAGTTTTATGAAGAAACTAGCACCTTACAATAAAGGGGAGAAATAAAACTAAAGAAACATTTTAAAGATGTCTCTTCTCCTAGCCATGCAAAAAGAATGCAGGATGGCTTTATATTCCAGTTTTTCCCCACCATGATAATTACATCTTAGAGACATATTTTAGATAACTCATCCTTTAAAACACTGAAATCACAAAACTTCTAATTTGTAAGCCAAGATATACAAATTATCCCTCTCAAATTTCTTTGGTTTTTTGTCCTCACTGAGAACTACCTAGCCTATGAATCACAGGATGATTTGAAGACCCTTTCAGTCAAAGCTCAAAAGTGTGCCAGTGGACATGGGCCAGGAGGAAAAAATAAATAAAGATTGATATTTGCCCTCTCTTCTATCTGCACTTGATTTATAACTCAATGTGTGTATGCAAGAGAAATAAAGGCAAAGACCTTGATGCATCCCTGCGGAGAATATGCACCGTTTGGATTGAAGGCATGAAAGAGGGGAAATTAATGGTAAGCTGTTCATCTGTCACTACGGCCAGCCTGATGGTTTTGCAGAGAAGGCAAGGACTATATGACATGCCCTCCAGTGAAGGGCAAGTCTGTCTGCTGTTCTCCTATTATAAACACAGTGCTCTGAGTTTCAGAGGGATTTAAATTTAAAATCAGACCACACTTGGGATAAATAAATATTTACACCAGTTTACTTTTTCCCTTTAAAGTATTAACTTGTAGAATTCTGCTTGTTTTAGGAAGAAGACATATTTTTTGTTTTCCTTTCTCCCTCTTTCTTCTTCCTTTCATACCTTTTTCTTATTTTTATTTATTTTTAATTTTTTAAAGATTGTATTTATTTGACAGAGAGACACAGCGAGAGAGGGAACACAAGCAGGGGGAGTGGGAGAGGGAGAAGAAGGCGCCCCGCCGAGCAGTGAGCCCAATGCGGGGCTCGATCCCAGGACCCTGGGATCATGACCTGAGCCGAAGGCAGACGCTTAACGACTGAGCCACCCAGGCGCCCCAATACATTTTTTTTTTTTATTTAAGTCAAGCTTTCTGCTTGACAACATGGCTTGGCCCTTTTACATCTGGCTACATTTTTCCTGCTATCACATTGCAATGAAATGTAAATAGGCCCTGAAGATTAGGCACATGCCAAGTGGGGAGAACTTAGTTGGATTTCACTGTGCAAAATACACTGTAGAAAATTATTGCAAAGTTGAAATTATAAGGTTGGATTGTCCACTCCCATTGAAATAGAAGCAGAACTATGAAAACATTACAAAGTAAACAATAGGGAAAACTATAATAAGTAAAGTTTTGTCTTGTGTAGAAGTTTGAAAAAAAAATCTTTGCTTATTATTGAAATGATTTATGATGGTAAGTACATAGTATGTTGGAATAATACTTGTTGCTTTGATTGGGAAGTAGAATAGTATGTAAATTAATAGTTGAAATTAAAGTTTCACATGTTCACTCAACTTTCCAATACGCAAAAAAATCCCTATATAAATTTGTTAAGAAAAAAGGGAATTTTGTACCTCTAACCATCTTTGCTATTCAAATTGTCTTTACTATTGGACAAATGTTTCACAGAAAATCAACCAAGAAAGAGGGAAAAAAAGATATTGGTATTATGTTAAGGTAAGTTTAAGTAAAATAAGTAGGAAAAGTAAAATAAGAGATAGAGTAAGGAAACTTTTAATAATTTGGTGAGTGTCTGATCCATTATTATGTTTGAATCAAAGAAACTTCTTAAAAACTTTTTATTTAAATTCCAATTACCATACAGTATATTATTAGTTTAAGGTGTACAATATAGTGATTCACTTCCATATAACACCTGGTGCTCATCACAAGTACACTCCTTAATCGCCATCACCTATTTGGCCAATCTCCCACTCACCTCCTTTTTGTTAACCATAAAATTTTTTTTCTATAGTTGAGTGTGTTTCTTGGTTTGCCTGTCTCTCTCTTTTTTCCCCCTTGCTCATTTGTTTCATTTCTTAAATTCCACATATGACTGATAGCACATGGTATTTGTCTTTCTCTGACTCAATTATTTCACTTAGAAGAGTTACTTTCTAGCTCCATCCATGTTGTAGCAAATGGCAAGATTTCATTTTTTGTGGCCGAAAGATATTCCATTCTATATATATATACAACTTTTTCTTTATCCATTCATCAGTCATCCAAGGATGGACACTTGGGTTCTTTTTTTTTTTATGTTATGTTTATGTTTTTTATGTTATGTTAATCACCATACATTACATCATTAGTTTTTGATGTAGTGTTCCATGATTCATTGTGTATAACACCCAGTACTCCATTCAATACTCTTTAATACCCATTACCAGGCTAACCCATCCCCCACCCCCTCCCCTCTAGAACCCTCAGTTTGTTTGAGTCCATAGTCTCTCATGGTTCGTCTGTACCTCCGATTCCCCCCCCTTCATTTTTCCCTTCCTATTAGCTTCTCCTATTTTTAACATATAATGTATGATTTGTTTCAGAGGTACAGGTCTGTGATACTTGGATTCTTTCCATAATTTGGCTATTGTAGATAATGCTGCTATAAACATTGGGGAGCATGTATCCTTTTGAATTAGTATTTTTGTATTCTTCAGGTAAATACATGGAAGTGTGATTGCTGGCTCATAGGATAGTTCTTTTTAACTTTTGAGGAACCTCCATACTGTTTTCCAGAGTGGCTGCACCAGTTTGCATTCCCACCAACACCACAAGAGGGTTCCCCTTTCTTCACAAGCTCACCAACAATTGTTGTTTCTTGTGTTGTGTCACACCAATTCTGACAGGTGTGAGGTGATATCTCATTGTGGTTTTGATTTGAATTTCCCTGATCAGTGATGTTGAGCATATTTTAATGTGTCTTTTGGCTATCTTTATGTCTTCTTTGGAAAAATGTTTATTCATGTGTTCTGCTCATTTTCTATTGGATTATTCATTTTGGAGTTGTTGAGTTGTATAAGTTCTTTATATATTTTGGATACTAACCCTTTATCAGATAACCATTCCATAGGTTGCCTTTATTTTTCTTGATCATTTCCTTCACTGTGCAGAAGTATTTAATTTTTATGTAGTCACAATAGTTTATTTTTGCTTTTGTTTCTCTTACCACAAGAGTCATATCTAGAAAGAAGTTGCTTTGGCCAATGTCAAAGAAGTTATTGTCTGTGTTCTCTTCTAAGATTTCTATGGTTTCAGGTCTCTCATTTTTTTGGAATTAATTTTTGTCTATATAAGAAAGTGGTCCAGTTTCACTTTTGTGCATGTTGCTGTCCAGTTTTCCCAATACCATTTATTGAAGAGCATGTCTTTTATCCATTGGATATTCTTTCTTGCTTTTGAATGGAAATCAATTAAACCTCAACACAGAATGGCAGAAATATTTAAAATGCATTATAAATGTGTGAAATGACATTAATAATAAAAACTATTCAGGAATTTTTATTTCCCATAAATTAAAATATTATTTTCTCAAATATAAAAATATACTTTATGCTGTAAAATATACCCACATATGTAGGATTCAGTATGCTTCTTTCAAGGAAATTACATTGTAATAGCAGAATAAAATAAGACAATTATGTAAATAACTAATGAAGTAGCAAAAGTAATATATTCCACAAGAGAGGCAAAAACAAAACTACAAAAATATCCTGGTAATTCAGGGGCAAGAAAAATTACTTCATGCTTTGGAGAATAACATGAATAAAGTGAAATTTGATCTGAACTTTAAACAGTTGAGAGAACTGAGACAAAGGAAATGGGGACATTTAATTGGAAGAAGAAAATGGTGGCATGGGGATATTCATGAAATATCAAGCTGGATTGGAAGAAATCTGAAGAATAGTAGTGGAAGATACAATTGGGAAGGTGAGGTTGATTTACACTACACAGAGGTATGATAAGGATGTAATGCCTTACTTGGTAAGCAGGAAAAAAATCACAAAAGAATTTTAGTGAAAAATAAAGTAAACAACTTTAAGGAAATTATTTAATAGAATTAATTACTAGCATATAATAGCCTATATTAAAGTTTAAAAAAAGCCTCAAGGCCAGTAGAAGACAATTGTAATTATGTATATGTGAGGTAATGAGGGTCTGCATAAGGAGAGAAGCAGTGGGAATGGAGAGGAGGGAATGGATTTCAGCACTTAGGTAAAATGGAATCCATAGGGGTTTTTACAGCTGAGTTGGGCTGCTATTGAGCTTGGATGACAGGAAAAAAAGATGGTGATTATAAAAAATTAGAAAAAATAGGAAGAAGGTGGAAATACCTTAGAAGTGAATTAAAAAGACAGGACTGGAACTCATAGGATATATCAAGATTGGAGATTTAGCTTTTGATGTTGTCATTACCAAACCAGAATGCATTTCAGCATCATTCCTTTTGACTTTTTTTTTAAAGATTTTATTTATTTATTTGACAGAGAGAGACACAGCGAGAGGGAACACAAGCAGGGGGAGTGGGAGAGGGAGAAGCAGACTTCCAGTGGAGAAGGGAGCCTGATGCGGGGCTCGATCCCAGGACCCTGGGATCATGACCTGAGCCGAAGGCAGACGCTTAAGGACTGAGCCACCCAGATGTCCCCCTTTTGACTTTTTTTGATCTCCTGAATCAGTGGACTGCACACAGTACCCTGTGTTTAGAGACAAATGTGGCAATCAAACATATCAGAACTTGTTTTGTTACCTCTTAATGAACTAGTGACAAATCAACTTCCCTGTGGTGCAGTTCAGTTTAAAAGAATGTATACACTGTTAATTTCTCCTGGCTATTTGCTTGGGTTAAAATACTTATTTATTTGGGAAAAAAAAATAAGTTTTCAAGGCAAAGAATCAGTTACTTGTTTGGTATTATTTATAATTAAAAAAAATCCTATCAACATATAATGTCCCATGGTGGGGGAGGAGAAATGGAAAGAGAGACAGAGATTTATTTACGCAGAAGCATGAAGGCCAAGTAGCCTTTTTGTCTATGTCAGATCAAAGGCAAAACACTTATTCAAGGATTTATATTTTCAACTACAGCTTTCTCCAAGTGAATGCTTTATTTTCTTGACAGGAAAGGTATTTTGTAGATATCAGAAATAAACTGAAATACTATTCCTTAATTAGTTTCTTTGTACTATCCCAAGACGCCATTTGGTGATAACTTGGAGTAATGCTAGATAACACACAATTAGCTCTTTACAAAACCCTGGAATAAGGGATGTTAGTGATAAGGATGGTTGACACTTCTAGACCAAAAACTCCCAAACCTTCAATACCTACTTTGGGGCCTCAGTTTTTACAATGGGAAAACACAGGATCACTTTTACAAAGAGTATTATAATACTTAGCATTGTTCAATGATGTGACTATCTTTTTGGAATTACACTTGAGATTAAGAAAGATACTTAGTTCATTTGAAAATAAGTGGCATAATCATTTGTCTGGGCCAGTTATCTCAGTTCATTATAGTGCTAATGAGACCAAAGTCAAAACTTTGAACCCCAGATGTATCAATTAACAGCTCAGTCCTGGATTCTATACTCTCACAGCCAAACTTGAGATCTTAGCCACCAAGTGAAATAGGTCAGAGAATGTGAGAGACAAAAAAGATCAATTCACAGGGCCAAATGTAAGCATGTTTTCTTCACATAGGGATGGATATACATATGTTCTTCGGGACGGGAAATACTCCAGACTATTTATAAACAATAATTCAATGATTATGAATATTCAAGAAGTTCAGAATGTGGTATCAATTACATGGAGGGAACTGGTGGTTAGTTTCTATAATTCAAGCCATCTTGCAATTCCTCATTACATGTGTTTTGCACATGTAAAAATCCTTTTGACATATTTCGATCAATCATTTTGGAAAATAAAATACCAGAATATTTTAATGCATATTTGCTTAATGATGTATTTGATTAAGGAACTAGTAGTATCATCTGTGCCCCTGAAGTACTACATTTTCCTATTTTATAAATCTTCATATTCCTATGAGCATCATAAGTTGTTAACTAATTGATTTTGTGCTAATTTAAAAATATTGATTGAAAAACCTAGGAAATCATGGAGTTACTTGTAGCTAATCACTAGGCATCCGCTATTCAAGACAGAATTTAGGTTTCTCTCTCTTTTGCATGCCTTAGAGTGGTCAGAATAGAGCCTGATAAAGAAAGAATAAATGATGGATGATAGAAGAAAGAAGCTTCTATTACATCTTGTACTCTGGTCTTCTCTATTTTACTAAGGCTTTTAAAATGTTGGCAGTTTGTATGTAGGTAACTCAATTTTCTTTCATATAAATTGTTTTATTTAATATTTTTTGAAATTCTTTAACCAGCAAAGCAGGCATTATTACTTTAAAAGCAAGAAACTAAGATATAAAGAACCTTAGTGATTTAGCTAAATTAATCAGGAGTAGGGAAATATAGTGTATTTATTCACAGCATGGACTCTGAAAACATAATGTATCTGTTTGAATATCATGTCCACCAAATACTGGCTGTATGATCTTAGAAAAGTTAAATGACTTCCTTATGCCATTAATGGCATTTCTCTCATAGGGGTCAGGAAGGATTAAATAAAACTATATACATATATATATTTATATATTTATATATTTGTTCTAGCACTGTGAAAAATGCTGGTGGTATTTTGATAGGGATTGCATTAAATGTGTAGATTGCTTTGGATAGTATAGATATTTTGACAATATTTGTTCTTCCAATCACTGAGCATGAAATATTTTTTCCAATTTTTGTGTCATCTTTAATTAATTTTGATAAGGAAAATCTGTGTCCTAAGATGGCTGACTGAGGCAGCAAGTGAGTCCCAGTCCTTGCCCCAGGGCTCTTCCAGGTTATTCTCCCTGCTCTGCTTTGCGCACACATCAAAAGTACCAAGTATGTGGAAGTAGAAGTATATAAATTGCCCCCTTTGTTTGTGCTCAGGGCTCAGACCACTGGAGATCACTCTCCTCTGAGCTCGCCAGTGTTAAATAAACCTCCTATCCTCCAAGATCTCCAGGTGCCACTTGGTTCTTCCATCAGGTGATCCAGTCCAGGTTCCATAACATTTGGTTCCCTGACCGGGAAACCCAACTGTGCTGGCTCATTGTTGCCATCTGTTTGGAGGCAATGGCAGGGCAGTGACAGAATGAGAGATCATAATGGAGAAGGCGCTCCCTGCCTAAATTTGGGCAGTCTTCTGCCCTGGTCACCTTGGGCCGGCCCTGCTCCACTGTTCCCACCAGACTTGAGGAGACTTGGCTGTTGAGGACCTGGTCCCAACGTCTGATTCCGGTAAGGCCTGGGGCCCCAGGACCCAGACAGAAGCACCCCCATTGGGGTGGAAGGGGAGACTGATCACCTCCCAGAGACCTCTTAGAGGTCTCACAGGTAAGGATTCCCAGGGAGGGAATGTAATAACTTCTGGGGTGTGAATGTGTGAGTGAATGTGCAGTCCGACCTGGCTTGCTCAAGCGGACTGATTCTATGACTCCATGGGTGGCACCCTTAAGGTCCCCAGAAGCCTATGGATTCTGAGTGGGCCCGTCTGTGATTCCATGGTGAACGGCATATAGTCTATGGCGTTCCTGTCACAATGCTGAGACCGCTACAGCTAAGCCTCACCTAAGTTCCTTCGGGACATGGCCAGACGGGCATCTGATTGGTCTCCTCACCTCAGGAGGCACCCCTCCCCCACTTTGTCTGTATCTGCACCACTGCACACGGGGACATCACCATGGGGTCAGGGCAGAGTAAACTTACAGTTCTAGAGACCATGATCAAAAATTTCAAGAAGTGGTTTTGGGGAGACTACTGAGTCAGGATGAACCCCGGCAAGTTGAGAACCCTATGTGAATTGGAATGGCCCACCTTTGATGTCGGGTGGCCTTCAGAAGGGACATTGGATGTCCCAACAATTTGAGTATGGTGAGTCATAACAGGAGAACAAGGACACCCTGACCATTATCCATACATTGACTCCTGGCTAGGAATTGCTCAGACCCTTCCCCCCGGGTGTGATTTGCTTGCAATAGGCAGGGACAGGCCAGTGTCTTAATCGCCTCATCCAAGTAACCTAAAGAAAATCAGCAAAAGCCCCAGTCTCAACAAATCCTAGCCAGAGATCCCGAAGATGAACCCACCCTGCCCCCACCATACATACCTCCAAGACCATCCACACCTGGCCCTTCAGCTCCAGACACTCCACCACCATCAGTTTCACTGGTGCCCCAGGCCAAGAGGATCCACCGGCACCCCTAGGCCCAAAAGATCCACTTTCTCCAGGACCAGCAGCCAAGCTGTGCCCCAGGCTGGGCACAAGCACCCTCCAAATGCCGGTACGAGAGATGTGGGAACCTGAGAGGCACAGTGAAGACGGGACGGTCCAACCCGGCTGTTCCATGATGTATTATCAGCCCTTCTCCACCACCGACCTCCTCAACTGGAAACATAACACCCCATCCTACTCTGAGAAACTGCAGGCTATGGTAGACCTCATAGAATCCGTCTTCCAGACTCATCGGCCAACCTGGGAAGACTGCCAACAGTTACTCAGCGCCATGTTTAACACAAAGGAAAAGAGGAGAATAATGAAAGGTGCATGGCAGTACCTGGAAGAACATGCACCAGCGGGAGTCATCGACCCTGCTGCCTGGGCTAATACGGCCACACCTGAAGAGTGCCCAGCATGGGACTTCACCACAACCAAAGGACAGGCCCACATCCACTGGTACCAGGAGGCACTCCTCCAGGGAATCCGGGCAGGAGCTAAGAAACCCATGAAAATGACTAAGGTATCCTTGCTCACTCAACAACCAGGGGAGTGCCCCGGGGACTACTATGAAAGACTATGTGAAGCCTACAGGATATACACTCCATTTGACCCTGAGGCACAGGAAAGCCAACAGATGGTAAACACCTCCTTTGTGGCTCAGACGGCCCCAGACATCAGAAAAAAACTTCAGAAACTAGAAGGTTTCACCAGGATGAACATCACCCAACTAATAGAGATTGCCAATAAGGTCTATATGAACAGGGAGGGTGCAGCCAAATGGGAAGCTGACAAAAAGATGAAAAAGAAAGTCAGCCTCCTCGCCGCCGAAAGAAGAGGACAACACAAAGATGGGGAGACCACAAACACCAAAAGGGAGGAAACCCAGAACCCCTTGGCAAGTGATCAATGGGCCTACTGTAAAGAGAAAGGGCATTGGAAAAATTAATGTCCCAACTGGGAAAAGGCTCAAAAGCCCAGCTGCTACAAGGAAGAACCCCAAGAGGGGGACCTCATAGGCCTTGCAGGAATGGACTCAGACTGAGGGAGACCGGGCTTTTTCCTCCTTGGCCCCCATGAGCCCACAGTCAAAATGAATGTGGGGTGGCCAACCAGTGACTTTTATGGTTGATACTGGGGTAGAGCATTCTGTTGTCATCTCCTCAGTGGCACCTTTCAGCAAAAGGACTGCAACCATCCTCGGGGCCACCAGGATGTGGGTGATACAACAGCCCTTTTGCCAGGCTTTCCAGTGCAAACTCAGGAGCCACAAGGTCCGACATGAATTCCTTTATCTCCCTGATTGCCCCATCCCTTTCCTGGGCCGAAACATATCTCCAAGCTTAGGCCTCAGATAACCTTTGAGCCCACTGGACACACTAGCCTCTGATTGAACCCAAGGCAAGAGGAGACGGGGTCTCTAATTCTAGCAATTACCAAGCCAAGGGAAGAAGAATGGAGGCTATTCTGTGCCCAGGCCTAACTGAGCAGCCCGCTGGAGTTCAGACTCGCCTTCCCTTCAGTATGGGCTGAAAACAACCCACCTGGACTAGCCCAGAATTGGGCCCCTATCACTGATGAACTGATCCCAGGAGCCCAACCTCAGAGGCAAAGGCAATACTCCCTTCCACAAGAAGCTAAGATCGGCATACAAGAACATCTGACCAAACTCATGGAAGCAAGTATTCTAATTGAGTGCCAGTCAGCCTGGAATACCCCACTCCTGCCAGTCAAGAAGCCAGGAGGGGGATGCCGACCAGTTCAAGACCTGTGGGCCATCAACAAGGTGACCATCTCTCTGCATCCAGTGGTCCCGAATCCATACACCCTCCTCGGCCAAATCCCAGGGTCAGCCAGATGGTTCACTTGCCTAGATTAGAAGGATGCCTTCTTCTATCTCCACTTAGCTCCCCAGAGCCAGCCACTATTTGCCTTTGAATGGTCTGAACCTGATACAGAGTGCCAGATGCAACTGAATTGGATGCACCTCCTGCAGGGGTTTAAAAACTCACCAATGCTCTTTGGGGAAGTGCTGGCCTCAGACCTCGCCAGCTTCCCAAGAGAGGCCACATAATGCACGCTCCTCTAGTATGTGGATGACCTCTTCCTCACCTGTGACACACAAGAAGACTGCACAAAAGGCACAAAGGCCCTCCTACAGCTCTTGTCAGATTCGGGATACTGAGCCTCAATAGCAAGACCCCTTTATGATCTCTTAGGGGGACCAGATCAAGAACCCCCTGCCTGGACTGAGGAAGGAGAAGCTGCTTTCACAGAGATAAAGACCACCTTGAGGTGGGCTCCAGCCCTGGTCCTACCAGATGTAGAAAAACCCTTCAATCTCTTTGTGCATGAAAAGGAAAAAATAGTGCTCAGGGTACTCACCCAGACTGTTGGACCCTGGCAACGGCCAGTTGCTTACCTGTCAAAGAAGCCGGACCCCGTGGCAATGGGATCGCCACCGTGCCTGAGGGCACTGGCAGCCACAGTCCTACTCATGAAGGAGGCGGATAAACTTACCCTGGGGCAAAAACTTAATGTCAAGGTCCCTCATGAATGCACAGGGACACTGCTTCCTTTCCAACTCTCAGCTAGCACAATACCAAGGGGTCCTCTGCGAAAACCCATGGGTCACCCTCAAAACAGTAAGGACATTAAATACAGCAACATTTCTCCCCACGGAAGACGGGGAACCAGACCATGACTGCTCCAAGGTGACTGATAAGTTTACCTGAGCTGTCCAGATCTGTGGGATCAAGCCATAAAGAATCCAGAGCTCACACTGTTCAGCGATGGCAGCAGTTACCTACAAGAGGGTGCCCAGAAAGCAGGTTATGCAGTAACCACAACCATTGAAGTCCTAGAAGCTAAGGCAGTACCAGCTGGATGGTCAGCTAAATGGGCTGAATTATATGCCTTAGTCCGAGCCCTCACCCTCAGTGAAGGCAAGTGAGTCAACATCTATACTGACTCTCGGTATGCCTTTGCTACTGTACATATACATGGAGCCATCTACAAAGAAAGGGGCCTCCTAACCACAGCAGGAAAAGCTATCAAGAACAAGGAGATACTGAGACTCCTTGAAGCAGTCTGACTTCCAAAGGAAGTAGCAATCCTGCACTGTAAGGGACACCAGAAAGGAGATGACCCCATAGAACAGGGAAATCGTCTGGCAGATGAGGCAGCCAAGACCACAGCCAGTGAGGGCATGGACAGAGCCCCTTCCCTCACCATGGCCCTAACACCCCCAGAAGAAGTCCCTCCACCGAGTTACACTAAAAAGGAAAAGGAATGGACCATGGCTGAGGGAGCCACTCTGACTGAAAAGGGATGGTGGATGATGCCAGATGGATGCATCTTCCTTCCAACAGCAACTGGAGGGCCATCTAGTCAAGGAATACCACCAACTCACTCATCTGGGAAAAACTGCATTAGAGGCCCTTCTCAAAAAGCACTACTACATCAGTCAGCTGCCAGCACTATGCCAAGCAATGAGTGAAAGGTGCAAAACGTGCTAAACATAATGCTCAGTCTGCACCACAGGCCCTGCTAGCTGTTCAGAGGATGGGATCAACCCCCTTCGAAGATCTAGAGGTAGACTTCACAGATGTGCCACTGAGCAGGGGGTTCAGATATCTCCTAGTATTAGTATGCACATATGCTGGGTGGGTTGAAACCTTCCCAACAAGGACAGAGCAAAGCTGGGAAGTAGCTAAAGTCCTCTTGCAGGAGATCATGCCCCAGTTCGGCCTGCCATTAACAATACATAGTGACAGTGGACCCACTTTTGTGGCAGACATTGTTCAAGTCTTGACCAAATCTCTCAACATCACCTGGAGACTCCACACCACTTACTGGCCCCAAAGTTCAGGGAAAGTAGAGCGAATGAATCGCACCCTCAAGGGAACTTTAGCAAAGTTTTGTCAGGAGACTAACCTCCCATGGCCGGGTCTGCTACCCCTAGCTCTCCTGTGTGCTCGCTGCATGCCCAGGACATCAGGTTTCTCCCCATTTGAATTAATATATGGACGGCCTCCCCCATGCTTGGGAAGCCTTCCAGGAAACTTGCATCAGGTTGGAGATAAAGAGATAAAGGAGCAGCTTCAGGCCCTGGGGTCCACCCTAAATAAATTACAAAAGTACACCATTGAGAGGGCCCCAATCTCCTTAGGGTCTCAGGTATACTCCTTCCAGACAGGGGACTCAGTTTGGGTCAAAGACTGGAAGAAAGACCCCCTCAAACCACAGTGGACAGGGCCGCACACTGCTGTTCTAACCGTCCCTACTGCCCTCAAGGTCTCAGGTGTCACCCCGTGGGTCCAACACTCCAGAGTGAAGAAAGCTCATTATTTGGATGAGGAGCCACACCAGTGGAGAGTCCAGCCAGACTTCACGAACCCACTCCGGCTTCACCTTTGGCGAGACCCCATGGACTGATGGACACCTGCTCACTGTGGTCCCTGGCTCTCATTGGCATGATTTCCCTCATCTTGGGAGTCAGACTCTACACTGTTGCCCCTCCTGACTGAACTTTCCCCCAGAGGCTTACTATTGTCATTGCTTATTGGGCATCCCTAGGGTGTATTGCTGCACTTACTTGTCCACAGGTTTCATCTGCTGATGGGTTAGCCACAATGGCTCCCTCTACCTAAGGTCATAGATCCCACTTTTACTGGCCCTCTGCTGTCTACTCCTGAGAGCATTTCACCAAAATATTCCTGGCCCCAGTCAGTCCTGGTTTTCGGCTCCCAGGTGTGCTGTTCTTCCTCACTGCCTCTAGCTTGCCCGGCCAGGCAAGAGGGTCAAACTCTCATATCACCATTACTGGCAAATGGACTTTCCAGCTTATCCCCCTCAATCTTGCACCAGCACCCCCATTGACTTCTTCCACCTGGGATGGGCACACACCAAAGGTTAACCTCCATTTTGATGGATGCCAGCTTCTTGATACCTCCTGGGAACCTCATAGACGGTGGTCCTACCGTGACCCTCACTCAGGTTACCAGCTGGTAGATATCTACATCTGTGGGGACCCTATGCCTCAGCAGCCAAACACCTGCCCTCAGTTCTGCTTGCAAGCCTGGGGATGTGAGTCATGGGAAGTGACTTGGCCTGGAATGGAACAATGGTCCCCCAGGTGGCACCTCAAACAGTGCAGTGACATCCGGATTTCCTTGTCACACAAAACCACCTCATCCTCTTGCTCTAACAATCACTGTATACTACTCACCCTCTCAGTCTTAGAACCCAATGCCACATCATGGGCTACAAGAATCATTCTCCTGTTGGGCCAATATCACCCTATGGGGACAGACCCCATGGCCAAATTTATGATTAAGTCCATGTCCACTCCAAGCCTTATAGTCAAACCCCAGAGTCATACAGAAAGTAACTCACCCTGGCGCATCCCTGGGTCCCCCATCCACACGCAGCAAGAATCTATAGTGCAACTGTTAGGTATGATTACCACCACCCACCAAGCGCTTAACCACTCAAATCCACCCCTAGCATCTGACTGCTGGATCTGTATGAAGCCCAGTCCTGTCCAATACCTAGGTGCCATCCTCAACCAATCTATCGTGTCACCTCCCACCTTGGCACCGGGGACCTCAGATTATCCCTTTCTGGCTCTGGTACCGCTGTATGGCAACTCTTCCTCTCCCATCATGGGCCACAGTCAGGCCTGTGCGCCTAACACTTTTCTGGCTTGTGATTAAGGTGTATACATCTGCATCACCCCACGCAATCAATCATGCACATTCGTCAGTCTCTTACCCAATCTTTCAATCCTCCCTGGGAGCCATGCCCCACTCATATGGAGACCTCCTAGCCACCCTCGATGCTCCCCCTTGGCCATCCCTCTTATCGTGAACCTGCTGGCCACATCAGGTGTTGCCCTTGGTGCCACTGCCGTCGGGATGTCTCAGGTTCAGTTCCAGGGGTTAACTCAACAACTCATGGCAGATTTTTCTGCTCTCACTCAGTCGGCCCTGGCCCTGCAGTGCCAACTCAATTCACTGGCCTCAGTGGTCCTGCAAAACAGGCGTGGGCTCAACTTGCTCACAACCGCACAAGGGGGACTCTGCCTCTTCTTACAGGAGGAATGTTGTTTCTATGCTAATGAGTCAGGGATGGTCCAAGAGACTTTGACCCAATTACAGGAATGAGTACATAGCCAGTGGGAAAAACTCCAGCAGACACCTTGGTGGGATACCCTCTCACAATGGTTCCCTTTAGTCGCCCCCCTTGTTGGCCCCCTCCTATTGCTTCTCCTTAGTAGCATTTGGCCCTTGTATTCTTAATGCCCTTACTAGGTTTATCACTACTCAAATTGCTAAAATCAGACTCCAGTTACTCCTTACTCACTATCACCCATTAGAAGATGAAAATGATGCCCTCTAAGCTAGGTGTTTAAAGGGGCGTCAAAAGGGGGGAATGATAAGGAAAATCTGTGTCCTGAGGTGGCTGACCGAGCCAGCGAGAGTGTCCCAGTCTTTGCCCTGGGGCTCTTTTGGGTTCTTCTCCCTGCTCTTCTTCCCACTCGCACCAATTGGGTTCTTCTCCCTGCCCCGCTCCGCGCATGCACCAAAAGTGTCAAGTATGTGGAAGTAGAAGCGTATAAATTGCCCCCTTTGTGCTCGGGGCTCAGACCTCTGGAGATCATTCTCCTCGGAGCCCGCTGGCATTAAATAAACCTCCTATCCTCCAAGATCTCTGGGTGCTGCTTGGTTCTTCCATCGGGCGATCCAGTCCAGGTTCCATAACACTTTAATCAATGTTCTATAGTTTTCAGAGTACAGATCCTTTACCTTTTTGGTTAGGTTTATTCCTAGGTATCTTATGGTTTTTGGTGCAATTGTAAATGGGATCAATTCTTTTATTTCTCTTTCTGTGCTTCATTATTGGTATATAGAAATGCAACACATTTCTGTACTTTGATTTATATCCTGTGACTTTACTGAATTTGTGTAGCAGGTATAACAATTTTTTGGTGGCATCATTTGGATTTTCTATGTAGAGTATCATGTCATGTGCAAATAGTGAAAGTGTGACTTCTTCCTTGTTCATTTGGATGCCTTTTATTTCTTTTTGTAGTTATTTAATTGCCGAAGATAGGACTTCCAGTACGATGTTAAATACAGTGGTGAGAGTGAACATCACTGTCTTGTTCCTGACCATAGAGGAAAAGCTCTCAGTTTTTTCCCCATTGAGGATGATATTTGTGGGTTTTTCATATATTATCTTTATGATGTTGAAGTATGTTTCCTCTTTCCCTACTTTGTTGAGGATGTTTTTCAAGAAGATGTTGTATTTTGTTAAATGCAGATCATATATTTCTTATCCTTTCCTTTATTAATGTGGTTTATCATGTTGATTGGTTTGTGAATATTGAACCACACTTGCAACATTAGAATAAATCCCACTTGATCGTGGTGATTGATTCTTTAACATACTGTTGGATTCAATTTGCTAGTATTTTGTTGAGAATCATTGCACCCAAGTTCATCAGGGATATTGTCCTGTAGTCCACTTTTTTAGTGGGGCCTTTGTCCTGTTTTGGAATCAGGGTAATACTGGTCTCAAAGAAATAATTTGGAAATTTTCCTTCCATTTCTAATTTTTGGAATAGTTTGAGAAGAAAAGTATTAACTCTTTTTTATATGTTTGGTAAAATTTGCCTTTGAAGTCACTTGACCCTGGACTTTTGTTTGTTGGGAGATTTTTGATTACTTTTTCCATTTCTTTCCTGGTTATTGGTATAATCATGTTTTCTATTTATTCTTGTTTCACATTTGGTAGTGCATATTTTTCTAGGAATTAATCCATTTCCTCTAGATTTTCCGATTCAGTGGCATAAAATTTTTCATGACATTCTCTTATAATCGTTTGTATTTCTACAGTGTTGGCTGTTATTTCCCTCTCTCATTTATGATTTTATTTATTTGGGTTATTTCTCTTTTCTTTTTGATAAGTCTGGCTAGGAGTTTATCGATTTTGTTAATTTTTTCCAAGAACCAGCTCTTGGAGTCATTGATCAGTTCTACTGTATTTTCATTGCTATTTTTGTCTCTATATCATTTATTTCTGCTCTTATCTTTATTATTTCCCTTATTTTGGTGGCTTTAGGCTTTGTGTGTTCTTCTTTTTCTAACTTCTGTAGGTTTAAGTTCAGATTGTTTATTTGAGAATTTTCTTGCTTCTTCAGGTAGGCCTACATTGCTATATATTTCCTTCTTATGACTGCTTTTGCTGTATCCCAGAGGTTTTGGACCATTGTGTTTTCATTTTCATTTGTTTCTATTTGTTTTATTTCTTCAATTTCCCTGCTGAACCATTCATTCTTTTGTAGGATATTCTTTAACCTCCAGGTATTTGTGGTCTTTCCAATTTTTTTCTTGTGGTAGACTTCAAGTTTCATAGCATTGTGGGTGGAAAATGTGCATGGTATCATCTCAATCTTTTGGTACTTTTTGAAGCTTGATCTGTAACCTAGTATGTGATCTATTCTCCAGAATAGATTCTAGAGAATGTCCCACGTGCACATGGAAGGAACAGGTATTCTGCTGCTTTGGGATGAAATGTTCTTTTTTTTTTTTTTTTTTTTTTTTATAAGAGGGAGAGAGCAAGTAGGGTTAGGGGCAGAGTGAGAGAGAATCTCAAGGGGACTCTGAACTGAGCACAGAGCCTGATGTGGGCCTCCATCTCACAAACCTGAGTAAAAATCAAGTCAGACGCTTAAATGACTGAGCCAACCAGGCACCACTGAGATGACATGTTTTGAATATATCTGTTAAGTCCAACTGGTTCAGTGCATCATGCAAAACCATTGTTTCCTTGTTGAATATTGTTTAGATGATCTGTTCTTTGCTGTAAGTGGGGTGTTAAAACCCCTTACTATTATTGTATTATTTTCAATGAGTCCCTTTATTGTTGTTATTAATTATTTTAAAAGTTTGGGTGCTGCCACGCTAGGGGCATAAATATTTACAATTGACAGATCTTCTTGGATTGTCCCCTTTATTATGATATAGTGCCCTTCTTCATCTCTTGTTACAGTCTTTGGTTGAAACTCCAGTTTGGGGGCACCTGGGTGGCTCAGATGATTAAGCGTCTGCCTTCAGCTAGGGTCATGATCCCAGGGTCCTGGGATCGAGCCCCACATTGGGCTCCTGGCTCAGCGGAGAGCCTGCTTCTCCCTCTCCTTCTGCCTCTCTCCCTGCTCATGCTCTCTCTCTCCCTCTCTGTATCTCTGTGTCTCAAGTGAATAAATAAAATCTTAAAAAAAAAAAAAAGAAACTCCAGTTTGTCTGATGTAAATATTGCTATTCCAGCTTTCTTTTGATGTCCATTTACATGATAAATATTTCTCCATCCCTTCACTTTCAATCTGGAGATGTCATTAGATTGATAATGAGTCACTTGTAGACAGCATATAGATGGGTCTTTTTTTTTCCCCCCCATTCTAACACACTATGTCTTGGAGCATTTAGTCCATTTACATTCAGAGTAGTTACTGATAGATATGTATTTAGTGCCATTTTATTACTTGCTTTTGTTGTTGTTGTTATTATTTCTGGAAATTTTCTCTGTTCCTTTGTTTTCTTTATCAACTTTGGTCTTTCCCATTCAAAGAGTCCCCTTTAATACTTCTTGCAGGGCTCTTTTAATGGTCACGAACTCTTTAGTTTGTGTTTGTCTAAGAAACTCTCTCTCTCCTATTCTGAATGACAGCCTTGCTGGATAGAGTATTCCTGGCTGCATATTTTCCCATTCAGCATGTTGACTATATCATGCCACTGTCTTCCGTCTTGCCAAGTTTGTGTGGAGAAATAAGTTGCAAACCTTGTCTTCCCTTGAAGTTAGGGACTTCTTTTTTCCTGCTTTTAATTTTTTTCTTTATCTCTATATTTTGAAAATTTAACTACAGTATGTCTTGGTGTTGGCCTGCTTTTGTTGATTTTTTTCAGCTGTCTAGTAACTGGTTTTATTCATATTTGTGGCATATTTCACTTACAATTTAAGGTGTTTTTTTTATTTTACTTAGTTGACACACTGGGCAATATTGGTTTCTAGAGTAAAATTCACTGATTCATCACTTACATCTAACACCCAGTGCTTTCACAAATGCCTTCCTTAGTTCCCTTCACCCATCTAGCCTATTCCCCCACCACCTCCTTCCATCAACCCCCAGTTTGTTCTCTATCATTAAGAGTCTCTTATGGTTTATTTCCCTCTCACCTTCCCCCCTTAGCAAATGTTCATCTGCTTTCTTTCTTAAATTCCACATATGAGTGAGATCATATGCTATTTGTCTTTTTCTGACTGACTTATTTCACATTGCATAATACATTTTAACTCCATCAACACCATTGCAAATGGCAAGTGTTCATTCTTTTTGATGGCTGAGTAATATTCCAATGTGTTTTTTTGGTTTTTGTTTGTTTCCATTTCAGTCTGACTGATTTTTGGTTCTTTTATCTCTGAAGTAAGAGTATCCCTGATGTCTTCTATGTTTTTCTCAAGTCCAGCTAGTATCCTTATAATTGTTGCTTTGAATTCTGGATCAGGCATATTACTTATCTCTGTTTAATTAGATACCTGGTCATGACCATTTCTTGTTTTTTCTTTGGGGTGAATTTCTCCAACATGTCATTTTGGTTAGGTCTCTTTCTTTTCTGTGTTAGGAAAACCTGTTATGTTTCCTGTTCCTGAGAGTCATGGCATTATGAAGAGAGCTCGATGCTCAGGGCCTGAAGCTTCAGGAAGTCTCCTGTGTGTGCTGCGTGCACTTTGCTGCTGTGTTTTGGCTGCTCTATCCCTCAGATCAATTGTCTGCAGAGTTTCTCCTTGCTTACAGTGATAAGTGTTTGGACCTGGTCCAGAGTGTGGTGATTTTTTAACTAGGTGTACTCTGGAATGCTTGCTAGAAGAAACCTGATGCTATTTCCACTAGAACTGAAGCTTTCTAGAACTCTATGGTCAGTAGACATGGTGCTGGCTGTGATTTGTGCTGGTGTTCTGGAGGAAGAGGTTGCTGCTCTGGTTCTTATGCACACTTGCCAGAAAATAGCAGTCCCAACAATGTGCAGGGGGATGGGAATTCATGTAAGCAGTTTAGATTGCCAGTGTTGATACTGTGGTGTTCACTGAAGTTGGTTTATGTTGAGGGATGCAGCAGCAAATTGGTGCCAGCCCACACCTCTGTCCCCAAAGAGGGGAGTCTGCTTGCTGCTGTTAGGGAAGCCCTTTCAGAGGAACAAATAATTTCCTCTTGTACATCTCAGGCGTTTTTCAGATTGCTGATTTCATTCTCTGACTCTGGATCACTTGCCTGCTTGGAGCAGTGCAGCACACCTTGGGTTCTACCCTAGCCAGTCCTGCTGACTTTTAAAATTCCAAGCTTCAGGGTCCTGGTGTGGTAGGAATTTATGCTTGTCCTCTGGAAAAGGGTCTTGCTGTTCTGGGACAGGTGCAGGTTTGGCCCAGAAGGGCAGTTGCACCAAAGCACAAGTACATGGGACATGTAGCGAACAAACTAAACATCCAGTGTCCTGGTGAGCCATCTTAGCAGGTGTCTTTGTTCCTATGCTGAGGAGCAGGGAAGGGAAATGGTACCTGCTGGGTTTTTTTTGTCCCCAGAGAAGCAATGCCACCTTTCTCAGATGCACTCCAAAAAGTATGAACAGTTACTTACTCCCTGTGCCCCTTAGATTATCCACAGACCACACTTTGTACCCCAGGGGTATTTACCTGTCTCTTCTCCAGGAGAAGGGCAATGTCCTCAGGTACCTATCTAACCCAAGCCCAAGGACCTCTAAAACTCCCAACTTTTATCCCCACTGGTTGCAAAAACTCAGGAAATTCAGCCCCTCTCCTTCTCCCAGCCAATGGCTTTGGGGATTAGTCACCTTGTGCTTATCCCTGTGCACTCCACTCTCTCTCACCTTTCTCTACAACCAGGACACCTCTCTGCAGCATCCATGATCTGTTTCTCCCCCAAACCACATCTCAGCACTTCCTACCTTCCTTGATGTGGCCTCTTCTTTCCCTCTGGTTGTGTAGCATGTTCCATCAGTTCTCAGATCAATTTTTTGAGCATTCAGAAGGATTTGTAGTTATCCAGCTGTGTTTGAGGGATTAAGCAAGCCCAGGGTCCACTTAATACACTGTCATCTTACCTCCACCTGAGTCTGGTTTATTTACTTAACATAATGCTTTCAAGAGTCATCTATGTTATAAGAACTTGATTTCTTTTTATGGTTGAATAATATTCTATGATATGTATATACCACACTTATGTATCTATTATTCTCTTGATGGACACTTGGGTTGTTTCCACAATTTGGGTATGATGAACAATTCAGCAATGGGCATTGTAACAGAAATATTTTTTGGGGGGTAACTGGCTCAGTTAGTTAAGCGTGTACCTTCAACTCAGGATAATTTCATAATCCTGGGGTCCTGGGATTGAGCCCTGCACTGGGCTCCCTGCTCAGTGGGGATTCTGCTTCTCCCTCTCCCTCTGCCCTACCCCCTGCTCAAGCTTGCTCTCTCTCACACTCTGTGTCTCTCTCTCAAATAAATAAATAAAATCTTTAAAAAAATTATAAATAAAAAAAGAGTATCTTTTTGAGTCTCTCCTCAAATATTTGGGATATACAGTAGTTCCCATTATATGCAATTTTGATTTTCTCATTTTCAGCTCTCTATAGTCATTTGTGGTCTGGAAGCAGATAATCTTTCTTCTGATGTATCATAAAAAGGTCAATATTAATCTAGCACTATGTTAACAATGCCTATGTCATTCACTTCACTTCATCTCATCAGTTTGTCATCTTACCATCTCATATTATCACAAAAGAAGAGATAAAATACAGTGCAATATTTTGACAGCAAGAAAGACCATATTCACATAATTTTATGTCATAATTAGTCTATTTTATTATTAGTTATGGTTGTCAATCACTGTGATTAATTTATTAATTAAACCTTATCATAGCTATGTATTTATAAGGAAAAAATACAGAGTATATGTAAGGTTATATAATATCCATGGGCACAAACATCCATGGGGGGTCATAGAACATATCCCCATGGATAAGGGGAACTACTGTATGCCTAGGAGTACACATACTGGGTCATATGAAACCAAAAGATTATTTTCCACACTAGCCATTTTTTTTTAAAGATTTTATTTATTTATTTGAGAGAGAGAATGAGAGACAGCACAAGAGGGAAGAGGGTCAGAGGGAGAAGCAGACCCCCCTCTGAGCAGGGAGCCCGATGCGGGACTCAATCCTGGGACTCCAGGATCATGACCTGAGCCGAAGGCAGTCGCTTAACCAACTGAGTCACCCAGGCGCCCTCACACTGGCCATTTCATTTCACATTTGCAACTGCTGCGTATGAGGGTTCTAATTTCTCCATGTTCTCATTAAGACTTGTTTTTTTTCTTTTTTTAAATTATAATCATTATAATGGGTAAGAAGTGGTATCTCATTTTGATATTGATTTTTCATTTCACTAACAACAAATTATGTTGAGTATATTTTCTAGAGTGTGCTTGTCATTTCTATTTTTTCTTAAAAGAAATGTTTATTCAAGTGACTTCCCCATAATTTAAATAGATTGTTTGATATTTTAATTGAGTTTAGGCTTAAGAGTTCTTTATATATTCTGGATATTAAACCATTATCAGATATATCATGTCCATATATTTTCATGTATTCTCCAAGATGGGTTTATATTTTCTTTTGTTTGTTTGTTTTTACTTTAATTCCAGTTAGTTCATATGCACTATTATATGAGTTCCAGGTATACAATATAGTAATTCCACAATTCCATACATCACCCAGTGCTTATCTCAAGTGTACTCCTTAAGTTCGATTACCTTTTTAACCCATCACCCCACACAACTCCCCTCTGGTAAACATCACTTTGTTCTTCATAATTTAGAGTCTGTTTCTTGGTTTCTCTCTCTTTCTTTCTTCTTTGAATTGGCTACTTTGTTTTGTTTCATAAATTCCACATAAATGAAATCATATGGTATTTGTCTTTCTATGACTGACTTATTTCTCTTAACATTATATTCTCTAGCTTCATCCATGATAGTGTAAATGGCAAGATTCCATTTTTTATGGCTGAATAATATTCCATTATATATATATATATATATATATATATATATATATATATATATATATCACCTCTACTTTATCTATTCAGCAATCGATGGAAATGAGAGTTTCTTCCACAATTTGGCTATTGTAAATAATTCTTTTAAAACATAGGGTTGCATGTATCCCTTTGAATTAGTGTTTTTGTATTTTTTTTAAGATTTTATTTACTTATTTGAGAGAGAGAGAATGAGAGAGAGCAAGCACATGAGAGGGGGGAGGGTCAGAGGGAGAAGCAGACTCCCTGCCGAGCAGGGAGCCTGATGCGGGACTCGATCCAGGGACTCCAGGAACATGACCTGAGCCGAAGGCAGTCGCTCAACCAACTGAGCCACCCAGGCGCCCAGTGTTTTTGTATTTTGAGCTAAATACTGATAGGTAGAAGTATATACATCCTAAGCCTACTTTGTTGAGGGTTTTCACCATGAATGGATGTTTTACTTTGTCAATGCTTTTTCTGTGCCTATTTAAATGATCATATGGTTCTCATCATTTCTCTTATAATGTGATGCATTTTTTTGATTCATTTATGAATGTTGAACCACCTTTGAAACTCAGAAATATATTTAACTTGATATATTCACAAATCATTATTTATTGATTGTTTTTTCTAAAGATTTTATTTATTTGTCTGACACACAGAGAGAGAGGGAAAGAGTAAGCACAAGCAGGGGGAGCAGGAGGCAGAGGAGAAGCAGGCTCCCCACTGATCAAGGAGCCCAATATGGGGATCGATCCCAGGACCTGGGATCATGACCTGAGCTGAAGGCAGCTGCTTAACCAACTAAGCCACTGAGGTGTCCCAGTGAATAATTTTTTAAAATGTATTGTTGGATTCAGCTTGCTAGTATTTTGTTAAGGATTTTTACATCTATGCTCATCAAAAATTGGCCTGTAGTTTCCTTTTTCAGTTGTGCTTTTATTTCGTTTTGGTAACAGGGTGATGCCGTCCTTATAGCATGAATTTGGAAGTTTCCTTTCCTTTTTTTATTTTTTGGAATAGACTGAGAAAAATCAGTATTAATTCTTCTTTAAATGTGTGGTAGAATGTGTTGGTGAAACAATCTGGTCCTGGATATTTGTTGGAAGTTTTTGAATACCAATTCAATTTCTTTTGTGGCTATTTGTCTGTTCAAGTTTTCTATTTCTTCCTGTTTCAGTTTTGGTACATGTTTCTAGAACTTTTTTCCATTTCTTGCAGGTTGTCCAATTTGTAGGCACATAGATTTTCATAATATTCTAAGTGTTTGTATTTTTGTGATGTTGGTTGTGATTTCTCCTCTCTCATTTCTGATTTTTTTTAACTTGAATACTTTCTTTTCTTGATAAGTCTGGCTAGAGTTTCATCAATTTTATTAATTTTTTCAAAGAATGAGCTCCTGGTTTCATTGATCTGTTCTATTTTTGTGATTGTATGTGTGTGTTTGATTGGTTGGGTTTTTTTGTTTGTTTCTATATCATTTATTTCTCCTCTAATCTCTATTATTTATTTTATTCTGCTCATTTTATGTTTTGATTGTTGTGCTCTTTCTAGCTCCTTTAGGTGCAAAGTTATGTTGTTTGAGATTTTTCTTTTTTTTTTTTTTAGATTTATTTGACAGAGAGAGACACAGCAAGAGAGGGAACACAAGCAGGGGGAGTGGGAGAGGGAGAAGCAGGCTTCCCGCAGAGCAGGGAGCCCGATGTGGGACTCGATCCCAGGACCCTGGGATCATGACCTGAGCTGAAGGCAGTTGCTTAACCAACTGAGCCACCCAGGCGCCCGAGATTTTTCTTGATTCTTGAGCAAGACCTCTATTGCTATAAACTTCCCTCTTAGATCTGCTTTTGATGCATCCCAGAGGTTTTAGACCATTGTATTTTCATTTTCATTTGTTTCCCTGTATTTTCTATTTCTCATTTATTTCCTAATGGACCCATTCATTTTTAAGTATCATGTTATTTAACCTCCATGTGTTTGTGGTCCTTTCATACTTTTTTGTATGGTTGACTTCTAGTTCCTTAGTGTTGTGGTCAGAAAAGGTGCATGGTATGACTTTGAATTCTTGAATTGTTTGAGGCTTGATTTGTGGCCTATTGTGTGATATACCTATGAGAATGTTCTGTGTGCTTTTAAAAATAATGCATATGCTGGGAATTTTGGAGGAAGATGGTGATGGAGTTGGAGGACTCTATGCTGTCCTGGTCCTATGAACATAACTAGATGACTATCAAATCATTGTAAATACCCCATAAAGAGATCTGAAGGGTGATGAAACAAACTCCACAACTAAAGGGAGAGAAAAAAAGGGCATGAGATAAGAGAAGAGAAGAGAACTCAGGGAATGCACAAGGAGAACATTTCCACAATGTCATTTGCTTGGAAAATGAGAGGGGCTCAATTTTGTAAGTTCTTGGAACCAACAGGGCAAATGTCCATGGGTTTGGCTGGGATAAAGCCCATAGTGCTTTGTAGCTGTTCCTGGAGTGAAGGAAGGCAAACCACCTGGGGGCAGAAAGTGTGGAAACAGCAATCTGAAGAGCACCTGGGGCACACAGGGGGAGTTTATTCAGTCTTCCTGGACCATGTTCTTCAGAGGTAGCACTCACAGTGACACTTCTCCAAAAACAAAGGAGCTGACAGGCACCATTTCCCTCACCACCCCTCACCATAATCAGAGCAAAATTGTGTGAAGCAGCATAGTACCAACACTCCTTGTTTAACTTGCATACACCAGGCTTCAATCTCCTGGGATCTGTTAGGACTGCCTTTCTAAGTCACACCTACCTCAGTCCCAGCATGGTGGGCCCCTGCACCAGAAGACCAGCATAAAACCCTACCTACACTAAGTCTCCTGACCAGAGAGTTAAGGCCTCAGTTCCAGTGGAAGTGGTGAAAGGTGTCATTTCACAAGCAGACCACAACACACCTAGTTAAAACTTACTACATTAAGCCCAGGGACCAAACATTGCTGATAGCAGAAAAGGAGAGCCTCTGCAGATGACTTGCTTGAAGGATAGGACAGCCAAAATACAATAGCAGAGCACATGCAACACACACTGGAGTCACTCCCTCAAGTGCCAGACCCTGGGCACTACAAGACTTCTTCATAAGGCCATTACTTTCAGGAGCAGGAGCCATAACTGGCTTTCCTAACACAGAGAAGAAGGCAGAAACTTAAACAAAATGTGAAGACAGTGGAGTTTATCTCAAATAAAAAAAAAACAAGATAAGGTCACTGCCAGAGATCTAAGCAAAACAGATATAAGAAACATCTGTGGTGGAGAATTTAAAGCAACAAAAATAAGGATGGCTATGGCATTTGAAAAAAAGAATAGAAGACATCAAGACAACCCTTACTAAAGAGATAAAATAGTTAAAAAGCTATCAGTCAGAGATAAAGAGTGCAATAAATGAGATCAGAAAAAAGCTTGACACAATGAGCAGCAGGCTTAAAGAGAGGAACAAATTAGTGACCTATAACACAAAATCATGGAAAATAATGAAGCTGAACAAAAGAGAGAAAGAATTACAAAACAAGAATAGACTTAGGAAACTCAGTGAATCCATCAAACATAACATTCAATAACAGGAGTCACAGAAGAAGAAGAGAGAAAAGTGTGCAGAAAATTTATTTGAAGAAATAATAGCTGGGGGCGCCTGGGTGGCTCAGTCGTTGGGCGTCTGCCTTCGGCTCAGGTCATGATCCCAGGGTCCTGGGATCGAGCCCCGCATCGGGCTCCTGCTCAGCGGGAAGCCTGCTTCTCCCTCTCCCACTCCCCCTGCTTGTGTTCCTGCTCTCACTGTCTCTCTTTGTCAAATAAATAAATAAAATCTTTAAAAAAAAAAAAAAAAAAAGAAATAATAGCTGAAAAGTTCCCTATTCTAGGGAAGGAAACAGACATCCAGATACAGAAGGCACAGAGAACTCACATCAAAATCAATCAAAGCAGACCAACACCAAGACATATTATAATTAAATTTGTGAAATATAGTGATAATGAAAAAAGCTTAAAAGAAACAAACCAAAAGAAGTCCTTAAGTTACAAGGGAAGACCCATAAGCCTAGCTGGAGATTTATCAACAGGAACTTGTTAAGCCAGTAGGGAGTGGCATGATATATTCAAATTGTTGAATGGGAAATTCTGCAACCATGAATAATATATTTGCAAGGCTATCATTCAGAATAGAAGGAGAGAGAAAGAATTTCCCAGACCAAAACCCCCACAAAAACAACAAAAACAATAACAAAAACTAAAGCAGTAGTTCATGACCACAAAATGAGCCCTGAAGAAATATTAAAGCAGACTCTTTAAAAGAAAAGGAGAGACCAACAATGACAAATACAAGAAAAGATCAGAGAAAATAAATAGAAACAATGACAAAACAAGTAATAAAATGACACTAAAGGCATATCTATCAATAATTACTTTGAATGTAAATGGACTCAATGCTCCAATCAAAAGGAATTGATTTCAGAATGGAAAAATAAATAAGACCAATCTATTTTCTGCCTACAAGAGACTCATTTCAGATCTAAAGACAACTGCAGATTGAAAGTGAGGGTATGAGGAAACACTTCTCATGCAAATGGATGTCAAAGGAAAGCCAGCGTCACAACGCTTATATCAGACAACGAGGACTTTAAAACAAAGAATCTAACAAAATATAAAAAAAGGTGATTTATAGTAAATGTGACAATTCTACAAGAAGACATAACAATTGTCAATATTTATGCACCCAACATAGAAGTACCCAAATATATGAAACAGTTAATAACAAACATAAAGGATTCAATTCCTAATGATATAATAATACAATAATAGTAGGAAACTTTAATACCCCACTTACATCAATGAACAGATAATCTAAACAGAAACTAAACAAATAAACAAAAAGTCACTTTGAATGACAAACTGTATCAGATGGACCTAATAGGTATACTCAGAACATTTCATGCTAAAAGAGCAGAATACATATTCTTTGCAAGGGCATATGGAACATTCTACAGAATAGATCACATGTTAGGTCAAAACAGGCCTCAACAAATACAGAAAGATTGAAGTCATGCAGTGCAACTTTTCTGACCACTTCATTATGAAGTTAGAAGTCAACCACAAGAAAAAAAATATGGCTAGAACAAAAATACGTGGAGATTAAACAGTAATGGGTCAATCAGGAGATCAATGAATAAATTAGAAAGAATACATAAAGACAAGAGAAAATGAAAACATAATGGTCCAAATCATTTGGGATACAGGAAAGCTGTTCTAAGAGAGAAGTATATAGCAATACTGACCTCCTTTAAGTAGGAAGAAAAACCTCAAATAAACAATATAATCTTAAAGCTAAAAGAGCTAAAAAAGAACAACAAAGGAAGCCTAAAGCCAAAAGAAGGAAGGAAATAATAAAGATTAGAGCAGAAATATATGATATAGAACCTCACAAAACAATAGATCAGTGAAAGTAGGAACTGAGTCTTTGAAAAAATTAATAAAATTGATAAACCTCAAGGTATAATTATCAAAAAGAAAATAGATGAGATCCCCAAAAAATTACAAATGAGAGTGGAGAAATAACAACCAACACCAGGAAATAAAAACAATTATAAGGGAATATTATGAAAAACTATATGCCAACAAATTGGACAACCTAGAAGAAATGGATAAATTCTTAGAAACATATAAACTACTAGACTGAAACAGGAAGAAATAGAAAACTTGAAGAGACTGATAACCAGCAAAGAAATTGAATCAGTAATCAAAACACCCAACAAACAAAAGTCCAGGACCATGTGACTTCATAGGCAAATTCTGCCAAACATTTAAAGTAGTGTTAATACCTACTCTTCTCCAACTATTCCAAAAAAATAGAAAAGGAAGGAGAATTTCCAAATTCATTCTGTGAGGCCAGCATTACCCTGATACCAAAACCAGATAAAAACACCACTGAAAAGAGAACTACATGACAATATTCTTGATGAACATGGATGCAAAAAGTTTTTAATAAAATACTAGCAAAACGAATCCAACAATACATTAAAAAAATCATTCACCATGATACAGTGTGATTTATTCCTTGGTTGCAAGGGAGTTTCAATATTTGCTAATCAATCAACATGACACATCACATTAATAAAAGATAGTATAAGAACCATATGATCATTTCAATTCATGCAGAAAAATCATTTAACAAAGTACACCATCCATTCATGATAAAAACCCTCAACAAAGTACATTTAGAGGGAAAATACCTCAACATAATAAAGACCATATATGAAAAACCCACTGCTAATATTATCTTAAATGGGGAAAAACTGAGAGCTTTTCCTCTACTGTAAGGAACAAATAGAGTGTCCACTCTCAACACTGTTAAATAACATAGTACTGGAAGTCCTAGCCACAGCAATCAGACAGCAAAAAGAAATAAAAGGCATCCAAATTGACAAGGAAGAAGTCAAATTTTCACTATTTGTAGATAACATGATACTATATATAAAAAACCCAAATGACTCCACCAAAAACCTGCTAGAACTGATACACAAATTCAGTAAATTTACAGTGTATAAATCAACATACAAAAATCTGATACATTTCTATACACCAATAATGAAGTAGGAGAAAGAAAATTTAAGGAAACAATTACATTTATAATTGCACCAAAAGCAATAAGATACCTAGGAATATAGTCACATATATAAACAACTCATACAATAACAACAATCTGAATAAAAAATGAGCAAAGGAACTGAATAAACATTTTTGCAAAGAAGATATCCAAAAGGCCATCAAATATGTGAACAGATGCTCAGTGTCACTAATCATCAGGGAAATTTAAATCAAAACTTCAATGAGAGATTACCTCACAGAAGTTAGAATAACTGTCTTAAAAAAGGGAAGAGATAAGGGTTGATAGGGATGTGGAGAAAAGGGAACCATTGTGCACCACTGGTGGAAATGTAAATTGGTGCAGCCACTATGGAAAACAATTTTCAAGTTCTTAAAAAAATTTTATATAGCTATATAAAAATATGTTATATTATAATTTATGTTATATTATATATTGTATTATATAGTTATTACATCTTATATAATTATATAATTGTTATAAATATAATTACACATATAATTTATTAAATATAATTTATTATATTATTTAGCCATGAGGAACAAAAAAAGAAACCCTGCCGTTTGCAACAACATGGGTAAACATTGAAGGGTGTCAATCTAAGTGAGACTAGTTCAGACAGAGAAAGACAAATACTATATGATATCACTTATATGTGGGATCTAAAAAAAGCTGACCCTATAAAATCAGAGTAGAATGGTGATTAGCAGCACCTGGGGGGTTGTGAAAATGGCATTTATTTAGGCTAAAAATTTGCAACTACTAGATAAATAAGTTCTATAAGCTATAATGCATAGCATAGTGATTATAGTGAAAATATTGTATGATAAACTTCAAAGTTTTTTTTTTAAGATTTATTTATTTATTTATTTGACAGAGAGAGACACAGCAAGAGAGGGAACACAGGCAGGGGGAGTGGGAGAAGGAGAAGCAGGCTTCCCGCTGAGCAGGGAGCCCAATGCGAGGTTCGATCCCAGGACCCTGAGATCATGACCTGAGACGAAGCCAGACACTTAACAACTGAGACACCCAGGCGACCAAACTTCAAAGTTTTTAAGACACAAGTTTCCAAATTGTTCTCAACACAAAAATGATAATTATGCAAAATGTCAGAAGTTTAATTAACACTATGGTGGAACCATATTGCAATAGATAAATGTATAAAAGAAGCATGATATATAGCTTAAACTTACACAATATTTTATGTCAACTATATATCAATAAAAATAAATTAAATGTTATTAGACCCATGAAAAATAATTTAAAAGAGCAGAGAGAATGGGGAGCCTGGGTGGCTCAGCCGGTTAAGCATCTGCCTTTGGCTCAGGTCATGATCCCAGACCCTGGGATCAGACTCCCTGCTCAGTGGGGAGCCTGCTTCTCCCTCTCCCTCTTCTGCCCCTCTCCCTCTCCTTCCTTTTCCCTCTCCTTCTCCCTCCCTGCTTCTCCCTCTCCCTCTGTTCCTCCCCTTGCTCATGCTCTCTCGCTTGCTCACTCTTTCAAATCGGTAAATAAAAATCCTTTAAAAATAAATAAAAGAAAAACAAAGGTGGGGGCATCATGATGCCTGATTTCAAGCTATATTACAAAGCTGTGATCACCAAGACAGCATGATACTGGCACAAAAACAGACACATAGATGAATGGAACAGAATAGAGAGCCCAGATATGTACCCTCAACTCTATGGTCAAATAATCTTCGACAAAGCAGGAAAATATGTGCAATGGAGAAAAGACAGTCTCTCCAATAAATGGTGCTGGGAAAATTGGACAGCCATATGCAGAAGAATGAAACTCAACCATTCTCTTACACTATACACAAAGATAAAATCTAAATGGATGAAAGACTTCAATGTGAGACAGGAATCCATCAAAATCCTAGAGGAGAGCATAGGCAGTAACCTCTTCTACATCGGCCACAGCAACTTCTTTCAAGACACATCTCCATAGGTAAGGGAATCAAAAGCAAAAATGAAGTTTTGGGACTTCATTAAGATAAAAAGCTTCTGCACAGCAAAGGAAACAGTCAACAAACAAAGAGGCAACCCACGGAATGAGAGAAGATACTTGCAGATGACATTACAGTTAAAGGGCTGATATCCAAGATCTATAAAGAACTTCTCAAACTCAATACCCAAAAAACAATAATCAAATCAAAAATGGGCAAAAAGCATGAGAAGACACATCTTGGGGCACCTGCGTTGCTCAGTCATTAAGCGTCTGCCTTTGGCTCAGGTCATGATCCCAGGATCCTGGGATTGAGCCCCGCATCGGGCTCCCTGCTCACCGGGAAGTCTGCTTCTCCTTCTCCCACTCCCCCTGCTTGTGTTCTCTCTCTTGCTGTGTCTCTCTCTGTCAAATAAATAAATAAAATATTTAAAAAAAAAAAGAAAAGACACTTCTCAAAAGAAGACATATGAATGGCTAACAGACACATGAAAAAAATGTTCAACATCATTAGCCATCAGAGAAATTCAAATCAAAACCACATTGAGATACCACCTTACACGAGTTGGAATGACAAAAATTAACAAGGCAGGAAACAACAAATGTTGTTGATGATGTAGAGAAAGGGGAACCCTCTTACACTGTTGGCGGGAATGCAAGTTGGTGCAACCCCTTTGGAAAACAATATGGAGGTTCCTCAAAAAGTTTAAAATAGAGCTACCTTATGACCCAGCAATTGCACTACTGGGTATTTACCCCAAAGACACAGATGAAATGAAAAGAAGAGGCACATGAATCCCAATGTTCATAGCAGCAATGTCCACAGTAGCCCAACTGTGGAAGGAGCTGAAATGCCCTTCAGAAGACGAATGGATAGGGGCGCCTGGGAGGCTCAGTTATTGGGCATCTGCCTTCAGCTCAGGTCATGATCCCAGGGTCCTGGGATCGAGCCCTGCATCAGGCTCCCTGCTTATCTGGAAAAATGAAGGGAAGGAAATCAGAGAGGTGGACAAACCATGAGAGATTATGGACTCCAGGAAACAAACTGAGGGTTTCAGAGGGGAGAGGAGTAGAGGGGATGGGTTAGCCTGGAGATGGGTATATTTTTTAAAATTTTTTAACTTGTATTATGTTATGTTAGTCACTATACAATACATCATTAGTTTTCGATGTGGTGATGCATGATCCATTGTTTTCGTATAACACCCAGTGCTCCATGCAGTACATGCCCTCCTTAATACCCATCACCAGAAAAAAAAAAAAATACCCATCACCAGGCTAACCAAACCCCATCCCCCCTCCACTCTAAAACCCTGTTTGTTTCTCAGGGTCCATAGTCTCTCATTGTTCTTCTCTCCCTCCAATTCCCCTGCTTTATTTTTCTCTTCCTTCTCCTAATGTCCTCCATGCTATTCTTTATGTTCCACAAATAAGTGACACTATATGATAATTGACTTTCTCTGCTTGACTTATTTCACTTAGCATAATCTCCTCCAGTCCCATCCATGTTGATGTAAAAATTGGGTATTCATCCTTTCTGATGGCTGAGTAATAGTCCATTGTATATATCGACCACAACTTCTTTATCCATTCATCTGTTGAAGGGCATCTCAGCTCCTTCCACAGTTTGGCTATTGCGGACACTGCTGCTAGGAACATTGGGGTGCATAGGGCCCTTCTTTTCACTACGTCTGTATCTTTGGGGTAAATACCCAGGAGTGCAATTGCTGGGTCATAGGGTAGCTCTATTTTTAATTT
>NC_138385.1:50253304-50288025 GCF_054177405.1 Leptonychotes weddellii
TTTTTATCTTGATGAAGTCCCAAAAATTCATTTTTGCTTTTGTTTCACTAGCTTTTGGAAATGTATCTTGAAAGAAGTTGCTGTGGCCAATGTCCAAGAAGCTACTGCCTATGTTCTCCTCTAGGATTTTGATGGATTCCTGTCTCACATTGAGGTCTTCCATCCATTTAGATTTTATCTTTGTGTATGGTGTTAGAGAATGGTCGAGTTTCATTCTTCTGCATGTGGCTGTCCAATTTTCCCAGCACCATTTATTGAAGAGACTGTCTTTTTTCCATTGCATGTTTTTTCCTGCTTTGTTGAAGATTATTTGACCATAGAGTTGAGGGTCCCTCTCTGGGTTCTCTATTACGTTCTATTGGTCTATATGTCTGTTTTTGTGCCAGTATCATGCTGTCTTGGTGATCACAGCTTTGTACTATAGCTTGAAATTGGGCAGCATGATGCTCCCAGCTTTGTTTTTCTTTTTCAACATTTCCTTGGGGATTCGGGGTCTATTCTGGTTCCCTACAAATTTTAGGATTGTTTGTTCCAGCACTTTGAAAAATGTCTTTGAAATTTTGATTGGGATGGCATTGAGAGTATAAATTGCTCTGGATAGCATAGACATTTTAACAAGATTTATTCTTCCGATCCATGAGCAAGGAATGTTTTTCCATCTTTTTGTGTCTTCTTCCATTTCTTTCATGAGTGTTCTGTAGTTCCTAGAGTATAGATCCTTTACCTCTTTGGTTAGGTTTATTCCGAGGTATCCCATGGTTTTTCGTGCTATTGTAAATGGAATCATTTCTCTAATTTCCCTTTCTGCAGTCGAATTTTAGTGTATAAGAAAGCAACGGATTTCCGTGCATTGATTTTGTATCCTGCCATATTACTGAATTACTGTATGAGTTCCAGTAATTTGGGGGTGGAGTCTTTTGGGTTTTCCACATAAAGTATCATGTCATCTGTGAAAAGAGAGTTTGACTTCTTCTTTGCCAATTTGAATACATTTTATTTCTTTTTGTTGTCTGATTGCTGTTGCTAGGACTTCCAGTATTATGCTAAACAATAGTGGTGAGAGTGGGCATCCTTGATGTGTTCCTGATCATAAGGGAAAGGCTCTCAGCTTTTCCCATTGAGGATGACATTTGCTGTGGGTTTTTCATAGATGGATTTTATGAACTTGAGGAATGTTCCCTGTATCCCTATACTCTGAAATGTTTTAATCAGGAAAGGATGCTGTATTTTGTTAAATACTTTTTTCTGCATCAATTGAGAGGACTTTATGGTTCTTCTCTCTCATCTTATTAATGTGTTCTATCACATTGTTTGATTTGTGAATGTTGAACCACCCTTGCATCCCGGGGATAAATCCCACTTGGTCGTGGTAGATGATCCTTTTAATGTATTGTTGGATCTTAATAGCTAAGATTTTTTGAGGATTTTGGAATCCATATTCATCAGGGATAGCGGTCTGAAATTCTCTTTTTTGAAGAGTTCTTTGCCTGTTTTGGGGATTAAGGTAATGCTGGCCTCATAGAATGAGTTTGGAAGTTTTCTTTCTGTTTCTATTTTTTGAAAGAGCTTCAGTATGATAGGTATTATTTCTTCTTTGAATGTTTGGTAGAATTCCCCAGGGAATCCATCAGGCCCTGGACTCTTGTTTTTTGGGAGGTTTTGGATCACTGCTTCAATCTCATTACTGTTTATTGGCCTATTCAGGTTGTCAATTTCTTCCTGTTTCAGTCTTGGCAGTTTATACGTTTCTAGGAAGGCATCCATTTCTTCCAGGTTGCTTAATTTATTGGAATAGAGTTGTTGATAATAATTTTTAATAATTGTTTCTATTTCTTTGTTGTTAGTCGTGATCTCTCCCATTTCATTCATAATTTCATTAATTTGGGTCCTTTCTCTTTTCTTCTGGATAAATCTGGCCAGTGATTTTTCGATCTTATTAATTCTTTCAAAGAACCAGCTTCTAGTTTCGTTGATCTAATCTACTGTGTTTCTGGTTTCTAATTCATTTATCTCTGCTCTAATCTTAATTATTTCTCTTCTAATGTGTGGCTTAGGCATCGTTTGTTGCTTTTTCTCTAGTTCTTTAAGGTGTAGAGTTATTTGGTGAATTCAGGATTTTTCTATTTTTTTGAGTGAGGCTTGGATGGCTATGTATTTCCTCCTTAGGACCGCCTTTGCAGTATCCCATAGGTTTTGGACCAATGGGTTTTCGTTATCTTTGGGTTCCATGAATTGTTTAAGTTCTTCTTTGATTTCTTGGTTGACCCAAACATTCTTGAGCAGAGTGGTCTTTCGCTTCCAAGTGTTTGAATTTCTGCCAAATTTTTTCTTGTGATTGAGTTCCAGTTTTAGAGCATTGTGGTCTGAGAATATGCAGGGACTAATCTCAATCTTTTGGTATCGGTTGAGACCTGATTTGTGACCCAGTATGTGGTCTATTCTGGAGAAAGTGCCATGTGTGCTCGAAAAGAATGAGTATTCTGTTGTTTTAGGGTGGAATGTTCTGTAAATATCTATGAGCTCCATCTGGTCCAGTGTATGATTGAAAGCTCTTGTTTCCATGTTGATTTTCTGCTTAGATGATCTGTCCATTGCAGAGAGTGGAGTATTGAGGTCTCCTACAATTAAGGTATTGCTATCAATATGACTCTTTATTTTGGTTAACAGTTGGTTTGTTTGATCTTCTGGTTGGATACACCCTTTAAGAATGATATAGTGTCCTTCTGTGTCTCTAACTACACACTTTAGTTTAAAATCTAATTTGTCTGATATAAGAATTGCTATCGCAGCTTTCTTTTGAGGTCCACTGGCATGGAAGATGGATCTCCATCCCTTCACTTTCAGTCTGGATGTGTCTTTAGGTTCCAAATAAGTCTCTTGTAGACAGCATATGGATGGGTCCTGTCTTTTTATCCAATCTGCAACCCTGTGTCATTTTATGGGAGGACTTAGGCCATTCACGTTGAGAGTGATTATTGAAAGATAGGAATTAATTGTCATCATGTTGCCTGTGAAGACATTGTTTTTATAGATTGTCCGTGTAAATTGCTGTTATAAATCACTCTTGGGGTCTTTCTCCTTTTATAGAACCCCCCTTGATATTTCTTGCAAGGCCGGCTTAGTGGTCACATATTCTTTCAGTTTCTCCTGGTCTTGGAAGCTCTGCATCTCTCCATCCATTCTAAATGACATCCTTGCCAGATGAAGTATTCTTTGCTTCATGTTCTTCTCATTTAGTACTCTGAATATGTCTTGCCAGGCCTTTCTGCCTTACCAGTCTCTGTGGATAGGTCTGACGTTATTCTGATGTTCCTTTCTCTGTACATAAGTCATCTCTTCCCTCTAACTGCCCTTAAGATGGTTTCCTCGGTTCTAAGTTTTGCAAGGTTTACTATTACATGCCGGGGTGTTGGCCTGTTTTCCTTGATCTTGGGAGGGGTCCTTACTGCCTCTAGGACACGAATGTTTGTTTCATTCCCCAGATTAGGGAAGTTCTCAGCTACGATTTGCTCAAATATATCTTCTAGTCCTGTCTCTCTCTCTCTCAGCTCCCTCTGGGATTCCAATAATTCTGACATTGGAACGCTTCATGGTGTCACTTATTTCTCTGATTCTATTTTCATGGATTCTGAGTTGTTTTTCCCTGGCTTCCTCTTTTCCCTTTTTATCTATTAAATTATCTTCCAGGTCATTGATTTGTTCCTCTGCCTCACTTACCCTAGCTCTTAGATTATCTAGATTAGTTTGGATCTCATTGATAACATTTTTAAGTTCTGCCAATTCACCTTTCATTTCTGCCCTTAGAGACTCTATGTTGCCATTAATTGATTTCTCCATTCTAGCTCTTGTCTTCACAATTTCTAGCCTGAATTCCATCTCTGACATTTTGGTTATATCTGCATCCATTTGTAAATCTGTGGCATAAGTCATAATCTCTGAGTCTATCCTATTTTGGGGGTTCCTCCTCATAGTCATTCTGTTGATGAGTGGTTGAGGGAATGTATAGAGTCCATATTATTGACCAGAATGCAAGCAAGATGCACCTGTTTTCTAGGGACCTTAGGCTGCTGACCTTTTTTTCTCCCAGCCTGTCTTCTGGGGGAGGGGTCTGCCGAGCTGTTACTCAGGCAACCCTGTTTGGGCAGAGTTATCCTGCCCCCTGTGGCGGGGGATGGGCTCAGTTGGAACCAGTTTTTGGGGCTTTTGTTCTCTGGCAGCTTTCCCTGGCAGCTTTCCACGTCTCTTCAGAGACTCAGAGCAGAAGAGACTGTTTCCAACCCTCTGCCTCAGAGCAGAGAGACCGCAGTCTGTTCTTCAGTGAGCTCTCCAGGCCATGCTATCTCCATTTCTGTCTTTGCTGCTATTAACTGCAGTATCCTGTGTTGTGTGCCCCTCCGCAGCACCCCCAGTCCTGCCTCCAGGTCGGGGCATGTCTCTGCCCTTTGTGTTTCTAAAACCAGCAGCCCCTCCTAGTTCGCACAAATGACCCCTCCACTCTGGGTTTCCATCCCAAGGGGCTGCCCTAAAGTCCTTTTCCTTCCACTACTGGTCTGCATGTCTGTGCCCCGTCCCAGCATCAGAGGCTATCACTCACCAGCAGTGCAGGATCCCATGGCTGGCTCCCTCCTGCTGCTGTTTATCCTCCAATATCTGCCTGTGGAATCACGGCTCCCTGCTTCGTCGAAACCAACCGCCTGCGATCTTCTGTTTGTAGAGATCCAGATGTATCTTCTTACCTCTCAGATTGATTTTGTGGGTGCTCAGAGTGGTCTAATAGAAATCCAGCTCAATTCCGGGGACCAGTTGGAATAGGGTCCCCTACTCCTCCACCATCTTTTCTCCTGGGTGATGTGCATTAAGGAGGGCATGTGTTGTGATGAGCACTGGGTGTTATACACAAACAATGGATTGTGGAACACTACATCAAAAACTAATGAAATACTGTATCATGACTAACATAACATAATGAAAAAAAATGAAAACATGATATAAATACTATTCCAAAAAAAAGGTAAAGGAACAGAGAGAAGATTTATGGGTTGGAGTTCTCCAGAGAAGCAGAATCAACATTCAAGACCAAAGACACTGTGTTGGCAGAATTCCTCCTTGCTTTGTGGAGGCAGGTCTTACTCTATTAAGGCAATCAACGAATGGATGAGCTCCACCTACATTTGGAGTGTAATCTGTTAGAGTCAAAATATTCCAATTTAAATATTAATCTCATCCAAAAAAAACACCTTTACCAAATCATCCAGAATAACGTTTGATCAAATATCTGGGCACCATGACCCAGCTGAGGTGACTCATAAAATTAACCATCTCAATTAGAAAGGACATAGAGGACTTTAGTATTCTAATCTATCTATACCAAACTGACAATAATGGAACATTCCATCCAACAACAACACAAGGCACACTATTCTCAAGTACACATAAAATATCCTCCAGACTAGCTCATATTAGACCACAAAACAAGTATTAATAAATTTAAATATTGAAAGTATACAATAATCTTTCTGATCATAATAGAATAAGACTAGAATTAAAATGCAAAAGAAAAACTGGAAAAAACACAAGTATGTGGAAATTAAACAACACTCTCTTAACTAACCAATGTGTTACAGAAGAAATTATAAGGGAAATTTAAAAATACATTGTTATAAAGGAAAATTGAAAAAAAAAAGGTATTCCAGAGATATGGGAAATACAAAAGCAATAACAAGAGGGAAAATTATAACTTTAAATGCTTATGGAAGAAAGATCTTAATTCAACAACCTAACTTTACAGTGTATTACAGACTGAGTATCTATGTATCCCCCAAAATTCATTTGTTAAAATCCTAAACCCAAATACAATGGTTAGGAGGTGGGATATTATTAGATGATTAGGTAGGTCTTGAAAGCAGAGCCCTCATCAAAGGGATTGGTGCCCATTGGTTTACTCAGAACATTAAGAAAATAAAATAAAAGGAATACAATTTGGAAATGAAAAAATAAATAAAATTATCTCTGCTAACAGAATACATGATCTTTTATGTAGAAAACACTAGATTGGGAAAAAACGACTGATAGATCTAAGAAACAGATTCAGCAAAGGCACAGAACACAAATTTAATACTGAAAAATCAGTTGTGTTTTTGTACACTAATATTAATAACTCCAAAAAGGAAGTTAAGAAAATAATTCCACTTATAATAGAAAATACTTAGAGATAACAAAAGGCTTGTACTCTGTAGACTACAAAACTGCTCAAAGAAATTACAGAAAACATACATTTAATGTAAATGCATCTCATGTTTATACATTAGAAGAGAATATTTTTAAGATGCCAATATTAGTGAAGTGCTCTAAAGATTTAATACAACTGCAATCAAAATCCCAATTATGTTTTTGGCAGAAATAGAAAAACCCATCCTAAAATTCACATGTAATCTCAGGAGACATTTATTAGCCAAAACAATCTTAAAAAGGAAGAGTTGGAGAACTTAAAATTCCTCATTCCATCTCTTACTATAAATGTACAATAATAAAAAATGTAGCACAGGAATAAAGGCAGACAGGAAGACAAATAGATTGGAATAGAAAGTACAGATAAAACCCTCACCTATATGGTCAAATGATGCTTGTCAAGGTTGCACAGACCATTCAATAAGAAAACGACTTTGTTTTCAACAAATGGTGCTTGGAAAACTGGATGTCCACATGCAAAACACAGTAGTCATACCCTTATCTTACAGTGTATACAAAAAATTAACTCAAAATGAATTAAGGACCAAAATTTAAAAGCAAAAATTATTAAACTCTTAAATGAATACTTCAAGAAAAACCTTCAAAGCTTCATCCAAACTTTCAATTTGGCATGTATTTCTTGAATATGACAACAAAATCACATGCAACAACAAAAAAAATAGAGTTCATCAAAATTAAAAACTTTGGTGTGGTAAGGGACACTATCAAGAGATTAAAAAGACAACACACAGAATAGGAGAAAATATTTGCTATGGGAAGAATTGTGTCCCCTTAAAATTTATATGTTGAAGTCCTAAGCCCCAGTATCTCTGGATGTATCTGGAAATAAGTCTTTAAAGAAGTAATTGAGGTAAAATGTAGTCACTAGGATAGGCCCTAATTCAATAAAACTACTGTCCTTATAAGTAAAGGAGATTAAAACACATACACATACAATAGGAAGATATCATGATACCGAGAGAAGATGGCCAAGAAAGAACTCAAAGCATATCAGCCCGGCTTATGCATTGATCTTGGACTCCTAGCTTTCAGAACTATGAGGAAATATATCACTGTTATTTGTCACCCAGTCTGTGGCATTTATTGTGGAGATACTAGCAAATTGATAAAGATTTTTGTACCAGAAGGTGGAGTACTGATATAGCAAATATCTTAAAATGTGGAAGCAATTTTTGAAGTAGATAATGGACAGATTCTAAAACTAGGTGTTTATCCAAAAAATACAAAAGTACTAATTCAAAGGGATATAGGTACCCCGATGTTTATAGCAGCATTATCTACAATAGGCATATTATGGAAACAGCCCAATTCCATCATTTGTCGATTGATGAATGGACAAAGAACTGGAGAACAAAACATTGAGCCAAAAAGGATTATTCTTGAGCCTTAAAATATAATGGAATTTACCCTGCTAGGTTTCAGACTTGCCTGGAACTCATGACCCCTTTCTTCTTTTCAATTTCTCCCTTTTGGGATGGAAATGTTTATCTTATGTCTGTCACACTATTTTAATTTGGAAGCAGATAACGTCTTTGGTTTCATAGGTTTACAGCTGGAGAGGAATTTTACATCAGGATGAATCACATCTCCAGTCACACCGATATCTGGTTTAGATAATATTTAGATGAGATTTTAGACTTAGAGTTGATGTAAGAATGTATTAAGATATTTGTAGGTCTTGGGATGTGGTGCATGTATTTTGCATGTGAGAACATGAATTTGGGGACCCAGGATATGGAGTAGTATGAGCTAAATTGTATGTCCCCAAATTCATATGTTGAAGTCCTAAGTTCCAGTACCCCTCCTTAAAGAGGTAATTAAGGTAAACTGATGTCATTAGAGCAGGATGTAGTCCAATATTACTGGTGTATTCATAAAACAAGGAGATTAGGACAGAGACACTCAGAGGAAAGAGCATCTCATGACAGTAGAAAAGAATGGCCATCTACAAACCAAGGAGAGAGGCCTTAAAAAATTCATCTCTGCTGACACCTTGATCTTGGACTTGTAACTTCCACAAGTGTGAGAAAATACATTTCTGCTAAGCCACACAGTTTGTGGTATTTGTTATGTCAGTCCTAGAAAAGTAATACACAACCCAATTTTTTAAATGGACAAGAACTTGAACAGATATTTCTCCAAAGAAGATATACAGATGGTCAATAAACACAGGAAAAGGTCACTAATTATTAGGGAAATGTAAATCAAAATCACAATGAAGAGGGCACTTACATGGCTCAGTTGGTTAAGCCGCTGCCTTTGGCTCAGGTCATGATCCCAGGGTCCTGAAATTGAGCCTGCCCTGGGATCAAACCTGCATAGTTGTCAGGGCTCCCTGCTCAGCAAGGAGCCTGCTTCTCCCTCTCCCTTTGTCCCTTCCCGCTGCTGGTGCTCTCTCTCTCTCACTCTCCCTCTCTCTCCCAAATAAATAAAATAAATTTTAAAAAATCACAATGAATAGTATGGCTATTATATTATAAAAACAAAAACAACAGAAAATAGCAAATATTGTTGAGGATGTGGAGAAATTACAACCCTCATGCATTGTTGGTGGGAATGTAAAATGATGCAGGTTTTGTAGCAAACAGCATGGTAGTTCCTCAAAAAATAAAGCATAGTATACCATATGATTCATCAATTCCACTTGAACTTACATAGCCAATAGAATTGAAAGTAGGGATTTGAACAGACAATTGCAAACCTATGTTCATAGCAACATTATTCATAGTAGCCATAAGGTGTAAACAATCCAAATGCCCATCAATGAATGAATGGATAAACAAAATGCAGTGTATATATACAAATACTTTTCAGTCTTAAAATAGTAATGAAATTTTGATACATGATACAATATGGATGGACCCTGAAATTAATCATGCTAAGTGAAATAACCCAAATACAAAAGGACAAATATGGCATTTCATTTATATGAAGTACCTAGATAGTCCAATTAATAGAAACACAAAGTAAAATAGTGGTTACCATGGGCTGGAAAGAAGGTATAATAATATGGAGTTATTGTTTAAGGTATACAAAATTCCCATATTGGATGATGAAAATATTGTGGAGATGTATAGTGGTGACGGTTGCACACTGAGAATGTACTCAATGCCACTAAATTGTACAATTTGTACAATTAAAGTGGTTAAAATTGTAAATTTTATGTTATGTATATTTTATCACTATAAGAAAAGAGTACCATGATAAAGTCAATATATTTCTATGGTTTATATCTATATATTAGATACATAAGTTTATTTCTGGACTTTAATTTCTATTCCATCTTATGTGTCTAGTGTAATATTAATACCACACTGTTTTGAATAAAATGGCTTTGAGGTAATTTTGATATTGGGAAGTGTGAGTCTTCCACTTTTGTTTCTCTTTTTCAAAATTGCTTTGGCTAGTCAAGGTTACTTGCAAAATTATAGGAATTTGAGGATCAGCTTTTCAAATTCTGCAAAAAAATTCTTGAATTTTTGATAAGGATTGCATTGCACAGTTCATTGCTTTGGGTAGTATTGCCATATTCAGCATATTAATCTTTCCATTTCATGAACATAGGATGTCTTTCCATTTATTTAGGTTTTAAAATATTTTTAGCAAAATTTTTAGTTTACAAGTCTTTCTGTTCTTTTGTTAAATTTATTTATTGGTATTTTACTTTTTAATATAGCATTGTAAATATAATTGCTTTCTTATCTTTGTTAATTTTTTTTATATTGATCATTCCTGGTTTCTGTACAGAAACACAGTTGGTTTTTGTATTGATCTTGTACCTTTTAGCAGTATTTATTCCTCACTCTTGTATCCTTTTTGTGGAATATTTAGGATTACCTTTTTATAGGATAATGTAATCTGTGAAGATAATTTTCCTTTTTCCTTTTCAAATTTGGTAACTTTTATTTATTTTCCTTTCTAGTTGCTCTGGCTAGAACTTCCAGTACAAAGTTGAATAACAGTAATGAAAGTGGCATCTTTGTATTCCTGACCTTTGAGGGAAAAGTCCCAGTCTTTTAGCATGGAGTATGATGTTTGTTATGTTTTTTGTTTTGTTTTGTTTTATGTATGTGTTTTTTTATGTTGAGGAGGTTCCCTTGTTTTCCTGTTTTCTGAGTATTTTTATATGAAACCAGGTGGAACTTTGCAAATGACATTTTTGTGTCAGTTGAGATAATCATGTTTTCCTCCTTTAGTTTATTAATGTGCTGTGTTACACTAACTGATTTTCTTATGATGAACCAATATTGTATTCCTGGGATAAATCCCACTTGGACATGGTGTATAATCCTTCCAATATGCTGTTGGATTGGGTATGCTAATATTTTGCTGAGGATTTTTGCATCTGTATTCATAAAGAATATTGGTATATCCTTTTGTGTGATGCCTTGCTTGGCTTTGTTATCAGAGTAATGCTATTGTTATAAAAGGAATTCTGAATTGTCTCTCCACTTCATTTTTTTTTTCAGAAGAGTTTGAGAAAGATTGGTAATAACTCTTTAAATCCTTGATAAAATTTATCAGTACATCCATCTGTTCCTGGAGTTTTCTTTGTTGGGAGGTTTTGATTACTGATTCATTCACTTTTGTTGTTACAGGTCTGCTGGGATTTTCAATTTCTTCTCGAGTCATTTTAGGTTGTTTGTGTGTCTCTAGGAATATGCAATTTAATCTAGGTTGTCTAATTCGTCAGTGTACAATTTTTAATCATATTCTCTTATAATCATTTTAATTTCTGTAAGATTGTTAGTGATCTCTTCATTTTTATTTGTGCTTTCTGTTAATTTTGTTGTTTCTTATTTTTCCTTTGTCAGTATAGCTAAAGATTTGTCAATTTTGTTTATCTTTTCAAAGACCCAATTTTTGCTTCCTTTGACTCTCATTATTCTTTTTCTAGCCCCAGATAATTTGGATCTTCTGAAATCTGTTTTTTATTGTGTTTAAATATACATATATAAAATAAAATTTAGCATTCTATTTTTAAAGGATATCATTCTGTGTCATTTAGTACATTCACGTTGTTGTGCAACCTTGACTAACCTCCATCACCAGACTTTTTCATCTTACATCCCTGAAAGTCAGTAGTCATTTATCACTGACTCCCAATCTCCCCTCCACACAGCCTCTGGCAATCACCATTCTACATTCTGTCTACAAATTTAACTCATCTGGATACCTCATTTAAGTGGAATCACACAATATTTGTCCTTTTGTGACTGCTTTATTTCACTTAGTATGTCTTGAAGGTTAATCCATGTTGTAGCATGTGTTCAGAATTCCCTTTATTTTAAAAAATAAATAATATACCATTTTATGTATATATCACTTCTATGGACTGAATTATGTCCCTTCAAAATTTATGTATTGAATCATTAACCTCTAATGTTACTGTATTTGCAGATGAAGTCTTTAAGAGCTAAGTAAGCATAAACAAGTTCATAAGAGTAGGGCCCTAATCCAAAAGGACTGTGGTTTTTATATAAAGAGGGAAAGAAATCTCTTTCTCTCTCTGCTGTGTGAGGACATAGAAAGAAAGAGGTCATATGTAACCCAAGGAGAGATTCCTTACCTTGATATTGATATTGATATTGATGATATTGATATTGATATTGATTTTGATATTGGGTTTCTAGTCTCCAGAACTGTGAGAAGATAATTTTTTGTTGTTGTTTAAGCCACTAGACTATGGTATTCTGTTAAGGAAGCCCAAATAGACTAATGTAACCACATTTTCTTTACTCCTTTATCTGTCAATAGATTCTTGGTTTGCTATGATAGTTGACTATTATGAATAATGTTGCTATAAATATAGGTGTACCAATATTATGTTCTAGACCCTGCTTTCAGTTATTTTAGGTATATACCCAAAATGGAATTCTATGTGATGTGTAATTATTTGAGATCCTTCCATTCTATTTTCCATAGTAGGTATAACAATTCACATTCCCAATAGTGATGTGGGTGTTCCAATTTCTCCATATCCTTGATATTCACTTTTTCACTTATTTTATTTTATAATAATGGCCATATGATAGGTGTGAAATTATATATAATCGTGGTTTTTAGTTTTATTTCCTTAATGATTAGTGATGTTCAGTATTTTCTCATGTGCTTGTTGGAGATTTTATGTATCTTTGGAAAAATGTCTGTTCAATTCTTTTGCACACTTTAAATTTTTGTTCCTGAATTTATATGTTATTTATAGCTTGTGAACATTAATCTCTTATCAAATATATTACCTTCAAATATTTTTACATCACCTCGGTTACAGTTTCACTCTGTTCATTGTGACTTTAAATTCACAAAAGTGCCTAATTTTGATGAAGTATAATTTACCTATGTTTTTCTTTTGTTTACTCTTCTTTTATTGGATATTCATAAAATCATTGCCAAATCCATGACCATTAATATTTTAGTGTTTTCTTCTAGGAGTTTTATGATTTTAGCCCTTAAATGTATGTCTTTGATCCATTTTCAGTTAGTTTTTTTATATGACATATGGCAGGGGTCCAACTTAATTTTTGCAAATGGATATCCAGTTTTATCAATAATATTTTCTTAAAAGACAATCCTTTTCTCAATTATCTTGACATGCTTGTGAAAAAACATTTGACTATATATGTGAATTTTGTGGGAGATCTCTATACTATTCCATTGGTCTGGTATATGTCTGGTTTAATGTCAGTATTACAATGATATTATTACCATTACTTAGTATTAACTCTTTAAATCAGAAAGTCTGAGACCTTCCATTTTTTCTTTTTTTCAATATTTTTCTTAACTATTTGAAATCCCTTCTGATTGAACATAAATTTAGGATAGCTGTTTCTATTTCTACCAAAAGCTGTTCTATTGTAATAGGGATACACTGAATCTATAGATCACTTTGTATAATATGGACATCTTTTTAAATTTTATTTTATTCAAATTCAATTGATTAACATATAATGTATTCTTAGATTCAGAGGTGGAGTTCAGGAATTCATCAGTTGCATATAATACCCAGTGCTCATTACATCACATGCCCTACTTAATGCCTGTCACCCAGTTACCACATCACCCCACCCACTACCCCTCCAGCAATGCTGTTTGTTTCCTATAGTTAAGAGTCTTTGGGGAGACTGGGTGGCTCATATGGTTGAGCGTCTGCCTTCCATTCAGATCATGATCCCAGGGTCCTGGGATTGAGTCCTTCATGGGGCTTCCTGCTTGGTGGGGAGCCTGCTTCTCCCTTTCTGCTCCCCCTGCTTGTGCTCTCTCGCTCTTTCTGTCAAATAAATAAATAAAATCTTTTCTTAAAAAAGAGTCTTTATAGTTTGTCTCCCTCTCTGAATTCATCTTGCTTTATTTTACCTTCCCTTCCCCTATGAGCCTCTGTTTTGTTTCTTAAATTCCACATATGAGTGAAATCATATAATTATCTTTCTCTGACTTACTTATTTTGCTTAGCATAATACCCTCTAGTTCCATCCACGTCATTACAAATGGTAAGATATCATTTTTTTCTATTTCTGAGTAATATTCCATTGTGTATATATGTCACATCTTCTTTATCCCTTCATCTGTTGATGGACATCTGGGCTCTTTCCATAGTTTGGCTATTGTGGACATAGCTGCTATAAACATTGGGGTGAAGATGCCCATTCAGATCACTACATTTGTATCTTTTGGGTAAATACCTAGTAGTGCAATTGCTGGGTCATAAGGTAGGTCTGTTTTTAAATTTTTGAGGAATATTAATACTGTTTTCCACAATGGCTGTGCCAACTTGCATTCTCACCAGCAATGTAAAAGAGTTCCCCTTTCTCTGCATCCTTGCCAATATTTGTTGTTTCCTGACTTATTATTTTAGCCATTCTGCCAGTGTGAGGTGGTTTCTCCTTGTGGTTTTGATCTGTATTTCCCTGATGCTGAGTGATGCTGAGCATTTTTTCATGAGTTCGTTGACCATTTGTAGGTCTTCTTTGGATAAATGTCTGCTCATGTATTCTGTCCATTTTTCTTTTTATTTCTTTTCCTTTTTTTTATTAAGTTCAATTAGCCAACATATAGTACATCATTAGTTTTTGATGTAGTTCAATGATTCATTAGTTGTGTATAACACCCAGTGCTCATCACCACATGTGCCTTCCTTAATACCCATCACCCTGTTACCCCATCCCCCACCCCCTCCCTTTTGTAACCCTCAGTTTGTTTCCTGGAGTCTAGAGTCTTTCATAGTTTGTCTCCTTCTCTGATTTCTTCCCACTCAGTTTTCCCTCCCTTCCCCTAATGTCCTCCGCACTATTTCTTATGTTTTACATATGAGTGAATTCTTTCTCTGCTTGACTTATTTCACTTAGCATAATCCCCTCCAGTTCCATCCATGTCAATGCAAATTGTAGGTATTCATCCTTTCTGATGGCTGAGTAATATTTCATTGTATATATGGACCATATCTCTTCTTTCCATTCATCTGTTGAAGGACATCTCAGCTATTTCCACAGTTTGACTATTGTGGACATTGCTTTCTGCCCATTTCTTGACTGGATTTTCTGTTTTTTGGGTGTTGAGTTTGATAAGTTTTTTGTAGATTTTAGATACTAGCCCTTTATCTGATGAGACATTTACAAATATCTTCTCCCATTCTGTAGATTGTTTTTTGGTATTGTTGACTATTTCCTTCCTTATGCAAAAGCTTTTTATCATGATGAAGTCTGAATAGTTCATTTTTGCTTTTGTTTCACTTGTCTTTGGAGATATATCTAGCAAGAAGTTGCTGCAGCCGAGGTCAAAGTGGTTGTTGTGTTATCCTCTAGGATTTTAATGAATTCCTGTCTCACATTTAGGTCTTCCATCCATTTGAGACTATTTTTGTGTATGACGTAAGAAAATGTTCCAGTTTCATTCCTCTACATGTGGCTGTCCAATTTTCCCAACATCATTTGTTGAAGAGACTTTTTTTCCATTGGATATTCTTTCTTGCTTTGTCAAAGATTAGTTGACCATAGAGTGTGGGTCCACTTCTGGGCTCTGGGTTCCATTTATCTATGTGACTGTTTTTGTGCCAGTACCATACTTTCTTGATGATGACAGCTTTGTAATACAGTTTGAAGTCTGGCATTGTGATGCTACCAGCTTTGGTTTCCTTTCTCAACATTCCTCTGGCTATTTGGGGTCTTTTCTGGTTCCATACAAATTTTAGGATTATTTGTTCCAGTTCTGTGAAAAATGTAAATGGTATTTTGATAGGTATTGCATTGAACATGTAGATTGCTCTGGGTGTCATAGACATTTTAACAATAATTTTTCTTAGAATCCACGAGCATGGAATGTTTTTCCATTTCTTTGTGTCTTCCTCAATTTCTTTCTTGAGTGTTCTATAGATTTCAGAGTACAGATCTTTTACATCTTTGCTTAGGTTTATTCCTAGGTATCTTATGGTTTTTGGTGTAGTTGTAAATAGGATTGATTTTTTTTTTGATTCAACTGTTTATTAAACAGGTCAGTATAGCTGATCCTTTGTCTACCACTGGCAAATGGTTTTTGTACACTTTATTACAAATAAAACAATCTTGTTTGACGATACCATCTGTCATCTTACAAACATATGAGAAAACAGTCCTAGAGTTATAGTATATTTCTAGGAACTGAGCTTTTCTTAAAAACAAACAAATGAACTATACTATGAATAAGTCCTGTATCTAAATCTATACAGCATCTTTAAGTAATGTGGAAATGAAATTATGATTTATTAATTTACATAAAAATTACTTTATACATTAAAGAATAATTTTTCAAATTGTTAAAAAAACAAAGTCTGAAGCTGTCATTATTGGGATTCATGGAGCATGGTTTGCTTTTCTATCACTTGCTTCACAATTTCTGCCGGTTTTGGTCGATCTACTTTATCTGTGAATCCACGACCATTCCAGCTGAAGGTTTGCAGAGTATCTCTTAGGAGTTTGCATTCCTGGTTATACTTCCAAGCCTCCTGCATTACTTCGTTCAACTTTTCATCTTCATTCTCTCCAGGCTGGGGGAGAATACACTGAGCAATCACATCTCAGAGCTTTTCCAAGGCAACATTTGAATCCTTGGCTCCATTCTCATGGTCATGGATATAAACACCATCCTTTGGCTTGGTGCTGAGTAATTTCCTCTTCCTCAGAATGGGGTTGCTCACAGAGTGCAGGGGTTTGAGGCTGACTTTCAGATCCTGGATTCTCATGTTGGCCAACTGTTCTGCATAAGCCTGCTGGATTCCTGCAACCACCGCCTATCCATCATCAGTTGAGCAGAGGGTAGCACATTATCCAAGGCCTCAGTCGAGTTGAGACATGGGTGGTCCAATACTCCCTTCATGGTGAGGCTTCCCTCTGGTTTGACTTTCAAGAGCTTCCTCACAACATCTTTGGCCATCTCTGAAATCTGGCTCCACTCTTCTTCTGGGAACTCAAAACTGCCTGTCATGATCTTTCTCCGCATATCCTTTGGGATAGTTCGGCTGTGGTGTTTGGAGTAAAAAGGAGGGTCCATTTCTGGGTTTTCTATTCTGTTCCATTTATATGTGACATCACATAGATAATCACCCCTAGGGACCACAAGTCACAGCTCTTGTTGTAAGTGTAGGGTGTTGGCAAGGTAGGTATGATTCCAGATTTCTCCTTCTGATGCCTTCTTTGTGCCTCCAATACCTGAGGTGCAACATAATCAGGGGTGAACTGGGGTGTCATCAAGTCACCTTGGTCAATTTTGCCAAATCCAAAGTCACACAACTTCACTGGGGCATCCAAAGAGTTATCCTTGAAGAGCAGATTTTCAGGCTTGAGGTCTCTGTGAGTGATGTTTAACAAGTGACAGTGCTGTAGAGCCAAAGCTATCTGCTTTGTTACTTGGCTGGCTTGCTTCTCTGTAAAGTGCCAGTGCTGGCTGATTTTGTGAAATAGCTCTCCCCCTTCCATCATCTCCATTACAATTAAAGAGTTGGGCCTTGGGGCTTGGACTCATGAGGAAACTGTACACTGTTAGCAAACACTTCAATAATTTGAACTATATTGGGGTGTGTGGCACACATCAAGTGCAGACGTACCTCATTTCTAGCTTTTGGAGGATCAAAAAGAATTTTCAGTGCAAACTGTTCTTGAGTAGATTTATTTACACAGACTTTAACTGGACCACTAATTCCAGTTCCCAGCTTCTGAGTCCAATTGATATTATATTCCTCTAAAATGGAGGTTTCCTTGATGGCTTTCTCCATGTCGCTCCCCCCAGACGTGCTCCGTGAGGCCTCTACGGCCGGGAGTGGCGGAGGCTGCACAGCTGTCCGGTCCCACCGTAGCCGAGGGAACAAGGGGCTCGGCGTTCGGGCCCCTGGGCCTCGGGGAGACTGGCAACAGCCGTCCCCAGGGACCAGCTGGGATGAGGGCCCCGGCGCTGGCTCCGCTTCGGCGGGCAGCTCTAGGCTGGCGACGGAGGCCCCCGGGGACAAGCCTTTGTGCTGGGCCCCGCGTGGCCGCCTTCCGGCTTCATCCCCGGCCGGGGAGGCAGGCTCACGGGACACGGTGAGGCGGGGAGGGTCCTGGTCAGGGGCGCTATACAGAGGCCTCGCGGGGCCGTTGATTAGGCTTGGGCTCGCCAGGTCCTAATGAGGAACTTTCTCCTCCGTCTCCGCTGCTGGCACCGCTGCGAAGCCGAGGTCGAGCCTGCTGTCGCGGCTGCCGCCGCTGCTGCTCCCGACGCCGCTTCAGCGCCACACATCGCCAGGACACCCACGTCTGCCGCTGTCTCATTGCTAGTGTATAAAAATGTAACTGATTTCTGTGCATTAATTTTATATCCTGCCACTTTGCTGAATTTCTGTATGAGATGTAACATTTGTGGGTGGAGTCTTTTCAGTTTTCCTTATAGAGTATCATATCTTCTGCAAAGACAGAGAGTTTGACTTCTTCTTTGCCAATTTGAATGCCTTTTATTTCTTTTTGTTGTCTGATTGCTGAGGCTAGGACTTCCAGTACTATTTGAACAACAGTGGTGAGAGTAGACATCCCTGTCATATTCCTGTCCTTAGGGGAAAAGCTCTCATTTTTTCCCCATTGAGAATGATATTTGTTGTGGAATTCTCTTATATGGGTTTTATGATATTGACATATGTTCCCTGTATCCCTCCTCTGCGGAAAGTTTTAATCAAGAAAGGATGCTGTATTTTGTCAACTGCATTTTCTGAATCAATAGAGAGGATCATATGATTCTTTACCTTTCTTTTTTTAATATGGTGTATCACATTGCTTGATTTGTGGATGTTGAACCACCCTTGTATCCCACGAGTAAATCCCACTTGGTTGTGGTGAATAATCATTTTAATGTACTATTGGATCCTATTGGCTAGTATCTTGGTGAGAAGATTTGCATCCATGTTCATTAGGGATAGTGGTCTGTAATTCTCCTTTTGTTGGGGTCTTTGTCTGGTTTGGGGATCAAGGTAATGCTGACCTCAAAGAATGAGTTTGGAAGTTTTCCTTCCATTTCTATTTTTTGAAACAGCTTGAGAAGTATAGGTATTAATGCTTCTTTAAATGTTTGGTAGAATTCCCCTGGGAAGCCAACTGGTCCTGGACTCTCTTTTTTTGGGAAATTTTTGATTACTGATTCAATTACCTTGTTGATTATGGTTCTTTTCAAGTTTTCTATTTCTTCCTGTTTCAGTTTGGTAGTTTTTATGTTTCTAGGAATGCATCCATTTCTTCCAGAATGACTAATTTATTGGCATATAGGGGCTCATAATATATTCTTTTACTTGTTTGTATTTCTTCAGTGTTGGTCGTGATCTCTCCTCTTTCATTCATGATTTTATTAATTTGAGTCTTTTCTCTTTTTGATAAGTCTGGCTAGGGGTTATCAATCTTATTAATTCTTTCAAAGAACCAGCTCCTAGTCTCTTCTACTGTTCTTTTTGTTTCTATTTCATTTTATTTCTCCTCTAATCTTTGTTATTTCTCTTCTCCTGCTTGGTTTAGGCTTTATTTCCTGTTCTTTCTTCACCTCCTTTAGGTGGAAGGTTAGGTTTTGTATTTGAGACTATTCTTGTTTCTTGAGAAAGACTCATATTGCTATATATTTTCCTCTTAGGACTACCTTTGCTGCATCCCAAAGGTTTTGAACAGTTATGTTTTCATTTTCATTTGTTTCCATTTAAAAATTCTTCTTTAATTTCCTGGTTGACCCATTCATTCTTTAATATGATGATCTTTAACCCCCATATATTCGTGTTCCTTCCACATTTTCTCTTGTGATTGAAGTCACGTTTTAAAGCATTGTGGTATGAAAATATGCAGGGAATAATCCCAGTCTTTTGGTACCAGTTGGGACCTGATGTATGACCCAGTATGTGATCTGTTCTGAAAATTGTTCCATGTGCATTTGAGAAGATTGTACATTCTGTTGCTTTAGGATGAAATGCTCTGAATATATCTGTCAAGTCCATCTGGTCCAATGTGTCATTCAAAGCCCTTGTTTCCTTTTTGATCTTCTGCTTAGATGATCTGTCCTTTTCTGTGAGTAGGGAGTTAATGTTCCTTACTATTATTGTGTTATTATCAATGTGTTTCTTTAATTTTGTTATTAATTTGTTTATGTAATTGGCTGCTCCCAAGTTAGTGGCATAAATATTTACACTTATCTTCTTTTTGGATTGTCCCCTTCATTATGATATAGGGCCCCCATTCATCTCTTATTGCAGTCTTTGGTTTAAAGTCTAATTTGACTGCTATAAGGATTGCTACCCCAACTTTCTTTTGATGTCCATTAGCATGATTAATGATTCTCCATCCCCTCACTTTCAATCTGTAGGCGTCTTTGGGTCTAAAATGAGTCTCTTGTAGACAGCACATTGATGGGTCTTGTTTTGTTGTTGTTGTTGTTGTTTTTTAAATCCAATCTTATATCCTGTGTCTTTTGATTGGAGTATTTAGTCCATTTACATTCAGAGTAATTATTGGAAGATGTGAATTTCGTGCCATTGTATTACCTATAAAGTCACTGTTCCTGTAGATTTTCTCTCTTCTTTTCTCATCTTTGTTTCTTTTGGGCCTTCTCTCCACTCAAAGGATCCCTTTTAATAGTTCTTACTTGTGTAGTCTGGATAATATTGACATCTTAACAGTACTAAGTCTTCTAATCCATGAACACAAAGTGCCTTTTCATTTATTTGTGTCTTCTTTAATTTTGTTATTAATCTTGGACTGTATCTCATGTGAATAGGGGAAGAGAACTGTATTTCCAATTTTTTTTAAAAATTTGTCATTATGAAAGTGTATTAGGTTTTGTGAACAGCATTTTCCACATTGAGATGATCATTTATTCCCCTTCACTATGTTAATGCTGTTAATTAATTACATTAGTTGATTTTCATATTTTGAAACATCTTTGCATTTCAGGAATAAAACCAACTTACCTGTAGTATATACTCCTTTTGATATGCTATTGAATTTTGTTTAATAGTATTTTGTTGAGGGAATTTAATATTTATAAGGAATATTGGTCCATAGTTCTCTTTTCTTGAAGTAACTTTGTCTGGCTTTGGTGTTAGGGTAATTCTGCCCTCATGAATTAAATTAAAAGTGTTCTCTTTAATTATTTGGAAGATTTTGAAAAGGGCTGGTGTTAATTTTTTTTTTTAACATGTTTGGTAGAATTCACCAGTTGTTCTATTTGGATTTGGGCTTTACTTTGTCAGGATGTTTTTGAATACTGATTCAATCTTTTTACTAGGTATAAGTCTATTCATTCTCTATTTCTTCATGATCAATCTGGTAGGTTGTGTGTTTCAAGGAATTTGTCCTCAGCATCTAGAATATCCAATTTGTTGGAGTGCAATTGTTCATTGTACTCTGTTTTAATCCATTTTTCCTGTAAAATCAGTAACAATATTACCCCTTTCACCCCTAATTTTAGTTATTTGAGTATTTTTTTTCTTATTTTCATAGACAATTTAGCTAAGCATTTGTCAATTTTGTTAATCTCAAAATACTAACTCTTAGTTTCATTAATTTTGTCTATTTTTATAATTTCTTTTATTTATTTCTGCTCTAATCTTCATTAATTCTTTCCTTCTGCTAGTGTGGAATTTAGTTTCCTGTTGTTTTTTAGCTTCATAAGTCATAATGTTGGGTTACTGATTTGAAATGTTTCTTATTTTTTAATGTAAACATTTATATAGTATGTTTCCCTTTGGACACTGCTATCAGTCCCTCTCAATGGTTTTAGTATGTATTATTTTTCTCTTCCTTCATTTCACCATATTGTCTAATTTCACTTATGATTTTCTCTTTGACTTATTAGTTAAGAGAGTTTACTATACTTTCAATATATTAGTTGTATTTTATTTTTTTCCTTCCATTATTGACATCTAACCTCACTCTCTTGTCTTTAGGAAGATACATTGTATGGTTTCAATATTTTTATAATTGAAACTCATTTTTTGGCCTATGTATGAATTATTCTTGATAATGCTCCATGCACAATTGAGAAGTAAGTGCATTCTTATGTTATCGGTTGTACTGTTCTATAAACATTTATTTATTATTTTTTTAAAGATTTTTATTTATTTATTTGACAGAGATAGACACAGTGAGAAAGGGAACACAAGCAGGGGGAGTGGGAGAGGGAGAAGCAGGCTTCCCGTGGAGCAGGGAGCCCAATGTGGGGCTCAATCCCAGGACCCTGGAATCATGACCTGAGCCAAAGGCAGACGTTTAATGACTGAGCCACCCAGGTGCCCCTCTATAAACATTTATTAGTTACATTTGGTTTATAGTGTTATTCAAATCCTCTATCTCTTACTGATCTATATAGATATTCTCTCCATTTTTGAAAATGGTATATTGATCTTTCCAACTGTTATTTTAGAACTGGCTGTTTCTTTCTTCAAGGTTGTCAATGTTTGCTCTTATTTTAGGATTCTGATTTTTTTCCAGAGTCTGTATATGTTTATAATTTTTATATCCTTTTTTCAATTTTATTTTTATTTCTTTAAGTTTTTATTTAAATCCCAGTTAGTTAGCAGAGAGTGTTATATTACTTCTGGATGTACAATATAGTGATTCAACAATTCAAAACATCACCACGTGCTTATCACAACAAGTGCACTCTTAAACCCCATTACCTACTTAGCCCATCCCGCCACCCACCTCCTCTCAGGCAATCATCAGTTTGTTCTCTATTATTAAGAGTCTGTTTCTTGATCTCTTTCTCTTTCTCTTTTATTTTTCCCTTACTTGTTTATGTCATTTCTTAAATTCCACATATGAGTGAAATCATATGGTATTTGTCTTTCTCTGACTAACATGTATTTTGCTTAGCATAATACACTCTAGCTCCATCCATGTCATTGCAAATGGCAAGATTTCATTCTTTCTGATGGCTGAGTAATATTCCATTATATATATATATATATATATACACACACATACCACTTCTTTATCCATTTATCATTTGATGGACATTTGGGCTCTTTCCTTAACTTGGTTATTGTTGATAATGTTGCTATAAACATCAGGGTGAGGGGGCCTGGGTGGCACAGTCTGTTAAATGTAAAACTCTTGATTTTGGCTCACATCATGATCTCATGGTTGTGAAATTGATCCCCATGTCGGGCTCTGCACTCAGTGGGAAGTTTACTTGATATTCTCTTTCTCCCTTTCTCTCTGTCCCTCACCCACTCTGTTCCTCTCTCACTCTCTCTCAAATAAGTAAATAAATCTTAAAAACTAAATAAACATTAGGCTCTCTGTGCCCCTTGGAATAAGTATTTTTATATCATTTGGGTAAATACCTACTAGTGTAATTGCTGGGCCATAGGATACTTCTATTTTTAACTTTTCGAGGTGTTTTCCAGAATGGCTATACCAGTTTGCATTCCCACCAACAGTGTAAGAGGGTTTCCCTTTCTGCACATCCTCACCAACATCTGTTGTTTCCTGTATTGTTAATTCTAGCCATTCTGACAGTTGGGAGGTGGTATCTCATTGAGGTTTTAATTTGTATTTCCCTGATGATGAGTAATGTTGAACATCTTTTCATGTGTCTCTTAGCCATCTGGATGTCTTCTTTGGAAATAAAAGTCTATTCATGTCTTCTGCCCATTTCTTAACTGGATTACCTATTTTTGTGGTGTTGAGTTTGATAAGTCCTTTATATATTTTGGATACTAACCCTTCACAAATATGTCATTTGTAAATATCTTTTCCTATTCCATAGGTTACTTTTTAGGTTTGTTGATTGTTTCCTTCCCTGTGCAGAAGCTTTTTATCTTGATGAAGTCCCAATTGTTTGTTTTTTGCTTTTGTTTCCCTTGCCTCTGTAAATGTGTCTAGTAAGAAGTCTCTATGCCCTATGTCAAAGAGGTTGCTGTCTGTGTTCTCCTTTAGGATTTTGATGGATTCCTGTCTCACATTTAGGTATTTTATCCATTTTGAGTTTATTTTTTGTGTGTGGTGTAAGAAAGTGGTCTGGTTTTATTCTTCTGCATGTTGCTATGCAGTTTTCCCAACACCATTTGTGGAAGAGACTGTCTTTTTTTTTTTTTTCCCATTGGATATTCTTTCCTGCTTTGAGGAAGATCAGTTGACCATATAGTTGTGGTCCATTTCTGGGTTCTCTATTCTGTTCCATTGATCTATGCATCTGTTTTTGTGCCAGTACCATGCTGTCTTGATGGCTACAGCTTTGTAATATAGCTGTAATACAGCAGAATTGTGATGTCTCCAACTTTGCTTTCCTTTTTCAAGATTGCTTTCACAATTAAGGGTCTCTTGTGGTTTCATACAAATTTTAGAATTGTTTGTTCTATCTTTGTGAAACATGCTGTTGGTATTTTGACAGGGATTTCATTAAATGTGTAGGTTGCTTTGGGTAGGGTACACATTCAAAAATATTTGTTTTTCCAATTCATGAGCATGGAATATCTTTCCACTTCTTTGTGTCATCTTCAATTTCTCTTATCAGTGTTTTATAGTTTTCAGAGTACAGATCTACTTCTTTGGTTAGGTTTAGTCCTAGTTATCTTATGATTTTTAATACAACTGCAAATGGGATTTATTACTTGATTTCTCATTCTGATTATTCATTGTTGTTGTAGAGAAATGCAACAAGTTTCTATTCATTGATTTTGTATACTGTGACTTTACTGAATTCGTATATTGGTTCTAGCAATTATTTGATAGAGTCTTTCAGGTTTTCTACATAAAGTATCATGCCTTCTGTGAAGAGTGAAAGTTTGACTTCTTCCTTGCCAATTTGGGTGACATTTTTTTCTTGTTGTTGTCTGATTGCTGAGGCTAGGACTTCTAGTACTATGCAAAATAACAATGGAAAGAGTGGACATCCTTGTCTTGTACCTGATGATAGCGGAAAAGCTCTCAGGTTTTCCCTTTGCAGATTATATTAGCTGTGGGTCTTTCATATGTGGCCTTTATGGTGTTGAGATATGCTCCTTCTATCCTTACATTTTTGAGAGTTTTTATCAAGAATGGTTGCTGTGATTTGTTTTTATTTCTGTGGTTTTCATTCTTAGCTCTCCTCTCTCATTTATTACTTTATTTTGGGGGTACTCTTTATTTTCTTTTTGATAAATCTGGCTAGAGGTTTATCAATTTTATTAATTTGTTCAAAGAACCAGCTTCTGGTTTTATTGATTTGTTCTGTTGTATTTTTTGTTTATTTGTTTGTATCTATATCATTTATTTCTGCTTACAAATGAAAACCCTTAGACTAGCTTGAGATTTCTCCACAGAATCTTGGCAAGACAGAAGGGAGTGCCATGATTCATTCAAAGTGATGTATGGGGAAAATCTGCAGCCAAGAATATTCTATTCAGCAAGGCTATCATTCAGAATAGAAAGAGAGATAATGAGTTTCCCTGTCAAACAATAACTAAAGGATTTCATGACCTCTAAACCAGCCCTGCAAGAAATATTAAAGGGGATTCTTTAAGTGTGAAGGACAGACCAAAATTTAGAAAGTCAAGAAAAGAACAGAGAAAAGGTTCAGAAACAATGTCAAAACAAGTCATAAAATTACAATAAATACATATCTATCAATAATTTATTTGAATTTGGAGTAAATGTTCCAATTAAAAGACATAGGGTGTCAGAAGGGATAGAAATGCAAGACCCATCTATATGTTGCTGACTACAAGAGACTCATTTTAGACCAAAGACATCTGCACTTTGAAAGTGAAGGAATGGAGAAACACTCATCAAGGAAATGGATGTCAAAACCACATTAGTGTAACAATACTTATATCGGCAAACTAGATTTTAAAACAAAGACTGTAACAAGAGACAAAGAAGAACATTATATAACCATAAAATAGACAATTCAACAAGAAGATCTAACAATTATAAATATTTATGCACCCAACAAGAACAGCACCCAGATATATAAAACAATTAATAACAAACATAAAGGAACTAATTGATAATAACACAATAATAGTAGGGGACTTTAACACCCCACTTACATCAGTGGAATGATCATCTAAAGGAAAATAAACAAGAAAATAATGGCTTTGAAAGACATACTGTACCAGACTTATTTAACAGATATATTCATAACATTCCATCCTAAAAGAGCAGAATACACTTTCTTTTCAAGTAAAGCACAAGGAACATTCTCCAGAATAGATCACATATTAGTTCACAAAACAGGCCTCAACAAATACCAAACAAATGCAGTCACACCATGCACCTTTTCTAACCGCAATGCTATGAATCTAGAAGTCAACCATAAGAGAAAATCTGGAAAGTCCACAAATACATGGAGTTTAAACATGCTACTAAACAATGAATAGGTTTACCAAGAAATCAAAGAAATTAAAAAAATACATGAGAACAAATGAACATCACTCTAAAATCTATTTTTAAGAGAATAATTTATTTATTCATTTATTTATTTCTTTTTTAAAGATTTTATTTCTTTATTTGACAGAGAGAAAGCACAAGCAGGGGGAGAAGCAGAGGGAGAGGGAGAAGCAGACTCCCCGCTGAGCAGGGAGCCCGACATGGGGCTCGATCCTGAAGAGAATAATTTAAAACTACTCAAACATTCTAGAAAAATATAAAATTATGTATATATAGATCCACCCTAAGACATCTCTTTTATCATATGGGAAAACACTTCATAAGTGAGAACTGTTTGAAGAGCTTTTATTCTTGTCCTATATAGGTCAATTTCTCTGACCACCAAAAGTACAAATATGTGACCTGAATTGTGATGAATTTCATATCTGGCACAAACATTACTCTTCATCTTCTGCCAAATTAATAAATCTTTTCAAATCATAAACCTTTTTAGAGCTGGAAGAAATTATGTAGCTTAGAAATAATTTGTTCCAACCTTAACCAGATATCTGTTCTTTTTGGAAAGGTATCCAATTTATTTATTTTTTATGTTTGGGTGTAGTGTCTTGCCCTAGAAGATACCCAACAAGTGATAAATGATGATTGGAAGCCCTGAGAGGATAACTGGCTTGCCAAAAGTCACATGGGTATTTAAATAGAGCTCGGGCTAGAACCCACATCTCCTGACACTCAATGACTAAGTTTTTCAAGATTAATTATATAGATTTTCCTAATCATAGTAGACATTTTAGATAAATTTAATGTGTATGTAATAAATATAAAATTTCCAATTTTATAACAGATTAAAGATGACCACCATTTCTTTGGAAGTCTTCATTGAAAGGTGTAGTCAATATTTCTTTATCTTAAATCTATGCAGGCTTTCTGAGTGTTTGACCAACAGAATATGTTAGAGGTGACACTGTGCCAGTTACAGGTACAGATCTTAAGAGATTAGATGTCTCTACTACCTGTTTTTTGGGACACTCACCATTAGAGATGTGAGCTGCCATAAAAGTATGACTATCTTAAGAACACTGTTCTGTGAGAAGTCCAAGCCACCTGGAGAGGAAGTAGTGGATATGGTGCAATGAGCACCAGGGCGCCAGATATATGTGTAATTAAGACAAGCTATTATGGAAATAAATCCTTCAGATTCAGATGTCTCAGTTGATGCCACATGGACCAGGGACACATGGACCAGGGCCTGGATGTGATTTTTCTCAAAACTTGATCCATAAAATCAGAAGATATAATAAAATGGTTGTTTTAAATCCCCAAGTTTTGAGATGATTTGTTCTGCAGCAGTAGATAATCAAAACATAAGCAAAAAAACCTACAAAAATTGAGATAATATTAATGGAAAGTAACACTTAGGGACACCTGCGTGGCTTAGGTCATGATCCTAGGACCCTGAGATTGAGTCCTTCATTGGGCTCCTGCTCAGAAAGAAATGGATTAATTTTTTTTTTTTAAAGTAACACTTAACTGACTACTTACTATGTGTCAGGCATTGTACATTCCATGTATGATTTAATTTAATACTCACAACAATCTTCATTTTCTTAATTTAGCTACTGCCTACTAGTCCACTCTATTTCAGCTAAACCATCAAGTTTTCAAAGAAAGCTTTCCTTTACTTCCATGACTAGATCAGTTTCCTGTATTACACGGTTTTAAAGTACCATGTATCTAGGTTTTGGGTACTTATAATAATTTTATTTGTTCTCTTTAAATTTTTACCTAAATTCTAGTTAGTTAACATATTTTTTTAAAGATTTTATTTATTTATTTACTTACTTGATGTGACACTCAATCCCAGGACCCTGGGATCATGACCTGAGCTGAAGGCAGATGCTTAACCAACTGAGCCATCCAGACATCCCTGGTTAGTTAACATCTTATCATAACTTTAATTTTGCATTTATTTTTGTTATCTCCATATAAAACTAGTGTCTATTACAGTACCAGGGAAATACTGGTGTCAACATGTTTATCAATTATTATGTTTACAGATGAAGAAGTATAGAGAGGATAATTAACTTTCTCAAGCTCATACAGCAAGCTGGGACTTGAGCTTAAATAAATCTGATTTTGTAGTGCAAGTTCTTAACCACTAAGCCCTTCTGTGGAGTGAAATGCTAGTACAGTTAATCCACAACAAAGGACAACATAAAAGTCATGAGTATTAGTCATGAATTTTTATATGATGCCATTGCAACTTATTAAGCTTTCTATTATTTTTTAAAGGAAAAATCAAAGCAAGTTTCACTTCCTGAGATTGTTCTGAAGAGCATAGAATAAATGGTTTATAAATCAAAATGCATATATACATACTTTGTGGCATACTAGATGACATGGATGTGCAGTGATTAGGAAATAACATTAAATACATATAGTATATTTTTCCCCAAAGTGTACATTACTCCCACTGACAAATACAAATATTTTTTTTATTTTTTATTTTTTTTTAATTTACCTGAGAGAGAGAGAGAGAATGAGTAGGAAGAGCAGCAGAGGGAGAGGGAGGAGCAGACTCCCTCATAAGCAGAGAGCCTGACGTGGGGTTCAATCCCAGGACACTGGGATCATTACCTGAGCCGAAGGCAAATGCTTAACCAAATAAGCCACCCAGGTGCCCTGACATATACAAAGATTTTTAAAAGCTGTGTACTCAGTACATTAATATGAGTTCCAAAGTTTCCCAAGACTTACTTGAGAATGGTAGCTCTGTTATCTCACAGTACTCTATCCCAAAGAAAGACCAAAAAGCAATCTGATAGAACTTCCCCATTAAAAAGCCAACTTCTTGGGGTGTCTGGGTGGCTCAGTCAGTTGGGTGTCCAACTCTTGGTATCAGATCAAGTCATGATCTCAAGGTCGTGAGATCAAGCCTTCTGTCAGGCTTCATACTCAGTACAGAGTCTGCTTGAGATTCTCTCTTCCTCCCACTCTGCCCCTCCCCCTGCTCATTCTCTCTCTTTCTAAAATAAACAAATAAAATTTTAGAAAAGCTTCTTTTGTTCAGTCTCAATGTTTAATTACTAAATATTTATTTAAATATTGAACTGACATAAATTAAAAAACTCTCATTGTCCTCTGCATAACAAACTGAAATGTATAGAAGAGGGGACATGAAAATGGGCTATTCTGTCAGACAGATCTGACTATGAATCCTAGTTTTGAAACTTATTAGCTGTGTGTCATGGAGCAAGTTGCCTAACTGTTCTAAGTCTCATCTATCTCTTCATCCGTAAAGTAAGGAAAGCAATAGTATTTCATTCATTGTGGTGTTTTAACTATTAAAGAAAATAATCCATGTAAAGCACTTGACAAATAATTAATACATATTAGGTATAGTAATAATGATGAGGATGATGAAGATGATCTAAGAAGTAATTAGAAGGAAGACAAAAGCCCCTATGGGGCTATATTTCCTGTGGAATATTTGGATAATACAAGCCACATAGGAGTTTGGAATGGGCAGTATACAACCTTCTCTATTTCTACTTTGTCCTGCACCCACAGCATGAATATATCACACACACATATACAAATATTCTTGCATACACACAAGGTAATAGTGTCAAGTTTTTAAAAAAAGTTCAAAATCTCTCCAAGCACAAGGGATATGGGCTAGAAATTTTCCCAATGGGCTTCAGAAATTTTAAAGGGGCAGGGTGTATGTTCTACAATAAGCAGCACATAGACTAGTTAAATAAAGACCATATGGATGATGCATTTGTAAAAGGATAACCTCTCTACAAAACCATTGAAAGAAAGCAAATAAAATGCAGATGCAGGAATGAATATCAGTTTTCATTTCCAGCTTTTTTTTTTTAAATATTGAACTGTGATAACTTTCAGAAAATCAAACATCAAACTCCAATTGTTCTCCCTCCTTATGCATGCATCTATTTATGTATATATACACATATATACATGCATATAAACACCAACACATAGGGTTTGATCCCTATAGTTAATCTAGCAATAGTAAAAGTAGTTCTATAAACATTTATAAAAATCACTATGCTTTTGAAAGTCCTTTTCCTTTTTATAAATTGGAATGATACTTTCATGGAACCATGCACAGGATAGAAAACTACTACACCAATGAATATATGGTGTTTTGGTCTTTGGATACTATAGCTAATTTTCTAAACTCAAATATCGCGCTTCAGGATATAGGAAAATTGACTTTAAATAGTACTGATAGTACTAAAGCCTTTATTTCCTTTTCAAACCTCAGTTTAAATTTCCATCCTTCCAAAAATTTTCTCCATATTCACTTGCTTGCAACTAGTATCTTCTTCTGAACTGCATAATATTTTCTGTGTGCCTTTTGCATGCCATGATGTCTTCATGTAGCTATCTGTAATCTTGTCGTATTTCCAGTAATAGATAGTATTGATGAGGGCAGAAACCTTGTTTAACTCATGTTTATACCATTACCCACAGAACCTATTCTGGTTCTAGCCTAGCTCAAAGATCATTTTATGAACAGGAATTGCCATTCCAGATTTTGTTAAAGATAATGCTTGTTAACATGCATTGGCTGCTATTATCATTCAGTTGTTGTCACAAAAAATATTTAAAATACCTTAAATAACAAATATTTAATTTTCCTGCTCAGGCATCTGTAGGTTAGCTACCATAGCTATACTTCAGGCTATAGTCAACGCAGTTCTTTCTAGATTTGTAGTCAGGTTTAGTTTGCTCCACATTTTTCATTCTTGAGGTCAGGCTAAGGTAGCACTAGCTACCTTGCAAATGATCTTCTTATAGAAATCAAAATATTATTCAAGAAAGCCAACAATATCAGACATTACTATTTAAGGCCTTGGCCAAGAAATAGGATTTTCACTTCTACTTATATCTAATGGTCAAAAAAGAAAGTAAAGAAAAGAAAAAGTCACATGGCCAAGCCCAACCATGTGCTAGTCACTGTATTTAGTTTACTTAATTCTTTTTAAAAATCTTTATTTAAATTCAATTTAGCTAATATGTGCAGTATTATTATTTCAGGGGTAGAATTTAGCAATTCATTAGTTGCATATACCACCCAGTGCTCATTACATCAACTGCCTTCTATAATGACTATCACCCAATTACCCTATCTGCCCACCCATCTCTCCTCCAGGAACCCTAAGTTTGTTTCCTAGAGTTAAGAGTCTCTTATGGTGTGCCTCACTCTCTGTTTTTATCTTATATTGGTTTTCCTTCCCTTCATCTACGGACATCTGTTTTGTATCTTAAATTCCATATATGAGTGAAATCATATGGCATTTGTCTTTCCTTGACTGACTTATTTCGCTTGGTATAATACACTCTAGTTCCATCCACGTCATTGCAAGTGGAGAGATATCAATTTTTTTATGGCTGAGTAATATTCCATTCTGTGTGTGTGTGTGTGTGTGTGTGTGTGTGTACCACGTCTTTTTTATCCATTCATCTGTTGATGGACATCTGGGTTCTTTCCATATTTTGGCCATTGTGGACAATGTTGCAATAAAAATTGGAGTGCATGTGCCCCTTTGACTCACTGTATCCTTTGGATAAATACCTAGTAGTGCAATTGCTGGGATGTAAGGTAGCTCTATTTTAACTTTTTAAGAAACGTCCATACTGTTTTCCAGAGTGCCTGTACAAGATTGCATTCCTACCAAGAATGTAAGAAGATTCCCCTTTCTTCACATCCTCGCCAAAATTTGCTGTTTCCTGACATGTTAAGTTTTGTCATTCCAACTGGTGTAATGTGGTATCTCTATGTGGTTTAGATTTGAATTTCTTTGATGGCTAATGCTGTTGAAAAATTTTTGTATCTGTTAGCCATTCTTATGTCTTCTTTGGAGAAGTGTCTGTTCATGTCTTCTGCCCATTTTTTTACTTGATTATTTGGTTTTTGAGTGTTAAGTTTGAGAAGTTCTTTTATAGATTTGGATTCCAGCCCTTTATGTATAATGTCATTTGCAAATATCTTCTCCCATTCCATGGGTTGCCTCTTACTTTTGTTGAATGTTTCCTTTGCTGTATAGAACCCTTTTATCTTGATCAAGTCCCAAAAGTTCATTTTCACTTTTGTTTCCCTTGTGTTTGGAGACGTGTCATGACAGAATTTGCTGTGGCTGATGTGGAAGAGGTTACTGCTTATGTTCTCCTCTAGGATTTTGATGGATTCCTGTCCTGCATTGAGGTTTTTCATCCATTTTGAGTTTATGTTTGTGTATGGTGTTAGAGAATGGTCGAGTTTCATTCTTCTGTATATAGCTGTCCAATTTTCCCAGTATCATTTATTGAAGAGACTGGCTTTTTTCCATTGGATATTTTTTCCCGATTTGTTAAAGATTAGTTGACCATAGAATTGAGGGTCCATTTCTGGAGACTGTATTCTTTTCCATTGATCTATGTGTCTGTTTTTGTGTCAATACCATGCTGTCTTGGTGATCACAGCTTTGTAATATAGCACAAAGTCATGCAACGTGATGCCCCTAGCATTGTTTTTCTTTTTCAACATTTCCTTGGCAATTCGGGGTCTTTTCTGGTTCCAAACAAATTTTAGGATTTTTTTGTTCCAGCTCTTTGAAAAATGCCCATGGTATATTAATAGGGATGGCGTTGAAAGTGTAGATTGCTCTGGGCAGCATGGACATTTTCACAATGTTTATTCTTCTGATCCATGAGCATGGAATGTTTTTCCATCTTCTTGTGTCTTCTTCAATTTCTTTCATAAGTGTTCTGTAGTTTCTAGAGTATAGATCCTATACCTTTTTGGTCAAGTTTATTCCTAGGTATCTTATGGTTTTTGGTGCTATTGTAAATGGAATCAATTCCCTAATTTCTCTTTCTACAGTTACATTATAAGTGTATAGAAAAGCAACTGATAGGGGAAGAGCAAGATGGCAGAGGAGTAGTAGACCTAAATTTTGTCTGGTCCCAGGAATTCAGCTAGATAGGTATCAAACCATTCTGAACACCTACGAACTCAACAGGAGATCGAAGAAAAGAGCAGCAGCAACTCTCTGAAAAGAAAAGCGACCATTTTCTGGAAGGTAGGATGTGCATAGAAGTGAATTGGAGGTGATATACAGAAAGATAGACCATTGGGGTGAAGGAGCCTCCATCAGCCTACTACCAGCAAGTAACAGAGCAGTGGAACACAAAATTGGAACTTTTAGAAGTCTGCTCCACTGAGGGACATCGATCCAGTGGCTAAGCAGGGGGGTGGAATCTTTGCTGGGACAGTGTGGTCTCAGGAACCTCAGGGTCACAGAAAGACCAGAGGTGCCTGAGTGTGGCAGAGATCCCAGGTATTGGAGCAGGGAAGCCAGCTGTAAAGACAGAGCCGAGGAGTGGGTTCTCAGCTCAGGGTTGCCATAAACTGTGATCCACAGCACAGTCAGGCCACTGCTCTTCCAGCAGGGACCCAACAAGTGGCAGATTGGGGAAGACAACCCTTCCTCCCATGGGAGGAGTGGAGCAGGAGCACACCACAGGAATCTGCTGGGAGTGGAGACTCCAAACAGCATCGTGTGCCAGAGATAGAAACACTTGGTCACAGGTCGCGTGAGCAAGGAGTGCGGCCAGGGACCAGGGAGACAGGAGTGATTGACTGCTTTCCTCTGGGGGCTCACTGAGGAGTGGGGACCCAAGTTCTAGTCTCCTCGAGGGCAGAGATGAGGAGGCCACCATTTTCACTCTGGTCCTCCAAAGCTGCACTGAAAGCTTGCAGGGAACAAAAGCTCCTGAGAGCAAACCTGAGGAGATTATTTAGCCCAGACCGGAAAGGGTGGGGCAGTTCCGCCTTGGGCAAAGACATTTGAGAACCATGGCAACAGGCCCCTCCCCCAGAAGATCAGTAACAACAGCCAGCCAAGAACAAGTTTACCGTTAAATGAGAACAGCAGAACTCAGCACTAGGGGAATACTGCACATAGAATTCATGGCTTTTTTACCATGATTCTTTAGTCTTTCAAAGTTAATTTTTTTAATTTTCTTTTTCTATTTTAATTTTTCTTTTTCCCTTTTTCAGTCAACATCTTATCAATCCCTTTTTTAAAAATCTTTTTTATTTTTCATTTTTAGAGTCATATTCTATCCCTTTATTGTAGTTAACCATACTCTTGGCATATATATATAAGTTGTTCTCTCTTTAAAATTTTGGGATACAGTTTCTTCTAACAGACCAAAATATACCCCAAGTCTCTAGTGTGTGGCTTTGTTCTAGTCTCCTGCCTGATCACATTCTCTCCATTTTTTTTTAATTCTTATGTTAATCCCCATACATTACATCATTAGTTTTAGATGAAGTGTTCCATGATTCATTGTTTGTGCATAACACCCAGTGCTCCATGCAGAACGTGCCCTCCTCAATACCCACCACCAGGCTAACCCATCCCCCCACACCCCTCCCCTCTAGAACCCTGTTTGTTTTTCAGAGTCCATCGTCTATCATGGTTCGTCTACCCCTCCGATTTCCCCCGCTTCATTCTTCCCCTCCCGCGACCTTCTTCTTCTTCTTTTTTTTCCTTAACATATATTGCATTATTTGTTTCAGAGGTACAGATCTGAGATTCAACAGTCTTGCACAATTCA
>NC_138385.1:50288525-50293529 GCF_054177405.1 Leptonychotes weddellii
TCCCCCGCCGTCTATCCTCCCGAATATCGCCTCGGATTCACTTCTCCGCACGTCCTACCTTCCAGAAAGTGGTCGCTTTTCTGATGAGAGAGTTGTTGCTCTTCTTTTCTTCCATCTCCTGTTGAGTTTGTAGGTGTTCAGAATGGTTTGATCCCTATCCAGCTGAATTCCTGAGAGGAGACGAAATCCAGGTCTCCTATTCCTCCGCCATCTTGCTCCACCTCCCTCTCTCCATTTTTTTTAAATTTCTCTTCTTTCTTTTTTCAACCAAGTTCTTATCAATTCCTTTTATAAAATATTTTATAATTTTCACTTTTACAATCATATTCTATGCCTTCATCGTATTTACCCTTATTTTTGTACATACATAAATTTTTCTTTCTTTAAAATTTTGGGAGGGAGTTTTTTCTTACAGAGCAAAATACACCCCAATTCTAGTGTGTGGCACTGATCTATTCACCAGCCTGATCATATTTGATCATATTTTTTTTTCTTTTTTCTTTCTTTCCCTTTCTTTTCCCATGGTTTCAGGTCTCCTCTGATTTGTTTAGTGTATATTTTTCTGGGGTAGTTGTTAGCCTGTAAGCATTTTGTTCTCTCTTTCATCCGTTCTCCTCTGGACAAAATGACAACACGGAAAAACTCACCTCAGAAAAAAGAAAAAGAGGCAGGACCGACTGCCAGGGACCTAATCAATACGGACATTAGTAAGATGTCAGAACTAGAGTTCAGAATGACGATTCTAGAGATACTAGCTGGGCTTAAAAAAAGCATGGAAGATATCAGAGAAACCATTTCTGGAGAAATAAAAGAACTAAAATCTAACCAAGTCGAAATCAAAAAGGCTATTAATGAGGTGCAATCAGAAATGGAGGCTCTAACTGCTAGGATAAATGAGGCAGAAGAGAGAATCAGTGATATAGAAGACCAAATGATGGAAAATAAAGAAGCTGAGAAAAAAAAGATAAACAATTACTGGATCACGAGGGCAGAATTCGAGAGATAAGTGATACCATAAGATGAAACAATATTAGAACAATTGGGATCCCAGAAGAAGGAGAGAGGGGGGCAGAAGGTATATTGGAGCAAATTATAGCAGAGAACTTCCCTAATTTGGGGAAGGAAACAGGCATCAAAATCCAGGAGGCACAGAGAACCCTCCTCAAAATCAATAAAAATAGGACAACACCTTGACATCTAATACCAAAACTTACAAGCCTCGGAGACAAAGAAAATCCTGAAAGCAGCTCGGGACAAGAGATCTGTAACCTACAATGGTAGAAACATTAGATTGGCAGTAGACCTATCCACAGAGACCTGGCAAGCCAGACAGGACTGGCATGATATATTCAGAGCACTAAATGAGAAAAATATGCAGCCAAGAATACTATATCTAGATAGGTTGTCACTGAAAATAGAAGGACAGATAAAGAGCTTCCAGGACAAACAAAAATTAAAAGAATTTGCAAACATGAAACAAGCCCTACAAGAAATATTGAAAGGGGTCCTCTAAGCAAATAGCCTAAGGTAACATAGACCAGAAAGGAACAGAGACAATATACAGTAACACTCACCTTACAAGCAATACAATGGCTCTAAATTCGTATCTTTCAGTAGTTACACTGAATGTAAAGGGGCTAAAAACCCCAATCAAAAGACACAGGGTATCATATTGGATAAAAAAAAAGACCCATTGATATGCTGTCTGCAAAAGACTCATTTTAGACCCAAAGTCACCTCCAGATTGAAAGTGAGGGGGTGGAAAACCATGTACCATGTTAATGGACACCAAAAGAAAGCTGAAGTGGCAATCCTTATATCAGACAAATTAGATTTTAAACCAAAGACTGTAATAAGAGATGAGGAAGGACACTATATCCTACTTACAGGTCTATCCAAGAAGAAGATCTAACAATTGTAAATACCCATGCCCATAACAAGGAAGCAGGCAATTATATAAGGAAATTAATACCAAAAGCAAAGAAACACATCAACAATACAATAATACTGGGGGACTTTAACACCCCCCTCACTGAAATGGACAGATATCTAAGCAAAAGATACACAAGGAAATAAAAACTTTAAATGACACACTGGAACAAATGGACTTCACAGATATATTCAGAACATTGCATCCCAAAGCAACAGAATACACATTCTTCTCTAGTGCCCATGGAACATTCTCAGAATAGGTCATATCCGAGGTCACAAATCAAGTCTCAACTGGTACCAAAAGTTTGGGTTCATTCCCTGCATATTCTCAGACCACAATGCTTTGAAACTAGAACTCAATCACAAGAGGAAAGTCGGAAAGAACTCAAATATATGGAGGCTAAAGAGCATCCTACTAAAGAATGAATGGATCAACCAGGAAATTAAAGAAGAATTTAAAAAATTCATGGAAACCAATGAAAACGAAAACACAACTGTTCAAAATCTATGGGATGCAGCAAAGGCAGGCCTAAGAGGAAAGTATATAGCAATACAAGCCTTTCTCAAGAAACAAGAAAGGTCTCAAATACACAACCAAACCCTACACCTAAAGGAGCTGGAGAAAGAACAGCAAATAAAACCTAAACCCAGCAGGAGAAGAGAAATGATAAAGATCAGAGCAGAAATCAATGAAATAGAAACCAAAAGAACAGTAGAACAGATCAACGAAACTAGGAGCTGTTTTTTTGAAAGATTAACAAGATTGATAAACCTTGGGCCACACTTATCAAAAAGAAAAGAGAAAGGATCCCAAAAAATATAATCATGAATGAAAGAGGAGCGATCACAACCAACACCAAAAAATACAAACAATTATAAGACCATATTATGAGCAACTCTATGTCAGCAAATTAGATAATCTGGAAGAAATGGATGCATTCCTAGAGATGTATCAGCTACCAAAACTGAAACAGGAAGAAATAGAAAACCTGAACAGATCCATAGCCACTAAGGAAATTGAAGCAGTCATCAAAAATCTCCCAACAAACAAGAGCCCAGGGCCAGATGACTTCCCAGGGGAATTCTACCAAACATTTAAAGAAGAATGATTACCTATTCTTCTGAAACTCTTCCAAAAAATAGAAATGGAAGGAAAACTTCCAAACTCATTTTGTGAGGTCAACATTACCTTGATCCCCAAATCAGGCAAAGACCTGATCAAAAAGGAGAATTACAGACCAATATCCCTGATGAACATGGATGCAAAAATTCTCATGTAAATACTAGCCAATAGGATCCAACAGTACATTAAAAGGATTATTCACCACGACCAAGTGGGATTTATCCCTGGGCTGCAAGGTTGGTTCAACATCTGCAAATCAATCAATGTGATACAATACATAAATAAAAGAAAGGGCAAGAACCATATGATCCTCTCAATAGATGCAGAAAAAGCATTTCACAAAGTACAGCATCCTTTCTTGATCAAAACTCTTCAGAGTGTAAGGATAGGGGGTACATACCTCAATATCATAAAAGCCATCTATGATAAACACACAGCAAGGATCATTCTCAATGGGGAAATACTGAAACCTTTCCCCCTAAGGTCAGGAACACGGCAGGGATATCCACTATCACCACTGCTATTCACCATAGTACTAGAATGCCTAGCCACAGCAATCAGACAACAAAAAGGAATAGAACGCATCGGAATCGACAAAGAAGATGTCAAACTCTCACTCTTAGCAGATGATAGGATACTTTATGTGGAAAACCCAAAAGACTCCACCCCAAAACTGCTAGAACTCATACAGGAATTCAGTCAAGTGGCAGGATAGAAAATCAATGCACAGAAGTCAGTGGCATTCCTATACACCAACAAGACAGAAGAAAGAGTATTTAAGGAGTCAATCCCATTTACAATTGCACCCAAAATCATAAGATACCTAGGAATAAATCTAAACAAAGAGGCAAAGGATCTGTACTCAGAAAACTATAGAATACTCATGAAAGAAATTGAGGAAGACACAAAAAATGGAAAAACATTCCATGCTCATGGTTGGAAGAACCAATATTGTGAAGATGTCAATGCTACCTAGAGCAATCTACACATTTAATGCAATTCCTATCAAAATACAATCAACAGCTTTCAAAGAAATGGAAAAAATAATCCTAAAATTTGTATGGAACCAGAAAAGACCCCAAATAGCCAAAGGAATGTTCAAAAAGAAAAGCAAAGCTAGTGGCATCACAATTCCGGACTTACAGCTCTATTACAAAGCTGTAATCATCAAGACAGTATGGTACTGGTGCAAAAATGGACACATAGATCCATGGAACAGAATAGAGAGTCCAGAAATGGACCTTCAACTCTATGGTCAACTAATCTTCGACAAAGCATGAAAGAATGTCTGATGGAAAAAAGACTGTCTCTTCAACAAATGGTGTTGGGAAAATTGGACAGCCTCATGCAGAAGAATGAAACTGGACCATTTCCTTACACCATACACAAAAATAGACTAAAAATGGGTGAAAGACCTAAATATGAGACAGGAGTCCATTAAAATCCTAAAGGAGAACAGAGGCAGCAACCTCTTCGACCTCAGCCGCAGCAACTTCTTCCTAGACACATCATCAAAGGCAAGGGAACCAAGGGCAAAAATGAGCTATTGGGACTTCATCAAGATAAAAAGCTTTAGCACAGCAAAGGAAACAGTCAACAAAACCAAAGGACAACCAACAGAATTGGAGAAAATATTTGCAAATGACATATCAGATAAAGGACTAGTATCCAAAATCTATAACGAACTTCTCAAACTCAACACCCAAAGAACAAATGATCCAATCAAGAAATGGGCAGAAGGCATGGACAGACATTTTCCAAAGAAGACATCCAAAAGGCCAACAGACACATGAAAAAGTGCTCAACATCGCTCGGCATCAGGGAAATCCAAATCAAAACCTCAATGAGATACCACCTCACACCAGTCAGAATGGCTAAAATTAACAAGCCAGGAAACGACAGATGTTGGTGGGGATGCAGAGAAAGGGGAACCCTCCTACACTGTTGGT
>NC_138385.1:50293629-50304982 GCF_054177405.1 Leptonychotes weddellii
TGGAAAGAGCCAAGATGTCCATCAACAGATGAATGGATAAAGAAGATGTGGTGTATATATACAATGGAACATTATGCAGCAGTCAAAAAAAAAAACCCCAATATCTTGCCATTTGAAAAGGCGTGGATGGAACAGAGGGTATTATGCTAAGCGAAATAAGTCAGTTAGAGAAATACATGTATCATATGATCTCACTGATACGAGGAATTCTTAATCTCAGGAAACAAACTGAGGGTTGCTGGAGTGGTGGGCAGTGGGAGGGATGGGGTGGCTGGGTGATAGACATTGGGGAGGGTATATACTCTGGTGAACGCTGTGAATTGTGTAAGACTGGTGAATCACAGACCTGTACCTCTGAAACAAATATTATATGTTTAAAAAAAAAGAAGATAGTAGGAAGGAAAGATGAAAGGGCGGAAGCCAGAGGCGGATATGAACCATGAGAGACTATGGACTCTGAGAAACAAACTGAGAGTTCTAGAGGGGAGGGGGGTGGGGGAAGGGTTAGCCTGGTGATGGGTATTAACGAGGGCAAGTATTGAATGGAGCACTGGGTGTTATAGGCAAACAGTGAATCATGGACCACCACAGCAAAAACTAATGTTGTAATGTATGGTGATTAACATAACATAATAAAATAGAATTAAAAGAAAAAAAAAGCAACTGATTTCTGTGGATTGATTGTGTATCCTGCCATATTACTGAATTGCTGCATGAAGTCTAGTAATTTGGGGGTGGAGTCTTTTGGGTTTTCCACATAAAGTATCACGTCTGCAACGAGAGAGAGTTTGAATTCTTCTTTCCCAATTTGAATACTTTTATTTCTTTTTGTTTTTTGATTGCTGAGGCTAGGAATTCTAATAGTATGTTGAACAATAGTGCCAAGATTTGGCATCCATGAGAAGTTCCTGATTTTAAGGATAAAGCTCTCAGCTTTTCCCCATTGAGAATGATATTTGCTGTGGGCTTTTCATAGATGGTTTTTATGAAATTGAGGAATGTTCCCCCTAATGCTACACTCTGAAGAGTTTTAATCAGGAAAGGATGTTGTATTTTGTAAAATTCTTATTCTGCATCAATTCAGAGGATCATATGGTTCTTGTGTCTTCTTTTATTAATGTGCTCTATCATGTTGATTTATTTTCAATTGATGAACCACCCTTCCATCCCAGGAATAAATCATACCTTGTGGTGGTGAATAATCCTTTTCATGTACTTTTGAATCCTATTGGCTAAGATCTTGGTGAGTATTTTAACATCCATGGTTTTGGGATCAGGGTAAAGCTGGCCTCATAGAATGAGTTTAGAAGTTTCCCTCTATTTTTATTTTTTGAAACACCTTCAGGAGAATAGGTATTATTTCTTCCTTAAATGTTTGGTAGAATTCCCCTGGGAAGCCATCTGGCCCTGGGCTCTTGTTTTTTGGGAGGTTTTTGATTACTGCTTCAATTTCATTACTGGTTATTGGTCTATTCAGATTGTCAATTTCTTCCTGTTTCATTTTTGGTAGTTTATAAGTTTCCAGGAAAGCATCCATTTCTTCCAGTTGCTTAATTTATTGGCATATACTTGCTGATAATAATTTTCGATACTTGTTTCTATTTCCTTGGTGTTAGTCATGATCTCTCCCCTTTCATTTATAATTTTATTAATTTGGGTTCTTTCTTTTTCTTTTGGATAAGTCTGGCCAGAGGTTTATAGATCTTATTAATTCTTTCAAAGAACCAGCTTCCAGTTTCATTTATCTGCTCTACTGTTTTTCTGGGTTCTATTTCATTGATCTCTGCTCTAATCTTCATTATTTCTCTTCTCCTGTTTGGTTTAGGTTTTATTTGCTGTTCTTTTCCAGCTCCTTTAGGTGTAAGGTTAGCTTGTGCATTCAGGATTTTTCTACTTTTTTGAGTGAGACTTGGAAGGCTATGTATTTCCCCCTTAGGAACGCCTTTGCAGTATCCCATAGGTTTTGGACTGAAGTGTTTTCATCTCATTGGTTTCCATGAACTGTTTAAGTTCTTTAATTTCCTGGTTGACCTAAACATTCTTTAGCAGGATGCTCTTTAACTTCCAACTGTTTGAATTGCTTCCACTTTTTTTCTTGTGATTGAGTTCCAGTTTCAAACCATTGTGGTCTGAAAATATGCAGGGAATAATCTCAAGCTTTTGGTATCATTTAAGACCTGATTTGTGACCCAGTATGTGGTCTATTCTGGAGACAGTTCCATGTGCATTCAGGAAGAATGAGTATTCTGTTGTTTTAGGTTGGAATGTTCTTTATATATCTATGAAGTCCATCTGGTCCAATGTGTCCTTCAAGCTCTTGTTTCTTTGTTGATCTTCTGCTTAGATGATCTGTCCATTGCTGAGAGTGGAGTGATGAGGTCTCCTACTATTAAAGTATTATTATCAATATGATTCTTTATTTTGGTTGACAGTCAGCCTATGTAGTTGACTTCTCCCATTTTGAAGGCATAGATATTTACAATTGTTAGATCTTCTTGTTAAATAGCCCCTTTAAGTATGCTATAGTGTCCCTCTGCATCTCTTACTACAGTCTTTGTTTTAAAATCTAATTTGTCTGACATAAGAATTGCTACCCCATCTTTCTTTTGAGGTCTGTGGCATGAAAAATAGTTCTCCATCCCCTCACTTTCAGTCTGGAGGTATCTTTAGGTTCTAAATGAGTCTCTTGTAGACAGCATATGGGTGGGTCCTGTCTTTTTATCCAATCTGCAACCCTGTGCCATTTCATGGGAGCATTTAGGCCATTCATGTTGAGAGTGACTATTGAAATATATGATTTTAGTGCCATCATGTTGCCTGTGAAGTCCCTGTTTCTGCAGATTGTCTCTGTAAATTCTGGTCTATATTACTCTTGGGTTCTTTCTTCTTTTATAGAATCTGACTTAATATTTCTTGCAAGGCCAGCTGGGTTGTCACATAGACTTTCACTTTTGCCGGTCCTGGAAGCTCCTTGTCTCTCCATCCATTCTGAATGACAGCCTTGCTGGATAAAGTATCCTTGGCTGCATGTTCTTCTTATTTAGTACCCTGAATATGCCTTGCCAGCTCTTTCTGGCTTGCCAGGTCTCTGTGGATAGGTCTGACATTATTCTGATGTTCCTCCCTCAGTATGTAAGGAATCTCTTCTGCACAGCTGCTCTCAGGATTGCCTCCTTGGTTGTAAGATTTGCAAGTTTTACTATTATATGCTGGGGCATTGGTCTGTTCTCCTTGATCTTGGGAAGGGTCTTCTTGGCCTCTTGGACACAAATGCTTGTTTCCTTCCCCAGATTAGTGAAGTTCTCAGCTACAGTTTGCTCAAATATACCTTCTAATCCTCTCTCTCTCCAGCCCCTCAGGGATCCCAATAATTCTGATATTGGAACATTTCATGGCGTCATTAATCTCTCTCAGTCTGATCTCATGGGCTTTTAGCTGTTTATCCCAGGCCTCCTCAGTTTCCTTCCTTTATATTATATCTTCTAGCTCACTAATTCATTCTTCTGCCTCATATAGCCTGGTTTTCAGGGTATCCAGTTTAGACTGCATCTTATTCAAAGCATTTTTAAGTTTGGCCTGATTAATATTATTATTTTTTGGAAATGAAGTTTTATTAGAACAAACGAATTCACTCATTTACGTATTGTCTATGGCTCCTTTCACCCTACAATAACTGAGTTGATTTATTCCAACAAAGGTCATATGGGTCAGAAAGTCTAAAATATTTAGTATCTGATCCTTTACAGAAAAGAAGTTTACAAGTCCCTGGCATAAATATGATATTTTTTTAAATAATTTTTTTATTATGTTATAACATAATGTAATAAGTTTGGCCTCATTAGATCTCATTTCCACCCTTGAGATTCTATATTGTTGCTAATATTTTTCTCAAGCCTAGGTATTGACTTCATAATCATTACCCTGAAGTCTATCTCTGACATCTTGCTTATATCCATATCCACTAGGTCTGGGGCAGAGGCCATAGTCTCTGAATCTTTCTTTGCTGGAGGTTCCTCCTCTTAGTCATTCTGTTTAGGGGTGGTTGAAGGAATGTACAGAGTCCAGAGTATTAACCATGACCCAAGCAAGATGCACCCATTTTATGGGGACCTTAGGGCTGTCGTCCTCTTGTTCTTCCAGCCTGTCTTCTGGGTGGGGGGGGCTGCCACACTGTTACTCAGGCAACCCTGCTTGGGCAGAGTCACCCTGCCTCCTGTTGGGGGGTGGGTGGGCTAAGTTGGAACTGTTTCTGTAGCTTTTGTTCTCTGATGGCTTTCCACATCTCTTCCCTCTTCCATCTCTTGTGAGAGTCAGAACAGAAATGACCACACCCAAACCTCTGACCCAGAGCAGAGAATCATAGTCTGCTTGTCACTGAGCCCTCCAGGACTCACAGTTTCCATTTTGTCTGAGCTGCTAAAAACTGCAGTGTCTTGCAGTGGTGCATGAACACAGCAACTCTCCCAGAGGTCGAACCTAAGCTGGGGTGTATCTCTGCCTTTTATGCTTCTAAAAGCCCAAGCCAACCCGGGTTCATGCATGCACATCCCCACCTCCTTGATCCTGTCTGGGGGCTGCTCTAAAATCCTTTCCCTGCTGCTATCACTCTGCGAGTCTGTGCCTGGTCCCCAGTGCAGGATGCTTTTGAACTCCGGTGTTATATCACCTTCCCAGTGCCAGCTTATGGCGGCTCATGGTAAGTTCTTCATAGATTTTGGATACTAGCCTTTTATCTGATAAGACATTTTCAAATATCTTCTCCCATTCTATAGGTTGTGTTTTTAATTTTGTTCCCTGTTTCCTTGGTTGTGCAAAGCTTTTTATCTTGATGAAGTCCCAATAGTTCATTTTTGCTTTTGTTTCCCTTGCCTTTGGAGACATGTCTAGTAAGAAGTTGCTGCAGTTGAGGTCAAAGAGGTTGCTGCCTGTGTTCTTCTCCAAGATTTTGATGTATTCCTGTCTTACATTTAGGTCTTTCATCCATTTTGAGTTTATTTTTATGTATGGTGCAAAAAAGTGGTCCTGTTTCATTCTTTTGCATAGGGCTGTCCAGTTTTCCCAACACCATTTGTTGAAGAGACTGTCTTTTTCCCTTTGGATATTCTTTCCTGCTTTGTTGAAGATTAGTTGACTATTGAGTTGGGGGTCCATTTCTTTGTTCTCTATTATGCTCCATTGATCTATGTGTCTGTTTTTGTGCCAGTACCATAGTGTCTTGATGATTACAGCTTTGTAAAACAGCTTGAAGTCCGGAATTGTGATGCCTCCACCTTTGCTTTTCTTTTTCAACATTCCTTTGGCTATTTGGAGTCTTTTCTGTTCCAGCTCTGTGAAAAATGTTGATGGTATTTTAATAGGGATTGCATTGAATGTGGAGATGGCTCTGGGTACTATAGAAAGTTTGACAATATTTGTTCTTCCATTCCATGATGATAGAATAGTTTTCCATTTCTGGCTGTCTCCCTCAATTTCTTCCATAAGTGCCTTATAGTTTTCAGAGTACAGATCTTTTACTTTTTAGTTAGGTTTATTAGTAGGTATCTTATGGTTTTTGGTGCAATTGTAAATTGGATAGATTCCTTGATTTCCCTTTCTGCTGCTACATTGTTAGTGCATAGAAATTCAACTGACTTCTGTGCATCAACTTTGTGTACTGTGACTTTGCTGGATCCCTTTGTCAGTTCTAGTAATACTTTGTTGGAGTCTTCTGGGTTTTCTACATAGGGTATCATGTCATCTGCAAAGAGTGAAATTTTGACACCTTCTTTGACAATTTGGATAGCTAATTTCTTTTTGTTGTCTGATTGCTGAGGTTAGGACTTCCAGTACTGTGTTGAACAACAGTGGTGATAATGGACATTCCTTTTGTTTTCCTGACCTTAGGCAGAAAAGTGTTCAATTTTTCCTCATTGAGGATGATATTTACTGTGGGTCTTTTGTATATGCTTTCTATGATACTGAGGTATGCTCCCTCCCTTGGTGGATAGTTTTAATCAAGAGAGGATGCTGTAATTTGTCAAATGTTTTGTTTTGGTTCTTTCTGAATCTATTTAGAGGATCACATGCTTCTTGTAATTTCTTTTACTAATGTGGTGTATCCCATTGATTGATTTGCAGATGTTCAACCACCTTTGTACCCCAAGAATATATCCCACTTGGTGGTGGTAAATAATCTGTTTAAAGTACTGTTGGATCCTTTTAGCTAATATCTTGATGATAATTTTTGTATCCATGTTCATTAGGGGCATTGGTCAGTAATTCTCCTTTTTAGTGGGGCTTTGGTTTTAGGAGCAAGTTAATCCTGGCCTCATAGAATGAGTTTGGATGTTTTTGTTTCATTTCTATTTTTTGAAACAGTTTCAGAAGAATAGGTATTAATTCTTTAAATATTTGGTAGAATTCCCCTGGGAAGCCATCTGGTCCTGGACTCTGGTTTGTTGGGAGATTTTTGATTACTGATTCAATTTCCTTGTTGGTTATGGGGTGTTCAGGTTTTCTATTTCTTCCTGTTTCAGTTTTGGTAGTTGATATGTTTCTAGGAATGTATCCATTTCTTCCAGACTGCCTAATTTGTTGGCATGTAATTGATCATAATATTCTCTTATAATTGTTTGTATTTCTTCAGTGTTGATTGTGATCTCTCCATTTTCATGATTTTATTAAAATACTTTGCTGCATCCCAAAGGTTCTGAACTGTCATGTTTTCATTTTCATTTGTTTACATGTATTTTTTTAAATTCTTCTTTAAATTCCTCATTTGACCCATTCATTCTTTAGTAGGATGCTCTTCAACCTCCATGTATTTCTGATCCTTCCAAATTTGTTCTTGTGGTTGACTTCAAGTTTTAAAGCATTGTGGTCTGAAATTTGCATAGAATAATCTCAATCTTTTGGTACTGGTTGAGACCTGATTTGTATCCCTGTATGTGATCTGTTCTGGAGAATGTTCCATGTGCACTTGAGAAGAATGTGTATTCTATTGCTTTAGGATGAAATGCTCTGAATATATCTGTTAAGACCATCTCGTCCAGTGTGTTTTTCAAAGCACTTACTTCCTTGTTGACCTTCTTCTTAGATGATCTCTCCATTGCTGTGAGTGGGGTGTTAAAGTCCCCTACTATTATTGTATTAATATCAACGTGTTTCTTTCATTTTGTTATTAATTGGTTTATATATTTGGCTGTTCCCACGTTAGGACCATAAATATTTACAATTCTTAGATGTTCTTGTTGGATAAACCCTTTTGTTATGATATAGTGTCCTTTCTCAGCTCTTACAGTCTGTCTTTTAAAAACTAGTTTGTCTGATGTAAGTATGACTACTCAGCTTTCTTTTTTTTTTTTTTTTTTAGAGTTTTTAGCTGATAGGCTCAGAGTAAGCAGTTAAGCATTTTTTTTTACTTTTTTTTTTAAGACTTTATTTATTTATTTGACAGAGAGAGACACAGTGAGAGAGGGAACACAAGCAGGGGGAGTGGGAGAGGGAGAAGCAGGCTTCCCACAGAGCAGGGAGCCTGATGCGGGGCTCGATCCCAGGACCCTGGGATCATGACCTGAGCCAAAGGCAGACGCTTAATGACTGAGCCACCCAGGCGCCCCTGACTACTCAGCTTTCTTTTGATGTCCATTGGCATCATAAATATTTCTACACACCCTCACTTTCAATCTGGTGGTGTCACTGGGTCTAAAATGCATGTCCTGTAAGCAGCATATGGATGGGTCTTTTTTTTTTTTTATCCATTCTGATACCCTATGTCTTTTGATTAGAACATTTAGTCCATTTGTATTCAGAGTAATTATTGAAAGATATGAATTTAGTGCCATTGCATTAACTGTAAAGTCACTGTTCCTGTAGATTTTCTCTGTTCCTTTCAGGTCTTTGTTCCTTTTGGTTTCTCTCTCCACTCAAAGGGTCCCCTTTAATATTTCTTGAAGGGCTCGTTTAGTTTTCACAAATATTTTAGTGTTTTTGTTTGTTTGTTTGTTTGTTTTGTTTTGTCTTCTTTTGTTCAGGAAACTCTTCCTCTCTCCTATTACTGAATGATACCCTTTCTGGATAAAGTAATCTTGGCTGCATATTTTCCCATTTAGTACATTGAATATATCATGCCACTCCTTTCTGGCCTGTCAGCTTTCTCTGGACAGGTCTGCTGCCAGCCTTATGTGTCCACCCTTGTAGGTTTATAACCTCTTGTCCTGAGCTGCTTTCAAGATTCTCTCTTTATCTTTGAATTTTGCAAGCTTCACTGAAATATGGTGAGGTGTTGACCTCTTTTTGTTGATTTTAAGGGGGGATTCTCTGTATGTCCTGGACTTGAATGTCTTTTTATGTCCCTTGATTAGGGAAGTTATCAGCTATAATTGGATCAAATAAACCTTCTGCCCCTTTCTCCCACTCCTCATCTTCCAGGATCCCTATTATATGGATATTATTTTGCTTTATGGAATGGCTGAGTTCTCTGATGAGTCTCCCTTCATGACCTAATAGTTTTCTTTCTCTCTTCTTTTCAGCTTCCTTATTTTCCATTATTTTATATTCTATATCACTGATTCTTCCTTCTACTTTGTTCTTTCCTTTTTTATGCCCTCCACTTGGGACTGCATCTCGGTAATAGCATTTTTAATTTTGGTCTGACTAGATTTTAATTCTTTTATCTCCAAAGCATGGGATTCTCTAGTGTCTTCTATGCTTTTCTCAAGCCCAGCTAGTATCTTTATAATCATTGTTTTGAATTCTAGTTCAGACATCTTACTTATATCCATACTGATTATATCCCTGTCAGTGAGTACTACTTCCTGTTATTTCTTTTGGGGTGAATTTCTCCGTCTCTTCATTTTGCCCAGAAAAGAAAGGAAGAAAAAAAGAAAAAGAAAACAACAATGACATCAAAAAAAGAAAAAAAGAAAAACTTCAGAAAGTGTTTGTGGTGTATGCTGTGTACCCTCTGCTGTTGTGTTTTGGCTGCTCTTTCCTACTGGTCCATCCTCTATAGAGTTCCTGCTTCCTTGTACTGGGGAGTGTTTGGACCTTTAACTAGGTGTGCTTTGATTTGTTTGTAAAGATAAGCCTGTAAAAGAAAAATGAAAAGAAAAAAAAAAGTCTGATTCAAAAGAAAAAGGAAAAAATGCAAACAGACAAAAAAACAAAAACAAAAACAAAAACTTAAGCCTGATTCCAAAGAATAAGAAAGAAAAATGGAAAAAAGAGTAAGGAAGTAAGAAAAGAAAAAAAAAAATAAGAAGGCTGATTCGACAAATAAGGGAAGTAAACCAACAAACCAACAACTGAACAAAAAAATTATATGCCTGATACAAAAAGGAGACAATGAGAAAAGAAAAAATATATATATACATAAAATAAAAGATAAAAAATTTAAAAAATAAGAAATAGAAAAATAAAATAATAAATTAATTTTTTTAAAAAAATTATAAAAGAGAAAAAAAAGAAGCAAGCCTCGTCCTATTTCCACCAGAAACTGGTTTTGGAGCATTCTTCAATCAGTAGAGTTGGTATATCCGGGGCCTGTGTTGGTCTTCTGAGGAGAGGCCTACTGGGCTGGTTCACAAGCTGACTTGCCTTTGTAAAGATGTTTCTTCCAGGCACAGGGGGGTGACTTTCAGTGTAGGGGACTCTAGCCTCCACTGGAGGTGCTGTGTTTCTCTCTGAAGTCCAACTGTGCTGGTAGGTGGGGTGTGGGGAGGGAGGGGTGGTGGAGGAGGAAGAATGTGTTGTCACCCTACCCTCTTGTCCTCAGCAAGGAGAACTCCTGGCTACCACTGTTCAGGTGGCCCTCTCAGAAAAGTGAACAATCCCCTGTGTCCAGGGCTTTCATCAGCTCCCTGCTCTTAACCTGCCTGTGCCCAGGCCATTGGCATTCCTGGAGCCACACATATCTTGTATTTTATCTTTGGCCAGTGGCTGGGATTCAAAACTCCAAGTTTAAGAGGGATTGCAAGGTGCAGGCCCACTTCCCTCCCCCAGAGGGGAGCCTTGCCGTGTGCCCAGCACTGTCCTATTCCTGAAAAGAAGTCACACAGTGCCCATACAGAGGCTAGAGTTTATTGTAACACTAAGTGAAAAGTTGGAACCAGGTTATTGGCGGTCTATGCATGACTCAGTCCCCTACTCCATTCTGTCCCAGAAAAGCAGTCATATAGAGGCCATGAATCTATTGTAGCAGACAGTGAAAAGCAGCGGCCAAGTTATCTGCAGTCTGCCCTGTCCCTGTTCTCTTCAGTACTGCCACAGAAAAGCAGCCACTCTGCACACACACAGAAGTTAAGCCTATTGTGGCTCAGAGCAAAAAATTCTTAAGAGGTTTTCTGCTCAGTGACTCTTGGCTGGCCTTTTGTTCTTGGAGAGGCAAAAAACGATCTTCAAAATGTACTCTGGGAAGGGGAGCAATCTCTCCCTGTGCAACTCAGGGGATCTCCTCACCATGGCTTATTGTGAAATCCCTACCTGCTGTGCTCTCTCCCACTTTCTCCTTCTCTCTGACTTTGCTACATGAAAAGTATCCCCTCCCCTTTGCAGCCCTGGGGCATTCCTCTCCCCCAATTCATGGCTCTGAACCTCACATCTGCCACATTCTCTCTCTCCAACTGTGCAGATTGTTTTCTTAATTCTCAGATCATATTTCTAGTTGTTCAAAAGAGTTGGATGTTGATCTGTGTTCAAAGGATGAGGAAGCTCAGGGTTCCCCTACTACATCACCATCTTAACTCCAGAAGCATATTTAGTTTACTTAATTCTTATAATCCCCTTATAAAGTGGTACTATTATGCCCATTTTACAGATTAAGAAAATGAAACTCATAGAAAATTAATTTATCTAAGATCATGCAGCTAATAAATAATGGAGTCAGGATTCTAACAAAAGATGTAAAATTTCAGTGATTCTAACATTTAACACTATACCATACAGTCTCCCAGTTATTCACTGAGGAGCAAACCTAAGTAGAAAATCCACTGTCCTCATCACTATTATTTTTTTATTTAATTATGTTATGTTAGTCACTATACAATACATCATTAGTTTTTGATGTAGTGATCCACAATCCATTGTTTTTGTATAACACCCAGTACTCCATGAAGTATGTGCCCTCCTGAATACACATCACTGGGCTAACCCATCCCCCCACCACCCGCCCGTCTAAAACCCTGTTTGTTTCTCAGGGTCCATAGTCTCTCATGGTTCATCTCTCCCTCTGATTCCCCTCCCTTCATTTTTCCCTTCCTTCTCCTAATGTCCTCCATGCTATTCCTTATGTTCCACAAATAAGTGAAACCATATGATAATTGACTTTCTCTGCTTGACTTATTTCACTTAGCATAATCTCCTCCAGTCCCATCCA
>NC_138385.1:50305082-50310449 GCF_054177405.1 Leptonychotes weddellii
GGGGTAAATACCCAGGAGTGCAATTGCTGGGTCATAGGGTAGCTCTATTTTTAATTTTTTGAGGAAACTCCACACTGTTTTTCAAAATGACTGTACCAACTTGCATTCCCACTAACAGTGTAAGAGGGTTCCCCTTTCTCCACAACCTCTCCAACATATGTTGTTGCTTGCCCTGTCCATTTTTGCCATTCTAACTGGTGTAAGGTGGTATCTCAATGTGGTTTTGGTTTGAATTTCCTTGATGGCTAATGATGATGAACATTTTTTCATGTGTCTGTTAGCCATTTGTATGTACTCTTCAGAGAAGTGTCTTTTCATGTCTTCTGCCCATTTTTTAACTTGATTATTTGTTTTTTGGATGTTGAGTTTGAGAAGTTCCTTATAGATCTTGGATACCAGCCCTTTATCTGTAGTGTCATTTGCAAATACCTTCTCCCAATCAGTGGGTTGCCTCTTCGTATTGTTGACTGTTTCCTTTGTTGTGCAGAAGCAGTTTATCATTTTTTAAAAGATTTTATTTATTTATTTGACAGAGAGAGACACAGTGAGAGAGAGAACACAAGCAGGGGGAGTGGGAGAGGGAGAAGCAGGCTTCCCACTGAGCCGGGAGCCTCATGTGGGGCTCGAACCCAGGACCCTGGGATCATGACCTGAGCCTAAGGCAGAGGCTTAATGACTGAGCCACCCAGGTACCTCAGAAGCTTTTTATCCAGATGAAGTCCCAAAAGTTCATTTTTGCTTTTGTTTCACTAGCTTTTGGAGATGTATCTTGAAAGAAGTTGCTGTGGCCGATGTCATACACGTTACTGCCTATAGTATCTTCTAGGATTTTGATGGACTCTTGTCTCGCATTGAGGTCGTTCATCCATTTTGAGTTTATCTTTATGTATGGTGTTAGAGAATGGTTGAGTTTCATTTTTCTGCATGTGGCTGTCCAATTTTCCCAGCACCATTTATTGAAGAGACTTCTTTTTTTCCATTGGATATTTTTTCCTGCTTTGTCAAAGATTATTTGACCATAGAGTTGAGGGTCCATATCTGGGCTCTCTATTCTGTTCCATTGGTCTATATGTCTGTTTTTGTGCCAGTACCATGCTGTCTTGGTGATCACAACTTTGGAATATAGCTTGAAATCGGGCAGCGTGATGCCTCGAGGTTTGTTTTTCTTTTTCAACATTTCATTGGCGATTGGGGACTTTTCTGACTCCATAAAAATTTTAGGATTGTTTGTTCCAGCACTCTGAAAAATGCCATTAGAATTTTGATCTGGTTGGCATTGAAAGTATAGATTGCTCTGGGTAGCATTGACATTTTAACAATCTTTATTCTTCTGATCCATGAACATGGAATATTTTTCCATCTTTTTGTGTCTTCTTCAATTTCTTTCATGAGTGTTCTGTAGTTCCTAGAGTATAGATCCTTTACTTCTTTGGTTAGGTTTATTCTGAGGTATCTTATGGTTTTTGGTGCTATTGTAAAAGGAATCATTTCCCTAATTTCTCTTTCTACAGTTGCATTGTTAGTGTATAAGAAAGCAACTGATTTCTGTGCATTGATTGTGTATCCTGTCATATTATTGAATTGCTATTGAGTTCTATTAATTTGGGTGTTGGGTCTTTTGGGTTTTCCACATAAAGTATGTCATCTGTGAAAAGAGAGAGTTTGACTTCTTTACCAATTTAAATACCTTTTATTTCTTTTTGTTGTCTGCTGTTGCTAGAACTTCCAGTACTATGTTGAACAATATTGGCGAGAGTGGGCATCCTTGTCGTGTTCCTGATCTTAAGGGAAAGGCTCTCAGCTTTTCCCCATTGAGGATGATATTCGCTGTAGGTTTTTCATAGATGGATTGAATAAACTGGAAGAATGTTCCCTCTATCCCTATACTCTGAAGAGTTTTAAACAGGAAAGGATGTTGTATTTTGTCAAATGCTTTTTCTGTGTCAATTGAGAGGACCATATGGTTCTTCTCTCTCCTTTTATTAATGTGTTCTATCACATTGATTGATTTGCAAATGTTGAACCTCCCTTGCATCCCGGGGATAAATCCCACTTGGTCTTGGTGGATGATCCTTTTAATGTGTTGTTGGATCCTATTAGCTAGGATTTTGTTGAGGATTTTGGATTCCATGTTCATCAGGGATATCATCTGAAATTCTTTTTGATGGGGTCTTTGCCTGCTTTGGGGATTTAGGTAATGCTGGCCTCATAGAATGAGTTTGGAAGCTTTCCCTCTGTTTCTATTTTTTGAAACAGCTTCAGGAGAATAGGTATATTTCTTCTTTGAATGTTTGGTAGAATTCCCCAGGAAATCCGTCAGGCTCTGGACTCTTGTTTTTTGAGAGGTTTTTGATCACTGTTATAAACTCATTACTGGTTATTGTCCTATTCAAGTTGTCAATTTCTTCCTGTTTCTGTCTTGGCAGTTTATAGGTTTCTATGAAGGCATCCATTTCATCCAGTCTGCTCAGTTTATTGGCACATAGTTGTTGATAATAATTTCTAATAAATGTTTCTATTTCCTTGGTGTTAGTCATGATCTCTCCCCTTTCATTCATAATTTTATTAATCTGGGTCCTTTCTCTTTTCTTTTTGATAAGTCTGGCCAGTGGTTTATCGCTCTTATTAATTCTTTCAAAGAACCAGCTTTTATCTTAGTTGATCTAATCTACTGTGTTTCTTGTTTCTAATTCATTGATCTCTGCTCTAATCTTAATTATTTCTCTTCTAATGTGTGGCTTAGGCATCGTTTGTTGCTTTTTCTCTAGTTCTTTAAGGTGTAGAGTTTGTTGGTGAATTCAGGATTTTTCTATTTTTTTGAGTGAGGCTTGGATGTCTGTATTTCCCCCTTGGGACCGCGTTTGCAATATTCCATAGGTTTTGGACCAATGTATTTTCATTCTCATTTGTTCCCATGAATTAAGTTCTTTGATTTCCTGCTTGACCCAAACATTCTTGAGCACAGTGGTCTTTATCTTACAAGTGTTTGAACTTCTGCCAAATTTTTTCTTGTGATTGAGTTCTAGTTTTAAAGCATCATGGGCTGAGAATATGCAGGGAACAATCTCAAGATTTTGGTATCGGTTGAGTCCTGATTTGTGACCCAGTATGTGGTCTATTCTAGAGAAAGTTCCATATGCGCTTGAGAAGAATGAGTATTCTCTTGTTTTAGGGTGGAATGTTATGTATATATCGATGAGGTCCATCGGGTTCAGTGTGTCATTCATAGCTCTTGTTTTTTTGTTGTTGTTGTTGATTTTCTGCTTAGATGATCTGTCCATTGCTAAGACGGAAGTATTGAGGTCTCCTACAATTAACATATTGTTATCAATATGACTCTTTATTTTGATTAACAGTTGGCTTATGTAGATGGCTGCTCCCATGTTGGGGGCATAGCTATTTACAGTTGTTAGATCTTCTTGTTGGATAGACACTTTAAGAATGATATAGTGTCCTTCTGTGTCTCTAACTACAGACTGTAGTTTAAAATCTAATTTTTCTGATATAAGAATTACTACCCCAGCTTTATTTTGAGGTCTGTGGTAGGGAAGATGGATTTCCATCCCTTCACTTTCAGTTAGGATGTATATTTAGGTTCCAAATGAGTCTCTTGTAGACAGCATATGGATGGGTCCTGTCTTTTTATCCAATCTGCAACCCTGTGCCGTTTTATGGGAGCATTTAGGCCATTCACGTTGAAAGTTATTATGGAAAGATATGAATTAATTGTCATCATGTTGCCTGTGAAGACGTTGTTTTATAGATTGTCCCTGTAAATTTCTGTTGTATATCATTCTTGGGGTCTTTCTCCTTTTATATAACCCCCCTTAATATGTCTTGCAGGGCAGGCTTAGTGGTTACATATTCTTTCAGGTTCTGCTGGTCTTGAATGATTTACATTTCTCCATCCATTCTAAATGACAGCCTTGCCAGATAAATTATTCTTGTCTCCATGTTCTTCTTGTTTAGTACCTTGAATATATCTGGCCAGGCCTTTCTGGCTTACCAGGTCTCTGTGGATAGGTCTGCCATCATTCTGATGTTCTTTTTTTTATTGTTATTTTAATCACCATACATTACATCATTAGTTTTGACGTAGTGTTCCATGATTCATTGTTTGTGTATAACACCCAGTGCTCCATGCAGAACGTGCCCTCTTTAATACCCATCACCAGGCTAACCCATTCTCCCAGCCCCCTCCCCTCTAGAACCCTCAGTTTGTTTTTCAGAGTCCATCGTCTCTCACGGATCGTCTCCTCCTCCAATTCCCCCACCATTCTTCCTCTCCTGCTATCTTCTTCTTCTTTTTTTCTGTAACATATATTGCATTATTTGATTCAGAGGTACAGATCTGTGATTCAACAGCCTTTCACAGTAAACAGTGCTCACCAGAGCACATACCCTTCCCAATGTCTATCACCCAGCCACCCCATAGCTCCCACCCCCCACCACTCCAGCAACCCTCAGTTTGTTTCCTGAGATTAAGAATTCCTCATTCAGTGAGGTCATATGATACATGTCTTTCTCTGATTGACTTATTTCGCTCAACATAACTCCGTCCAGTTCTATCCACGTTGTTGCAAATGGCAAGATCTCATTCTTTTTTATGGCTGCATAATATTCCATTGTATATATATACCACTTCTTCTTTATCCATTCATCTGTCGATGGACATCTTGGCTCTTTCCACAGTTTGGCTATTGTGGACATTGCTGCTATAAACATTAGGGTGCTTGTACCCCTTCGGATCCCTACATTTGTACCTTTGGGGTAAATACCGAGTAGTGCAATTGCTGGGTCGTATGGTAGCTCTATTTTCAACTTTTTGAAGAACCTCCATACTGTTTTCCAGAGTGGCTGCACCAACTTGCATTCCCACCAACAGTGTAGGAGGGTTCCCCTTTTTCTGCATCCGCACCAACATCTGTCGTTTCCTCACTTGTTAATTTTAGCCATTCTGACTGGTGTGAGGTGATATCTCATTGAGGTTTTGATTTGGATTTCCCTGATGCCAAGCGATGTTGAGCACTTTCTTCTGTGTCTGTTGGCCATTTGGATGTCTTCTTTGGAAAAATGTCTGTTCATGCCTTCTGCCCATTTCTTGATTGGATCATTTGTTCTTTGGGTTTTGAGTTTAAGAAGTTCTTTATAGATTTTTGATACTAGCCCTTTATCTGATATGTCATTTGCAAATATCTTCTCCCATTCTGTCTGTTGTCTTTTGGTTTTGTTGACTGTTTCTTTTGCTGCACAAAAGCTTTTTATCTTGAGGAGGTCCCAATAGTTCATTTTTGCCCTTGCTTTCCTTGCCTTTGGCGATGTTTCTAGGAAGAAGTTGCTGTGGCTGAGGTCAAAGAGGTTGCTGCC
>NC_138385.1:50310949-50324811 GCF_054177405.1 Leptonychotes weddellii
GAGAAAGGGGAACCCGCCTACACTGTTGGTGGGAATGCAAGCTGGTGCAGCCACTCTGGAAAACTGTATGGAGGTTCCTCAAAAAGTTGAAAATAGAGCCACCATACGATCCAGCAATTGCACTACTGGGTATTTACCCCAAAGATACAAATGTAGAGATCTGAACTGGTACGTGCACCCCAATATTTATAGCAGCAATGTCCACAATAGCCAAACTATGGAAAGAGCGAAGATGTCCATCTACAGATGAATAGATAAAGAAAATGTGGTATATATATATATATATATATATACACAATGGAATATTATGCAGCCGTAAATAGGAATGAAATCTTGCCATTTGCAACTGCATTCATGGAACTGGAGGGTATTTTGCTGAGCTAAATAAGTCAATCAGAGAAAGACATGTATCATATGTTTTTACTGATATGAGGAATTCTTAATCTTAGGAAACAAACTGAGGGTTGCTGGAGTGGTGGGGGGTGGGAGGGATGGGGTGGCTGGGTGATAGACCCTGGGGAGGGTATATGCTATGGTGAGCGCTGTCAATTGTGTGAGACTGTTGAATCGCAGACCTGTACCTCTGAAGCAAATAATACATTATATGTTAAAAAAAAAAAAAAAAAAGAAAAAAGATAGCAGGAAGGGAAAAATGAAGGGGGTGAAATCAGAGGGGTGATGAACCTTGAGAGGCTATGGACTCTGAGAAACAAACTCAGGGTTCTAGAGGGGAGGAGGTGGGGGGATGCGTTAGCCTAGTGATGGGTGTTAAAGAGGGCATGTACTGAATGGAGCACTTGTTGTTATACGCAAACAATGAATCATGGAACACTACATCAAAAAGTAATTATGTAATGTATGGTGATTAACATAACATAATAAATTTAAAAAAAAAGAAAAAGAAAAAGGAGTCACCTCTTCCATTCTTTACTGGCTTAGTTCTAGAGAGTAATACCTTCCATCAGGTCTATTAAGGATTTGAGGATTTCTCAGATTGTTTCTATGGATATACCTGTTTCATATTTCTTGTTCTATCTTGGGTGGTGGAGATTTTTAATTTTGTATGGTTTCTCTTATTCTGCAAAGGCAGGCCAAGAGTTGACAGCCTCCCCTTCACTTTCCCTAAGGAAAATGCTCAGTTTTGTGTGTTTTCTCTCTCTTCTACAGAGTCAGACTGGCTTTCTGTGTACTATGGGGCCAGCTCCCTGTGTGCACCTTCAATCACTTTTGCCACCCTCAGAGGTGAACATAGGGAGCTGGTTACATGGTAGGGGTGCATGTAACATTGAGGTGCCCATGGGCCAGTTGGGAGAATCTGCAAACAAGGCATCCCCAGCAGCTCATGGGTGGGTTTCCTGATGCTACCCACTTCATAATTTGTAGGCTCTGTGTCCTTTGATGCCCTCTGATAGCCCTGGTCTCTGTTTTCCCCACCATTCTTTGCCCCCTAGTCATATCGCAATACCTCAGTGTTCTGGATGGGGCAAAAAAGAAATGTCCTTAGGAATGTCCCACACAACTGGGGAAGCCAGATACTCACTTGTATGCTCTCACTTTCTCCTGTGGGAGAACTGAAGACTAAGAAGGACTCTCTTGGTACTGACTTGTGTTGCCTTGGTGGTGGGGTAATGCAGGTAAAGTGAAATCTCTTACAATCTTGAATGCACCCAATCTCAGATTTTTTTTTCCCTTTATGCTTTAATGGTGTGCTGGAACTTCTCCACTTGACTCCGTTATCCATATTAGTATTCTGGACAAAAGGAATATTGCAATGTATATAACCATAAATTAGGGAAAATACTTTTGTTAATTATATTGTCATTAACTCCCAATGGATTCTGTCTAGCTCATTTTCCTCTGTCTGTAAGCCAGCCTCTCCCTCTATGAACCTGACAGCATCATATATGTTCTCCAACAGCAGTAAGAGGAATAGCTTAGCTGATTCTTGAAGTTTTCCTGCTCACAATGTTATAGAGTTTTCCTTTTGCACACAGTGTGGGGTTTCTCCATGCACTTTTATTTATGAACTGACTATGAGTATATTTTACCCCAGTCCTATATTCTTCCAGAGGATGATAGAGGACTGGGGCAAGGTAAGAGGCTGATCTGCCTACATGTGCTTTCCTCCTCGGCAAAGAATGAATCTTTTTGGATATGGGATCATTCCATAGAGTGCTTATAAAGTTTACTAGGTGACAGATATAGACAGAAAAGTGTAAAACCAGGAAGTCAGCTAAATTTGTTTTATGCCTCCTCACACCTTCACTTTGATTAACTCCTACTCTCCACCCCATTACCCAATGCTTTTTCTGTGCTCTCCACCTTCCCTGGGCAACTTACATCTTGGATTAAATTTCCTGATATGAACCTCTTAGTTTTTCATTTAATTCCAAACTGAAGTTTGAAAATTTACCTAGCATGCTCCCTGTACTCTATTCTGTTTCAATATGTTGAAATTATATCATAATGAAGTGAAAAGTTAGTCAATTGATACCAAGATTTTTTTTATTTCATAGACCAGTAAAACAAAAAAACAATAGCAAAAATAATCAAGACCAACATGTCTGCAAACTTTTTTTTCAACAAAGATACAAAAAACACATGCATGCTTATGTGTGCATACACTCACACACATTCACCCATAGTCTGCCACTTAAGTAACAGTCATTTATCATGTCATTAACCTGTACAAGACAATTCACATTGTATTAACTCAGATTATCCTCACAATAATCTTATGAAAATGGAACCATTATTAACCATACTGCGGAGTTATAAAATGTAAGTTTTAGAAAGGCTTAATCACTTGGACAAGCTTATAGAATTAGAAGTGAAATGGGTGCCGTACAACCAAGATAGCATGAAGCCCGAACTCCACTTTTTAACTACTATGCCAAACTGCTTTTGCCAGACCCGATAAAATATGCTATCTTTTATGTAGACCATTATTTCATAATAGAAATACCCTTTATAGCAAGAATAGTAGGATGAATAATTTAGAAAAAAATTAAAAAATCATGAACTACACTAATCCAAATTCTAAACTAAAAATCCAGATTAAACTAAGTCTAGCTTTATGAAAACAACTAATTCATTTTGCTACTCACACGTGAAATCTTTGCTATAGACAAGTACTTAGCAATCACTGTGTTAGCTCATTTTGTGGCTTTTAATAGGAACCTCCTGTAAGTTGATTCTAAGTTGTTAGGACATCTAATGATATAATTGCAGGCCAGCAGAGCTCCTTAAACTATATTTAAATAGGCAACTACCTACTTATGAATATAGTGGTAAGAAAACACTAGTCTGTGAATCAAGGAACTTGGTTTTAATTCTGATTTTACTACCAGACTGCCCTCCTATATCACATGCTGTTTTAAGAATCGAGTGAGACAGTAACAGTGAAGTACTTGATAAAGGGTCTGGAATATAACAGCAATTTATTTTAAATATAGAACTTAGATTCAAGTAAACTAAGCTCTGTCGACTTGTTTCCTTAAAGGTAAAGATTCCATGATTTGAAAGAGCTTATGACTTTTCTTCAGAAATGTCTCTTACAAACAGTAAATAACCACTTTTTAAGTTTTTATTTAAATTCCAGTTAGTTAACATAACGTGTAATATTAATTTCAGGTGTACAATTTAGTGATTCAACACTTACATAACACATCTGGTGTACATCACAACAAGTGCACCCCTTAATGCCCAACACCTATTTAACCCATCCCCCCGTCCCCCTCTCCTCTGTTAACCATCAGCTTGTTCTCTATAGTTAACAGCTTGTTTTCTGGTTTGCCTCTCTCTTTTTTCCCCCTATGATCATTTGTTTTGTGTCTTAAATTCCACATATGAGTGAAATCATATATTTGTCTCTCTCTGACTTATTACGCTCAGCATAATACTCTCTAATAGCAAGATTTCATTCTTTTGTGGCTGAGTTCTATGTATATATATCCTAACTTTATCCATTCATCAGTTGATGGACATTTGGGCTCTTTCCATAATTTGGCTATTGTAGATAATGCTGCAATAAACACTGGGGTGCATATGTCCCTTTTGAATCAGTATTTTTGTATCCTTTGGGTAAATACCTAGTAGTGCAATTGCTGGATCACAAGGTACTTCTATTTTTAACTTTTTGAGGAACCTCATAATGTTTTACAGAGTGATTGCACCAGTTTGCATTACCACCAACAGTGCAAGACAGTCCCCCTTTTTCCACATCCTTGCCAACACCTGTTATTTCTTATGTTGTTGATTTTAGCCATTCTGGCAGGTGTGAGGTAATATCTCATTGTAGTTTTGATGTGCATTTCCCTGACAGAGTGATCTTGAACATCTTTTCCTGTGTCTATTGGCCATTTGTATGGCTTCTTTATAAAAATGTCTATTCATGTTTTCTGCCCATATTTAGATTGGATTATTTCTTTTGAGGGGATGTTGAGTTTGATAAGTTCTTTATAGATTGTGGATACTAACCCTGTATCCAATATGTCATTTGCAAATATCTTCTCCCATTCCAAAGGTTGCCTTTTAGTTTTGTTGATTGTTTCTTTTGCTGTACAGAAAGAAACCTTTTGTTCTGATAAAGTCTCAATAGTTCATTTTTGTTTTGTTTCCCTTGCCTCAGAAGACATATCTATTAATAAGTTGCTACAGCTGATGTCAAAGAGGTTACTGCTTGTATTCTCCTCTAGGATTTTGATGGTTTCCTCTCTCACTTTCAGGTCTTTCATCCATGTTGAATTTAAGTTTGTGTATGGTGTAAGCAAGTGGTCCAGTTTCATTCTTCTGCATGTAGTTGTCCAGTTTTCCCAACACCATTTGTGGAAGTGACTATCTTTTTTTCCATTGGGTATTATTTCCTGATATGTCAAAGATTAATTGACCAAATGGTTGTGGGTCCATTTCTGGGTTTTCTATTCTATTCTATTGATCTATGTGTCTATTTTTGGGCCAGTACCATACTGTCTTGATCACTAGAGCTTTGTAATATAATTTAAAGACTGGAATTGTGATGCCTCCAGCTCTGCTTTTCTTTTTCAAGATTGCTTTGGCAAATTGGGGTCTTTTGTGGTTCCATGCAAATTTTAGGATTGTTTCTTCTACCTCTGTGAAAAACGCTGTTGGTAAACAGTAAATAACTTTAAAAAACAAAGTAATTTTTTTTTTATATTTGAGTCAAACATAAGAGATTTTGATAATCAATAATCAAATTCCAGATAAACTGCAACCTTCAAATTGCAAATTCGAAGAGACTTTGGAAAAGATTGATTCGATCTCTTCCTCTTTATAGATGAAGAGAGTGAGAACCAGAGAAGTTAACTGATAAGCTGGTAAGTGACAGAGCTAGAACTCCTGAATCCCTGTGATAATACTGGTTACACTATATCACATCTATTAAGTTATCTTAATAGTTATATAAAATTTTGTCAGAAATTAAAGATAGTGAAAATATTTTAGTTTGTAAGCTTTTGGACCCTTGGGTGATTTTATTTTATTTATTTTTCATTTTTTTAGTTTTTTTAAAATTTTTAAGCACTTCTTGCAAAATATCAACAAATGTCCAAAGATAAAGGTGAGTGAGGAGTTTTCCTTAAAAAGCAATCTTAGTTGTTCTATTGTAACCAAATATGAATTGGCTCCTTGGTGAGTCACAGAAACTGCACCAGGTGAGCTGGAAAAGAAAACTTTATTTGCAGCAAATAAGATCACAAGGAGTGGCTTCCAAATCCATGACTCCCTGAGGCAGGTGAATGGGTACCTTTTGTTTAGGGTTAGGATGAATATTATTTATTTTTTATAAAGATTTTATATATTTATTTATTTATTTGAGGGAGCAAGAGCATGAGCTGGGAGAAGAACAAAGGGAAAAGGAGAAGCAGACTCCCCACTGAGCAGGGTGCCCGACGTGGGGCTTGATGCCAGGACCCCAGGATCATGACCTGAGCTGAAGTCAGATGCTTAACCGACTGAACCACCCGGGCACCCTGGTTAGGATGAATTTTTAGATAGAGAAACCTTATCATCATATGTAGGGGTAGGCAAAAGGTTGGGCATGCACCTTAAAGAAACATGCCTATACATACAGTGTATGTTATGTAAATGAGGCTGAGGCTCCCCCTTGGGCAGAGATTGTAGTATTATAATGAAGTAAAATCATTCTAGAGGTCACTTCATGGTCCGTCTGTGCAGGCACTAGTTGGGGATTTTTTTTTTTAAGATTTTATTTATTTATTTGAGAGAGAGAATGAGACAGAGAGAGAGAGCACGAGATGGGGGAGGGTCAGAGGGAGAAGCAGGTTCCCCGCTGAGCAGGGAGCCCGATGCGGGACTCGATCCCGGGACTCCAGGATCATGACCTGAGCCGAAGGCAGTCGCTTAACCAACTGAGCCACCCAGGCGCCCCTAGTTGGGGATTTAGCTCAAAATGTCTGGGTGGCCTGCAGGAGGTCTTCTCAGGGAAGTTGCCATCACTTGAAAGGTGGTTTCAGGTTGGTTTCATTTGCCTGAGTTAAGAGGTATGCTGGAAAGAAGAACATAAGGAACAATGTAAGACAAAGGTTTGTGAGTACAAGCAGGTGGGCACTAAATGTCCAGTCTTGGCGACTAGCTGGTAATATTAGTACTATAGGATCTTTACATGATTTATGTGACTTCTGTTTCACTCCAGAAAAAAAAAAAAAAAAAAAAAAACTCGTATATCTACTTAATTTGTCTTTTGTTAGGTATTTTTGTCAATTCCAAAGTTCAATAACTCTATATTATTGGTGAAATTGAATTGGGCTTTGTGCATTTTAGCAACTTTTGAATATATATGGAACATTCTGAAGCAGCAATTAAAATAATTAAGGAGGGTGAAGAAATCTTCAGCATTTAACAAAGGTTTCTGAGAAATGTTAATTTCTGTCAAATAAGTAAATCTATGCACAGATGCCTCCTGACAGAGGCTGTGATTTCAAAGTGCTTTGCATGCCAGATAACTTGTTTACCCCTCAATGTTTGCCAAGTTTACTGTCAATTTACAAATAATTTTCATTTTGCTATTTATTCCACTGCCTTTTGATGGATATGTCTTCCAGAGTTTTATCTTGCATGTAGACAAACTAATTAATATTTTCCCTTCAGGCAAATATTTTTTTCTTAGATCTAAATGTGGGTTAGCTTCTTCTTCATTTCCATATGCTTTGTTCTGTCAATCATCTATGTTATGTGTTGCTAAAAATGTATCTCAGTGGATGTCAATTTCCATGTTTTACAGATCACACACACACACACACAGAACTTATCTAATAGTGTATGAATAAACACACATAGTGTGGATTCAATTAGAAAAAAAATACCTTTGTGATAGAATGGAAATTTGAGAAATCAACATTTAAAGTAGGAAATAACATACTTGAAGTCACCTGGTGGTCCCTATTTTGACCCTATGTGCTTGGCTATTGATGTACTAAAACTCAACTGGGGGTCCAATTCAATAATTAAGATATCTATATCTATATCTCAACACCAATGTCTACTTTTAAGCATCCTTAAAAATATATAGATAAAAACAGAATTAGATGTCAACACAGACAAGACACAGGCCTAAATATAGAAAGGATCAAAGCCAATGTCACCAGAAAACATTTAGCCAAGCTTTAGATGGTGAAATATCGCTTTCTTATGGGACACATTTCCTATGAGTAAAATTCTACTAGCTTCAAAATAGCTGTTCATTTCATGTGAAAAGCCTGTGTGTGTGTGTGTGTGTGTGTGTGCATATATCTGTGGTTGATTTTTATAAATGGTAGAAATATCTAAGTGAGACTACTGTACACAAAGCTGTATATGAAGAGCAAATCCTAATATTCATACCTACCATATCTAGAAAAATATTGATATATCTGTTCAGGTTATAGATTATGGAACTAAATCTTCTTTTAACATGCTATACAAACTTGTAAAAGAAACCAGCAAACATCGCTAATTTGTATTTTTGCTTATATGGAGTATTATGAAGAAAGGCCATATTCATATGAAACAGTATATGTTTAGTTGAAATTTATTTGGATATTCAATATGAAATACCCAAATTATCCTTTTATTAAAGTTTTCCAGTAACCACTGCTAGTTAAATATCTGGTGACAGAGCTACATTCTCTTGAAAATTCAACCTACCAGCTGTACAAGTTAACAAAATTCTTCAGCAGGAGTCAGGGAATTTGCTGATAAATATTACAAGGTGGAATGTCAATAAGACTTTTAGCTGGACAGACTTGAGAAAGATTACAATGGAAAGGAATGACTAGCTACAGTCATTCTCTTTTCTTCCACCTTTGTTGAGGTAGGTCTTGTCCCTTGGTTCCTTTATCAGTTTTATATAAATAATAGGGGGTAAAGTTCTCTATTTATAGTTATGTATATTACTAGTATGTCTCAGAGTAACAAAAGCTGTATAGAGTTGGAAGTCATGTAGGATTTTTTAATATATTTTATCAAAATTTTAAGTTAAAAAAATCACTTCTTAGGTTGAAGAGAGGCATTGTCAGAACTGCCTTAAGCACACAGGGTAATAAAAGTAAGAAAGTACAAAAAAATTGTTAAGAACCTAACTTTTTTCTAGGAAATACATTTTTTAAAACTCAGACATTTAAAAAGATTATTTTAATTCAGACTAAAAGAAAGGATATTAGCTGAAGATATAAGAAGTCAGGTAAGCCTAATAGATAACTGACCTAAATGAAATAAATTAGCCTGTGTAATTTATATCTGTCAGTTACTGAATATGTGAGGGCCTGAAATGCTGTTCCTACAGGCTCTCAAGTTATCCTGGTGCTATTCTGTCATGCTTGTTCTCATTTGTTTTTCTGATATGATCAAATTACAGAGAATTATAACACAACCATTCTGATGGGTCCACACATGATAATATGCAACTGCCAATAAGCTATCCAGACTCTGCCCCTTTTTATCACATGGAAAAAAAAACCTATATAATAATAAGAAAAGCTAATATTTATATGGCACTTAGTATGTGCCAGGACTGTTACAAGCACTTTGTGTATATTAAAAAATTTAATCCATACAACACTTCTATGAAGTAGTACTATTATTATCCCTATTTTACAGATGTGAGAACTAAGGCTCAGAGAGACTAGGTAATCTCCCTAAAGTAACACTTTTTTAATTTAAAAAGCATACATTTATTAGCTTTAAATAATTTTACTTAGGATATGTGAAATAAATACAATATCTTTATTATTCTTTATTATTGAAGTATATTTGGCATATAATTTTACATTAGTTTCATGTATACAACATAATGATTCAACAATTCTATACATTATTCAATGCTCCCCACAATAAGTGTGGTCACCATCTGTCACCATACATTATTACAATATTACTAACATTATTTCTTTTTTCTTTTTTACTATTTCATTTTTAGGTAATCTCTACAGCCAATGTAGGACTCAAACTTACGATACTGAGATCAAGAGTCATGTGCTCTACTGCTGAGCCAGACAGGCACCCACTGACAATATTTCTTATACTGTACTTTTTAGCTTCATGACTTATTTACCTTATAGCTAGAAGTTTGTACCCTTTAATTCTCTTTACATATTTCATCCAACTCCCCACCCTGGCAACCATCAGGTTGTTCTCTGTATTTAAGAGATTTTTTTTTTCTTTTTCTGGTGTTTGATTGTTTTTTTAGATTCTACATAAAAGTGAAATTATATGGTCTTTGTTTTTCTCTGCCTGACTTACTTCACTTAGCATAATAAGCTCTAGGAGCAGAAGCAGGAAGATGGCAGCAGAGTTGGAGGACCCTAGACTCACCTTGTCTCACAAACACAACTAGATGATGATCAAATCATCATAAATACACCCAACCTGAAGACTGACATATTCAAACTCAGTAACTAAAGGGAGAGAAAAGGCCACATCAAAGAAGGTAAGACGTGCAGAGACATGGTTTAGGGGAGAAACGGATCATGGCTGTTGTGGAGGGGAGGGAGCAGTGGTTGTGGAGAAGGGCAAGAAAGAGAGGAGCACACAGGAAAACACAAAAGGAGAACATTTCCCCAAAGACACTGGATTGAATAATGAGAGGGGCTTAATTTTGTGAGTTCTTGCAACCAGCAGAGCTTAAAGCCTAAAGTTTTAAACATCAGCAAGCATAGCTGAGCCTGGAGGACAGCAGGGATGCTACTGGAGAGAAAGAAGGCTAACAACCCAGGGGCATACAGCCTAGAAACAGTGCCTGGAACCCACAGTGGGTAGAATATTTGTGCTTTTCAGAGCAAGTCCTTGATAGGCAGCATTCACCAAGATACCTCTCCAGAAACAAAGGAGCTCTCCAGGGTCATTTCCCTTCCCCACCCTTCAGCATAAACACAGAGCCACCTATGGAAGCAGTGAAAAAGGACACTGGCTGCCTAACTTGCTTACACTAAGCCCCATCCCCTGCACTCTGGTGAGACTGCCCTTATCAGTCATGCTCACCTCTGTCCCAGTGTGGCAGGCTCCTCCAAGAAAAGACCAGCAAAACCCCCAGTCCACACCATGTCTACAAAAGAGAGTTTTGCAAAATATCAGTTCCTGTGCAGGTGGTGACAGGACTCATTTTGTAGGCATACCAGAAACAACTAGTTAAACCTCACTACATTCAGGCCAGAGACCAAACATTGCCCACAGCAGGCAAGGAGAGCCTCTGGAGACAACTTGCCTGAAGGATAGAGCAGCCAGAATACAACAGCAGAGTGCATACAACACACACTGGAGAAACTTCCTGAAGTGCCAGGCCCTGGGCATGATATTATATCTTCCTCATAAGGACAATACTTTCAGGAACATGAGACATAACTGACTTTTCTAACACAGAAAAGAAGGTAGAAACTTAGACAAAATGGGAAGACAGAGGAATTAATCCCAAATGAAAGAAAAAGATAAGGCCACAGCCAGAGATCAAAGTGAAACAGATATAAGTAACATGCCTGATGGAAAATTTAAAGCAAGGATCATAAGGATACACACTGGGGATAAGAAAATAATAGAAGACATCAGAGAGACCCTTACAATAGAGATAAAAGAGATAAAAAAGAATCAATCAGAGATGAAAAGTGCAATAAACAAGATTAGAAACAGGCTTGATGCAAAGAAAAACAGACTGGAAGAAGCAGAGAACTGAATTAGTGACTTACAAGACAAAATAAAAGAAAGTAATAAAGCTGAACAAAAGATAGAAGTATTATGCAACATGAGAATAGAATTAAGGAATTCAATAACTCTATCAAATGCAACTTTCAAATTATAGTAGTCCCAGAAGAAGAGAGAAAGAAAGCTGCAGAAAATTTACTTGAAGTAATAATAGCTGAATATTTCCCTAATCTGGAGAAAGAAAGAGACATCCAAATCAAGGAAGCACAGAGAACTTACATCAAAATCAACAAAAGCAGACCAATACCAAGACACATTGCAAATAAATTTGCAAAATAGAGGAGGGAGGCAAGATGGTGGAAGAGTAGGGGACCTCGTTTCATCTGGTCTCTTGAATTTAGCTAGATATCTTTCAAATCATTCTGAACACCTATGAATTCAACCTCAGATGTAAGAAAAGAACTGATGGAACTCTACAAATAGAAAAGTGACCACTTTTTGCAAGGTAGGAAGTGCAGAGAAGTGAATCTGAGGGGATATATTAGAAGATAAATGGTGGGGGGAGGGAGGCTCTGTAAACCAGCTACTGGAAAGTGATATAGCCCCTGAGTGCAAAATCAGAACTTTTAGAAATCTGCTCAGTGAGAGACATCTCTGCCTGAAAGGTGCTCAGGTGGCGAAGCAGGGCAGAATCCTAGGTGGGACAGTGTGGTCTCAGGATCCCCGGGGTCACAGAAAGAACTGGAGTGCCTGAGTCAACAGAGTTCCCAAGCATTGGAGTGGGGAAACCATCTATGGTGAGCAAGGCTGGAAGTGGGATCTCAGCTCAGTTTGCCATAAACCTTGAACCATGGCATGATTGGGTGACCACTCTCCCTGCAGGGACATTGAAAAGGGCAGAAATGCAGGGAACCTCCTCCTTCACCCAGAAGGGGTGGCATGGGTATGCACAAGATCGGGTGACTACTCTCCCTGTGGGGATCCTGCAAGCTGCAGCCCTGTTGCCACCCTCCTCCCTCCCTGGGAGGATTGGCACAGGTGTGCCATGAAGGACTCTATAGCTTGGCACACACAAAAGTGAAGACTGCTTTTCCCCTAGGGTTTACTGAAGAGAAGCGGCCCCAATATTTCAGATGTGGGGCTGAAGATCAGGGTGGTGATATATTAATTTTCATATGCTAAAGCTGTGCAAAAAGCCTTCAGGGAACAAAAGACACATAGGAGAACTCAAAGCAGCTTACAATAAGCCAGGCCCACGAGCAAAGGTTGGTGTAACTCTTCCCAGGCAAAGACACCTGAGAATCAGCCCAGCAGGACCCTTCCCCAGAAGAACAGCTGGGATATCAGGCGAATACCAAGTTTACCAAGCACATAGAACTGCAAAACTACAGTGCTAGGGGAAAATAGTATATAGAATTCAAGGTTTTTTCTCATGATTCTTTTATCTTTCAGTTTAAAATTTTCCTTTTTTCCCCCTTTTCAATCAGTTTCTTATTTTTCAACTCTGTTTTTAAGTCTTTTCTTAATGTTCATTTTTACATTTATATTTTATAGATATATTCTTCATTTTTGGCTTCCTTCCACTGTATTCAATTTTATTATATATTATATGTATACATACATATATACATTTTGCTTTCTTTACAATTTTAGGATTTAGTATCTTCTAAAAACAGATGAAAATATACCCAGGACCTAGTAGATCACCTTGGTTTATCCACCTGGGAGATTATATTCTCTCCCCACCCCCTTTTTTCTTTTTTTTTCTTTTTGGTTTCTGATTTATTTGGATTTGTCTAATGTGTATTTTGCTTGGATTGTGGTTGATATTTTTGATTTTGTTCTCTTGTTCATCCATTCTTCTCTGGGCAAAATCACTAAAAGGAGAAATCCACAACAAAAGAAAGAACCAGAGGTAATACTCTCTGCCACAGATCTAATCGATATGGATACAAGGAAAATGTCAGAGTTTGAACTCAAGATAATGATTATAAAGTTACTAGCTGGGTTTGAAAAAAAAAAAACATAAGAGACACTAGAAAATCTCAGTACAGAAATAAAATCTAATCAGGCCAAAATTAAAAATTCTTAACTGAACATGCAGTCTAATTGTATGCTCTAACAGCTAGGCTAAATGAGGCAGAAGAGAGAGTCAGTGCTATATAAGACAAGATGATGGAAAGGAAGGAAGCTGAGGAAATGGGAGAAAAACAACTGTTGGACCATGAGGGAAACCTTTGAGAAATTAGCAATACCATAAAGCAAAACAATATTAGAATTATTGGGGTCCCAGAGGAAGAAGAAAGAGAGAGGGAGACAGAAGGTATATTTGAGCAAATCATAGCAGAGAACTTTCCTAATCTGGGGAATGAAACAGGCATTCAAATCCAGGAGGTAGAGAGAACCCCCCTCAAAATAAAAAATAGATCAAAACCCCAACATATAATAGTGAAGCTTGCAAATTCCAGAGATAAAAAGGAAATGATCAGAGCAGCTTGAGACAAGAACTCCTTAACCTACAGGGGTAGGAATATTAGACTGTCAGCAGAGCTATCCACAGAGACCTGACAGGCCAGAAAGGGCTGGCTTGATATATTCAGGGTACTAATGAGAAAAACATGCAGCCAAGAATACTTTATCCAGCAAGGCTATCATTCAGAATGGAATGAGAGATAAAGAGCTTTAGGACAAACAGAAATTAAAGAATTTACGAC
>NC_138385.1:50324911-50409793 GCF_054177405.1 Leptonychotes weddellii
AAACCATGAGAGACTATGGACTCTGAGAAACAAACTGAGGGTTTTAGAGGGGAGGGGGTGGGGGGATGGGTTAGCCCAGTGTTGGGTATTAAGGAGGGCATGTATTGAATGGAGCACTGGGTGTTATATGCAAACAATGAATCCTGGGACACTACATCAAAAACCAGTGATGTAATGTATGATGACTAACATAACATAATAAAATAAAATTAAAAAAAAAAGAATTTGTGACCACTAAACCAGTCCTGCAAGTAATATTAAAGGGGATCCTTCAAGCAATGAGAGAGCCAAGCATAGCATAGAGCAGAAAGAAAAAGAGAAAATCTACAGAAACAGGGACTGTGCAGGTAAAACAATGGCACTGAATTAATATCTTTCCATAGTTACTCTGAATGTAAATGGGCTAAATGCTCCAGTCAAAAGACACAGGGTCTCAGATTGGATAAAAAAGCAAGACCCATCCATAGGTTGTCTGCAAGAGACTCATCATAGGCCTAAAGACACCTCCAGATTGAAAGTGAGGGGGTAGAGAAACATTTATCATGCTAATAGACCTCAAAAGAAATTGGGGTCACAATCCTCATAACAAACAAATTAGATTTTAAACCAAAGACTGTAGTAAAGGATGAAAACGGACACTATATCATACTTAAAGGGTCTAGCCAACAAGAAGATCTAAAAATTATAAATATTGATGCTCCTAACTTGTGAGGAGCCAATCATATAAACCAGTTAAAAGCAAAAAGAAAAACATTGATAATAATACAATAATGGTAGGGGAATTTAACACCCCACTCAGAGCAATGGACAGATAATCTAAGTAGAAGATCAACAAGGAAACAAAGGCTTTGAATGACACACTGGCCCAGATGGGCTTCACAGATTTATACAGAGCATTCCATCCTAAAGTAACAGAATATACATTCTTCTCGAGTGGATATAGAACATTCTCCAGAACAGATCACATACTGGGTCACAAATCAGGTCTCCAGTGATACCAAAAGGTTGGGATTATTCCCTGCATATTTTCAGACTACAATGCTTTGAAAGTTGAACTCAATCACAAGAGAAAATTTGGAAGTAACTCAAGCACTTAGAGGTTAAAGATCATCCGACTACAGCAAAAAAATCAGTCGGAGAAAGACAAATACCATATAATTTCAGTCATATGTGGAATTAAAGGAAAAAAAAAACAGATGGATACAGCAGGGGAAGTGGGGAGAGAAAAACCAAGAAATAGACTCAATTACAGAGAGCAAATTGATGGTTACTAGAGGGGAGGTGGTGGGTTGGGAGAAATAGGTGAAGGGGATTAAAGAATGCATTTACTGGGATGAGTACCAGCAGTGTATGGACGTTTTGAATCAGTAAATTGTACACCTGATACTACTTTTACACTGTATGTTAACTAACTGAAATTAAATGAAAATGTGACAAATGAAAACAAAAGAACCAATCATATATATATATATATCTATATATATATATATATATATAGATATATATATGAATAGGTCAACCAGGAAATTAAAGAAGAATTTTAAAAATTCATAGAAACAAATGAAAATGAAAACACAACTGTTCAAAACCTTTGGGATATGGCAAAGGGGGTCCTAAGTGTGAAGTGCATAGAACTACAAGCCTTTCTCAAAAATTAGAAAAGTCTAAAATACACAAGCTAACCTTACAATTAAGGAGCTGGAGAAAGAACAGCAAATAAAGCCTAAGCCCAACAGAAAAAGAGAATTAATAAAGATTGGAGCAGAAGTCAGTGAAATAGAAACCAAAAGAACATTAGAACAGATCAACAAAACTAGGAGCTGGTTCTTTGAAAGAAATAATAAGAGAGATAGCCCTCTATCAAGACTTATGAAGAAGAAAAGAGAAAAGACCCAAATTAATAAAATCATCAATGAAAGAGGAGAGATCACCAACACCAAGGAAATATAAACAATTTTAAGAACATATTATAAGCAACTTATGCCAACAAATTTGGCAATCTGGAAGAAATGGATGCATTCCTGGGAAACTTATAAACTAACAAAACTGAAACAGGAAGAAAGACAATATGAACAGACCAATAGCCAGCAAGGAAATTGAAGCAATAATAAAAAATCTCCCAAAAAACAAGAGTCCAGGGCCAGATGGCTTCCCAGGGGAATGCTACCAAACATTTAAAGAACTACCACCTATTTTTCTGAAACTGTTTCAAAAAATAGAAAGAGAAGGAAAACACCCAAACTCATTATGAGGCAAGCATTGCCTTGATCCCAATCCCAGATGAAGATCCCAACAAAAAGGAGAATTACAGATCAATATGCCTGATGAACATAGATGCCAAAATTCTCACCAAGATCCTAGCATGGATCAATGAGGCAAAACTGGGAGCTTTTCCTCTAAGGTCAGGAATATGACAGCAATGTCCACTGTCACCACTGTTGTTCAACATAGTACTAGAAGTCCTAGCCTCAGCAATGAAAAAAAAAAAATAGAGGGCCACTGAATCAACAAAGAAGACGTTAAACTCTCACTTTTCACAAATGACAAGAGACTCTATGTGGAACACCCAAAGGACTGCACCCCAAAATTGCTAGAACACATACAGGAATTCAGCAAGGTGGCAGGATATAAAATCAATGCACAGAAATCAGTTGCATTTCTTTTTTTTTTTTTAAAGGTTTTTTTATTTATTTGAGAGAGAGAGAGCACATGAGAGGGGGGAGGGTCAGAGGGAGAAGCAGGCTCCCTGCTGAGCTGGGAGCCCGATGTGGGACTCGATCCTGGAACTCCAGGATCATGACCTGAGCCGAAGGCAGTCGCTTAACCAACTGAGCCACCCAGGCGCCCTCAGTTGCATTTCTATACACTAACAATGAGACAGAAGGAAGAGAAATTAAGGAATCAATCCTATTTACAGTTCCAAAAAAAAAAAAAATAATAAGATACCTAGGAATAAACCTAACCAAAGAGGTAAAGGATCTTTACTCTGAAAACTATAGAATACTCAGGAAAGAAATTGAGGAAGACACAAAGAAAAGGAAAAATATTCCATGCTCATGGATTGGAAGAATAAATATTGTTAAAACGTTTGTGCTACCCAGAGCAATCTACACATTCAATACAATCCCTGTCAAAATACCATCGACACTTTTCACAGAGCTGGAACAAATAATCCTAAAATTTATATGGAACCAGAAAAGACCTTGAAAAGCCAGAGGAATGTTGAAAAAGAAAACCAAAGTGGGTGGCATCAAAATTCCAGACATCAAGCTATATTACAAAGCTGTAATCATGAAGACATTTTGGTATTGGCATAAAAACAGACACATAGATCAATGGAGCAGAAGGAGAACCCAGAAATGGACCCTCAACTCTATGGTCAACTAATTTTCAAAAAAACTGAAAAGAAGAGCCAATGGCAAAAGGGCAGTCTCTTCAATAAATGGTGCTGGGAAAATTGGACAGCCACATGCAGAAGAATGAAATTGGACCATTTTCTTACACCAAACACAAAATGGATCCAAATGGATGAAAGACCTAAACGTGAGAGAAGAATCCATCCTAGATGAGAACACAGGGAGCAACCTCTGTGACCTCAGCTGCAGCAACTTATTGCTAGATACATCTCCAAAGGCAAGGGAAACAAAAGCAAAAATGAACTATTGGGACTTCATCAAGATCCACTCATCCTCTGCATAGCAAAGGAAACAGTCAACAAAACTAAGAGGTAACTTTCAGAATGGGAGAAGATATCTGCAAATGACATATCAGATAAAGGGCTAGTATCCAAGATCTATAAAGAACTTCTCAAACTCAACACCCAAAAAACAAGTAATCCAGTCAAGAAATCGGCAGAATACATGAACAGACATTTCTCCAAAGAAGACCTACAAATGGCCAACAGACACATGAAAAAATGTTCCACATCATTTGGCATCAGGGAAATACAAATGAAAACTACAATGAGATACCACTTCACACCAGTCAGAATGGCTAAAATTAACACAAGAGGAAACAACAAACGTTGGCGAGGATGCAGAGAGTGGGGAACCCTCTCACTGTTGGTGGGAATGCAAGCTGGTACAGCTACTCTGGAAAACAGTATGGAGGTTCCTCACGAAGTTAAAAATAGAGGTACCCAACAACCCAGCAATTGCATTACTAGGTTTTTACCCCAAAGATACAAATGTATTGAACTGAAGGGGCACCTGCACCCCAAAGTTTATAGCAGCAATGTCCACAATAGCCAAACTGGAGTGAGCTGAGATGTCCATTGGCAGATAAAGGGATAAACAAGATGTGGTATATATATGCAATGGAATTTTACTCAGCTTTCAGAAAAGATGAATAGTTACCATTCACATTGATGTGGATGGAACTGGAGGGTATTATGCTCAGTGAAATAAGTCATTTAGAGAAAGACAATCACCATATGGTTTCACTCATGTGTGGAATGTAAGAAACAGTCAGAGGACTGTAAGGGAAGGGAGGGAAAACAGGATCGGAAGTCATCAGAGAGGGAGAAAAACCATGAAAGACTCTTAACTATAGGAAACAAACTGAGGGTTGTTGGAGGGGAGGTGGATGGGGGCGATGGGGTAATTGGGTGATGGGCACATGATGTGATGAGCACTGGGTGTTCCATGCAACTGATGAGCTATTGAACACTACATCTGAAACTAATGATGTACTGTATGTTGGCTAATTGAATTTAAATTAAAAAAAATCTTCTTTCACACACACAAAAAAATTGCAAAATATAGTGGTAAAGAAAAAGTCTTATAAGCAGCAAGACAAATGTAGTCTTTAACTTACCAGAGAAAACCCATAAGACTAGCTGGAGATTTCTCCACAGAAATTTGGCAAGTCATAAGAAGGGGCATGATAATTCAAAGTGCTGAATAGGAAAATTGGGCAGTCATGAATACTTATACAGCAAGGATATCATTCAGAATAGAAAGACACATAAAGAGTTTCCCAGAAAAACAAAACCACAGGAATTAATGACCACAAAAGCAGTCCTACAATAAATATTAATGGAGACACAGGGTGGAAAGGAGAGATCAATACTAACAGTATAAAGGCAGTAAACACAAACGCAGTAAAAATGATTATTTCTGTAAAAAAAAAAAAAACGAGTCAAGGAACTCATGCAGAAAAATGGTAGGAAATATAATAATATATACTTAAAACGTTCTAAGAGGGGAAAAAGTAGATTAAAACTTGAATGAACATCAACTTAATATAGACTGCTATTTGCAAAAGAGTTTATATACAAACCTAAAAATGTCCATATGTCAAAACCACTAATAAATATGCAACAAATAAAAAGAAATCCAAATATGTCACTAAAGAAAATCAGCAAAACATGAAGAATAGGAAGAAAGGATCAGAGAAAATCCCCAGAAACAACCACAAAACAAGTAAAAATGTCAATAAATATGTATCTATCAATAATTATTTTTTGAATATGAAATTATTTTTTTTATTTTCTTATTTTTACTTTTTACTTTTCTACTTCTGTATTTTTTTTGTAAGTTATTATTTAAATTCCAGGTAGCTAACATACAGTGTAATGATTGATTTGTGAATATTGAATACCCTGGCAACACAGGAATAAATACGACTTGATAGTGGTGAATGATTACTATTTTAACTTACTGTTGTATTCAGTTTGCTAATATTTTATTGACAATTTTTGCATATTTGTTCATCAGGGGTATTAGCCTGTAGTTCTCTTTATTATTGGTGTCTTTATCTGGTTTTATGTAAGTATAATGCTGGCCTTATAGAATGATACTGGAAACTTTCATTCTTTCCCCATTTTTTGGTATTAGTTTGAGAAAAATAGATAGTAACTCTTCTTTAACTACTTGGGAAATTTTCCCATGAAGCCATCTAGTCCTGGACTTTTGGTTGTTGAGAGATATTTGATTACTGTTTCAATTCTTTTAATGGTTATTGGTTTGTTAAAGTGTCTCTTTCCTCCTGTTCCAGGTTTTTAGTTCATGTGTTTCTAGGAATTTCTCCATTTTTTGTAGATTGTCCAATTTGTTGGCATATAGTTTTACATAATGCTTTAAAATTATTTGTATTTCTGTGGTGTTGGTTGTTATTTCTTCTCTATCATTTGTGATTTTATTTATTCGGGTCCTTTCTCTTTCTTCTGAAAGTCTGACAAGGGGTTTATCAATTTTATTAAGTTTTTTTTTTTTTTTTTTAAACAGCTCCTTGTTTCATTGATCTGTTCTATTGCTTTTCTATCTTTTTTTTTTTTTAGGCTCTGTCTCATTTCTTTCTGCTCTAAACTTTATCATTTCCTTCCTTCTGCTGCTTTTAGCCTTTGTTTGTTATTTTTATAGCTCCTTTAGGTGTAAGGTTAAGTTGTTTCTTTGAGATTTTTGTTGCTTCATAATGTAGGCCTGTATTGTTATATACTTCACTCTTAGGACCGTTTTTGTTCCATCCTAAATGACTTGGACCATGGTGTTTTAACTTCATTTGTTTTCATGTATTTATTTCTTCTTTGACTTCCTGGTTGACCTATTCAAAGTTTTGTAGCATTTTGTTTAAGCTCCATGTATTTCTGGTCTTTCCAAGTTTTTGCTTATGGTTGACCTCAAGCTTCATGGTGCTGTGGTCAGAAAATATGCATAGTATGACTGCAATCTTTTTGTGTTGGTTGAGGACTGATTTGTGACCTGTTATGTGATCTGTTCTGGAGAATGTCCCATGTGTACTTGAAAGGAATGTGTATTCTGCTGCTTTAGGATGGAATGTTCCGAATACATTTGTTATGTCCATCTGGTCCAGTGTGTTATTCAAAGCCATTGTGTCCTTCTTGATTTTCTGTTTAGATGATCTATCCACTCTTGTAAGTAGGGTGTTAAAGTTCCCTACTAGTATTGTACTATTATTGATGGATTACTTTATGTTTCTTATTAATTGCTTCATGTATTTAAGTGCTCTCATGTTGGTTGCAAAAATATTTACAATTGTTACCTCTTCTTGCATTGTCCCCATTATTCTCGATCATGCTCTTCTTTACCTCCTGTTACAGTGTTTGGTTTATATTCTAGTTTGTCAAATATAATTATTGCTATTCTTTCTATTAACATCATTTTGTGTGATGAATGTTTCTACACACATTTATTTATTTATTTATTTATTTATTTATTTATTTATTTGCCACTGGGGTTTTGATTAAACTAGAATATTCAGAAAAGACCCGGGTGCCTGTACTTATCAGTTATCCATTGTTGGCTGTAGCCACCAGCTAGCACAAGTTTTCTTTTCTTTTTCTTTTTTTTTCTTTTTTTTATTATTATTTTTTTAAAAGATTTTATTTATTTATTTGAGAGAGAGAATGAGATAGAGCATGAGAGGGGGGAAGGTCAAAGGGAGAAGCAGACTCCCTGCTGAGCAGGGAGCCCAATGCGGGACCCAGTCCAGGGACTCCAGGATCATGACCTGAGCCGAAGGCAGTCGCTTAACCAACTGAGCAACCCAGGCGCCCTTCTTTTTATTCTTTAATAATTATATTCAGTTAGCCAACATATACTACAACATTTGTTTTTGATGTAGTGTTGAACAATTCATTAATTGTGTATAACACCCAGTGCCCATCACAACACGTGCCCTCCTTAATACCCATTACCCAGTTACCCCATCCCCACACCCCATTCCTTCCATAAATCTCACTTTGTTTCCGTGAGTTGAGAGTCACAGTTTGTCTCCCTTTCTGATTTCTTCCCATTCAGTTTTTCCTCCCTTCACCTATGGTCCTCTGTACTATTCTTTATTTCCACATACGAGTGAAACCATATGATAATTGTCTTTCTCTGCTTGATTTATCATATCATAAAGATAAAAAGCTTCTGCACAGCAAAGGAAACAGTCAGCAAAACTAAGAGCCAACCCATGGAATGGGAGAAGATATTTGCAAATGACATTTGCATTTCCCCTCCAGTTAGCATAATCCCCTCCAGTTCTATCCATGTCAATGCAAATCGTGGGTATTCATCCTTTCTGATGGCTGAGTAATATTCCATTGTGTATATGAACCACATCGTTATCCATTCATCAGTTGAAGGACATCATGGCTCCTTCCACAGTTTGACTATTGTGGACATTGCTGCTATGAATATTGGGGTGCATGTGCCCCTTCTTTTCACTACATCTATATCTTTGCACTTAGTAGTGCAATTGCTGGGTCATAGGGTAGCTCCATTTTTATCTTCCTGAGGAACCGCCATACTCTTTTCAAGATGGGTTGTACCAGCATGCATTCCCACCAATAGTGTAAGAGGGTTCCCCTTTCTCTACATCCTCTCCAACATTTGTTGTTTCCTGTCTTGCTAATTTTTGCTATTCTAACTGGTGTAAGGTGGTATCTCATTGTGGTTTTGATTTGTATTTCCCTGATGACTAGTGATGTTGAATATTTTTTCGTGTCTGTTAACCATTTGTATGTCTTCCTTGGAGAAGTGTCTATTCATGTCTTCTGCCCACTTTGTGACTGGATTATTTATATGTCTTCCTTGGAGAAGTCTATTCATGTCTTCTGCCCATTTTGTGACTGGATTATTTGTTTTTTGGGTGCTGAGTTTGAGAAGTTCTTTATAGATCTTGGATACCAGCCCTATATCTGTAATGTCATTTGCAAATATCTTCTCTCATTCCATGGGTTGGCTCTTAGTTTTGCTGACTGTTCCTTTGTTGTGCAGAAGCTTTTTATCTTTATGAAGTCCCAGTGGTTCTTTTTTGCTTTTGTTTCCCTTGTCTTTGGTGACTTGTCTAGCAAGAAGTTGCTGTGGCCAAGGGTTGAAGAGATCGGTGCCTGTGTTCTCATCTAGGATTTTGATGAATTCCTGTCTCAATTTTAGGTCTTTCATCCATTTTGAGTCTGTTTTTGTGGTTGGTGCAAGAAAATGGTCTAGTTTCATTCTTCTGCATGTGGCTGTCCAATTCTCCCAGAACCATTTATTGAAGGGACTTTTTTTCACTGGATATTTTTTCCTGCTTTGTCAAAGATTAGTTGACCATAGAGTTGAGAGTCCATTTCTGGGCTTCCTATTCTGTTCCACTGATTCATGTGTCTGTTTTTGTTCCAGTACCATCCTGTCTTCATGATTACAACTTTGTAATATAGCTTGAATTCTAGCATTTTAATGCCACCAGGTTTGGTTTTTGTTTTCAACATTCCTCTGGCTATTCAGGGTCTTTTCTGGTTCCATACAAATTTTAGGATTGTTTGTTCCAGCTCTGCGAAAAATGTCGATGGTATTTTGATAGGGATTGCATTGAATGTGTAGATTGGTCTAGATAGCATAAACATTTTAACAATATTTGTTCTTCCAATTCATGATCATGGAATGTTTTTTCATATCTTTGGGTCTTCCTCAATTTCTTTCATACATGTTCTGTAGTTTTTAGAGTACAGATCCTTTGCTTCTTTGGTTAGGTTTATTCCTAAGTATCCTAGACTTTTTGGTAGAATTCTAAATGGGATCAATTCATTAATTTCTCTTTCTTCTTTCTCATTGTTAGTGTATAGAAATGCAACTGATTTCTGTGCATTGATTTTGTATCCTGCCACATTTCTGAAGTGCTGTCTGAGTTCTAGCATTTTTGGGGTATAGTCTTTTGGGTTTTCCACATAAAGTATCATGTCATCTGTGAAGAGAGTTTGATTTCTTCTTTGCCAATTTGAATGCCTTTTATTTATTTTTGTTGACTGTTTGCTGAGGTTAGGACTTCAAGTACTTTGTTGAACAGTAGTGGTGACAGTGGGTATCCCTGTCGTGTTCCTGACCTTAAGGGAAAAGCTCACAGTTTTTACTCCATTGAGAATGACATTCACTATAGGCTTTTTCCAGATGGCTTTTATGATATTGAGGTATGTTCCCTCTCTCCCTATACTTTGAAGAGTTTTAATCAATAAAGGATGCTGTATTTTGTCAGAAGCTTTTTCTGCATCAATTGAGAGGATCATGTGTTTCTTGTCTTTTCTTTTATTAATTGTGAATGATGAACCACCCTTACATCCCCAGAATAAATCCCACCTGGTCTGGTGAATAATCCTTTTAATGTACTGTGGGATACTATTGGGTAGGATCATAGTGAGTATTTTGGCATCCATGTTAATCAGGGATATTGGTCTGTAATTGTCTTTTTAATGGGGTCTTTGTCTGGTTTGGGGATCAAGGTAATGTTGGCCTCATAGAATGAGTTTAGAAGTTTGCCTTCCATTTCCATCTTTTGAAACAGCTTCAGTAGAATTGTTATTATTTATTCTTTGAATTTTTGGTAGAATTCCCCTGGGAAGCCATCTGGCCCTGGACTCTTGTTTCTTGAGAGTTTTTTGAATACTGTCTCATTTTCCTTGCTGGTTATTGGTCTGTTCAGATTGTCTATTTCTTCCTGTTTCAGTCTTGGTAGTTATCAGTTTCCAGGAATGCATCTGTTTCTTCCAGATTGCTTAATTTGTTGACATATACTTGCTAGTAAGAGTTTCTAATAATTGTCTTTATTTCCTTGGTGTTAGTCGTGATCTCTCCCCTTTTATTCATGATTTTGTTGATTTTGGTCCTTTCTCTTTTCTCTTGGATAAGTCTGGCCAGAGGTTTATCGATCTTATTAATTCTTTCAGAGAACCAGCTTCTAGTTGCATTGATCTGTTCTACTCTTTTTCTGGTTTCTATCTCTTTGATTTCTGCTCTAATCTTTATTATTTCTCTTCTCTTGCTTGGTTTAGGCTTTCTTTGCTGTTCTTTCTCCAGGCTCTTCAAGTGTAAGAATAGCTTGTGCATTTGGGATTTTTCTAATTTTTTTTAAAGATTTTATTTATTTATTTATTTGACAGAGAGAGACAGTGAGAGAGGGAACACAAGCAGGGGGAGTGGGAGAGGGAGAAGCAGGCTAACCACCGAGCAGGGAGCCCGACATGGGGCTCGATCCCAGGACCCTGGGATCTTGACCTGAGCCGAAGGTGGCCACTTAACTGACTGAGCCACTCAGGTGCCCCTTTTTCTTATTTTTTGAGAGTGGTTTGAATGGGTATGTATTTCCCTCTTAGGACCATCTTTGCTGTATCCCATAGGTTTTGGACTGATGTGTTTTCATTCTCATTAGTTTCAGTGAATTTTTTAAGTAGTTCTTTAATTTCCTGGTTTACCCAAACATTCTTTAGCAGGATGCTCTTTAACTTCCAAGTGTTTGACTTCCTTCCAAATTTCTTCATGTGGTTGAGTTCCAGTTTCAAAGTTTTGTGGTCTGAAAATATGCCAGAAATATCTCAATCTTTTGGTATTGATTGAGACCTGGTTTGTAACCCAGTATGTGCTCTATACTGGAGAAAGTTACATGTGCACTCTAGATTAATGAGTATTCTGTTGTTTTAGGGTGTAATGTCCTGTAAACGAACCCCATCTGGTCCAAAGTGGCATTCAAAGCTCTTGTTTCTTTCTTGATCTTCTGCTTAGATGATATGTGTATCACTATGAGTGGAGTGTTGAAGTTTCCTATTCTTATTGTATTATTATCAATATGTTTATTTTGGTTATTAATTGGTTTATATAATTGGCTGCTCCTATGTTGGGGGCATAGATATTTAGAATTGTTAGAACTTCTTGTTGGATGAAACTTTTAAGTATGATATAGTGTCTGTCTTCATCTCTTACTATAGTCTTTGGTTTAAAATCTAATTTGTCTGATATGAGGACCACTACTCATATCTTTCTTTTGAGGTCCATTAGTGTGGTAAATGGTTCTCTGTCCCCTCACTTTCAATCTGGAGGTGTCTTAAGTCTAAAATTAGTCCTTGTACATAGCATATGGATGAGTCCTGCTGTTTTACCCAATCTGAAACCCTGTGTCTTTTCATGGGAGCATTCAGCCCATTTAAATTCAGAGTAACTATTGAAAGATATGAATTTAGTGCCATTGCATTGCCTGTACAGTCCCTGTTTCTGTAGATTTTCTGTTTCTTTCTGGTCTATGTGACTCTTGGGGTCTCTCTTTCCTTACACAATCCCCCTTAATATTTCTTGCAGGCTGGCTTGGTTGTCACATATTCTTTCAGTTTCTGTCTGTTCTGGAAGCTCTTTACATCTTCTTCCATTCAGAATGACAGCTTTCCTGGATAAAGTATTCTTTACTGCATGTTCTTTTCATTTAGTACCCTGAATATGTATTGCTAGCCCTTTCTGGCCTGCTAGGTTTCTGTGGATAGGTCTGATGTAATTCTAATATTCCTCACTCTACATAAGGAACCTCCTCTCCCTAGCTGCTCTCAGGATAGCTTCTTTGGCTCTATTATTTGCAGATTTCAGTATTATATGTCAGGGTGTTGAACTAATTTTTTTTTTTTTAATTTTGGGAGGAATCCTCTTTTCCTCTTGGACACGAATGCTTGTTTCCTTCCCTAGATTAGGGAAGTTCTCAGCCATGATTTGCTCAAATATACCTTCTGGCCCTCTCTCTCTTCACCCCCTCTGGGATCCTAATAATTCTGACATTAATTCATTTCAAGTCATCATTAAATTCTCAAAGCCTTTCTCATGGGCTATTAGTTGTCTTTCTTTTGCTCAGCTTCCTTCCTTTCCATCAGCCAGTCCTCTAGATCACTTACTCTCTTGTCTGCCTCATTTGCCCTAGCTGTTAGAGCATCCAATTTAGACTGCATCTCAGTTATAGCATTTTTAAGTTCAACCTCATTAGATATCATTTCTGCCCTTAGAGATTCTGTACTGTCACTTACGCTTTTCTCAAGCCTAGCTATTAACTTTATAATTGCTATCCTGAATTCCTTCTCTGACATCTTACATACATCTGTATTGATTAGCTCTGTGGCAGAGAACATTGCCTCTGGTTCTTTCTTTTGTTGTGAATTCCTCCTTCTAATCATTTTGCTCAGAGAAGGATGAGTGAATGAGCAGAGTGCAAAACATCAACCATGACCCAAGCAAAATACACTCTAAACAAATCTGAAGCAGTTGGAAGCCACAACAGAAAAGCAAACAAATCCAAAATGAAAGAAACAAAACAAAACAAACAAATAAAAAAAGGTGGGGGGAAGAGAGACTATAATCTCTCAGGTTGGACAAAACAGGGTGATCCATTTGTTCCTGATTGAATTTTGGTCTGTGTGTTAGAAGACACTACATCCCAAAATTGCAAAGAAAGAAAACTTGTTCTTCCAATCCATGAGCTTGGAATGTCTTTCTATTTCTTTGTATCTTCTTCAAATTCTTTCATCACTGGTTTATAGTTTTCAGCGTACAGGTCATTCAGCTCCTTAGTTAAGTTTAGTCCTAGGCATTTTATTAATTTTGATGCAATTAAAATTACAATTAAAATTATTTTAATTTGTTCTCTTTCTGCTGCTTTATTATTAGTGTATGGAAATGCATGGATTTCTACAAATTGATTTTGTTTAATGTGACTTTACTGATTTCATTAGTTCTAGTAGTTTTTTCGTGGGTTCTTTAGCATTTTCTATATATAGGATTATGTCATCTGCAAGTAGTGAAAGTTTTCCTTTTTCCTAATCATTCCTACCAACAGTGCAAAGGGTTCCCCTTTCTATGCATTCTTGTGACACCTGTTGTTTCTTGTGTTGTTAATCTTAGCTAAAATTACCATTAGGTTTATATATAACATCTTATGCATATAGCAGTCTATATTATGATGTCTCCTTAAGTCTGAAGCCATTTTTTACTCCTCCCACCCCCATGTTTTAGGGAAATATTGTCATAGTTGCATCCTTTTATTTCATGAGTCTTTTGAACTAATTTTTACCAATATACTTATTTTTACTATTTTTGTGCTCCTTAATTACTTACTCTTACTTATGGTCTCTCCTTTCTACATGAAGAGTCCCCTTTCACATTTCTTATAGAGCTAGTGTAGTGTTCATGAATTCCTCTAACTCTTGTTTTTCTGAAAAACTCTTTATCTCTCCTTCTGTACTGAATGCTGGCCTTGCTGGATAAAGTATTCTTGTCTGCAGAATTTCCCTTTCAGCACTTTGAATATATCATGCTACTCTCTTCTGGCCTACAAATGTTCTAGTGAAAAATACTCTGATAGTCTTACGGGGTTTCCCTTGTTTGTGACTATTGTCTTTTCTCTTGCCAGTTTTAATATTCTCTCTTTATCACTAATTTTTGACATTTCAATTATGTTTCTTGGTGTGGGCCTCATTGGGTTGATTTTGTTGGTGGCTCTTTGTGCCTCTTGAAGCCCAGCATCTTTTTTTTCTTTTTTTCCCAGATACAAGAAATTTTCAGTTATTATTTATTCAAATAATTTTTCTTCCCCCTTTTCCCTCTCTTCTGCTTCTGTGATCCCTTTAATGTGAAATTTATTACACTTGATTGTGTCACTGAGTTCCCTAAGTGTATTCTCATTTTCCTATTTTTTTTTCTCAGCTGCTCAGTTTGTTTACTTTTCATTACTCTGCCCTCCAGATTGCTGATTCCTTCTTCTGCTTTTTCTAGTCTGCTATTTATTCCATCTAGTGCATTTTAACTTCATTTATTGCGTGCTTTATCTTTTTTTAAGATTTATTTATTCATTTATTTATTTATTTATCAAAAAGAGAGAGCACAAGCAGGGGAATTAGCAGGCAGAGCAGGCAGAGTGAGAAGCAGGCTCTCTGCTGAGCAAGGAGCCCAAAATGGGACTCGATCCCAGGACCTTGGTTTCATGACCTGAGCCAAAGGTAGACGCTTAACCAACTGAGACACCCAGGCATCCCTATTGTGTTCTTCTCTCTTAATGTTTTTTTTTTTTTATCTCTTTGTTATGAATCTCACTGATGTCCTCCACTCTTTTCTCAATTCTATTGAGTATCTTTATGATCATTCCTTTAAATTCTCTATCAGTCATATTCTTTTATTTGTTTTGCTTAGGTCTCTTCCTGTGATTTTGTTTTGTTCTTTCATTTGTGACATATTCCTCTGTCTCCTCATTTTGTCTAACTTTCTGAGACTGTTTCCATGTTTTAGGAAAGTCAGTTGTGTCTCTTGGTCTTGAAAATAGTGGCTTTATAAAAAAAAGTTCCTGTAGTTCCCTGCATTGCAGTGTCCTCTGTTTTCCAGAACCTTGAGCTTCAGGACTGTCTCCCATGTATGTTATGCACAATCTGCTATTGTGACTGAGCCACTTTTTCCTTCATTCCAGTCATCTGAACTGGCTCTTTGCATGCTGTGGGCAGTGTTTAGTCTCTTGTTGTGAACCACTCTGAGGCTATCTGGAGCCTGAGTTGAGTCAGATCAGGTATTTGCCAGAGATGAAGTAACACCAAACTGCAGGGCACTTTCCCTGTGTTATCACCTGAGAAATTTTTGTTGGTGGGTAGAACATTGCTGCGGCTCTAGTCTGACTGGTGTGTGTGGTTATCTTTCCCTCTCCCCAGGGTAGGAGTCACTTTGGAATGGTGCTGGCCCTTGTCAGGGCTGCTTGCACACTACCAGGCTTATGACCCCAGTTTGGATGGGCTCCACCCAAGAATATATCGGAGGGAATGGAACTGCAGCATGGGCAGGAGTGGTGCATGCAGGTTTAGCAAGGTTTGCATGAGGTTTTCTGTGAGAGCAGACCTGCTGCCACCATTGCTGTATTAAGGCCAGCTGGGTTGGAGGGGGAGCAGATCCACAAAGCACACAGGTTGGGAGACATAATGTTACCAAGGTTTATGCTAGTCTTCTGGAGAGGGGGACCCACAGCAACTAGACTGAAGTGGGCCTGACTGGAGTGGGCAGATCTGCTAAAGCTTGGGGTGCTGTGACACAGTGTAAGCAAGTTAGGTAGGGAATGTTTGTGCTGCACTGGTTCCTGCAGGTGACTGTGTGTTTATGCTGAGGGTCAGAGTAGGGAAATGGCACCTGCCAGCTCCTTTGTTCCTGGATGAGTCTTCCAATGATATCTTTCCCTCGGGGTCATACTCTGAGATTAGTAATTAACTCTCCCTCCCATATGCCCCAGGTGTTTTTCATACTGCTGCTCCTATGTTGTATTTCCTTGGACTGTTTATTGTGCTGTCTCTTTAAGAGCAGGAACTCAGTTTTCTCTTGCCCTCCCAGCTCTCCCAGGGTCTATCCCACTGATTTTTTAAGATTCCAAGTTTTAAGTCCTGCTAGTGGTAAGAACTCATGAAATTCAGCCCCTCTGTTTTTGAAAAACAAATGTTATAGGGGTCATCTTCCCCATGTAGCCTTCCCAGGGAGATAGCCTATTTCTCTCCTCTCTCCATGCCCATGTGTCCCTCCATTCCATGGATAGTCCCACAGGTCCATTTAGTTCCCCACCACATCTCCACCCTTCCTACCCTCTTTGATGTGGCCTATTCTCTACATTTGGTCGTGGAGTTTGTTCTTCCAGTCTTTGGGTCGTTTTCTGGTTTATTTACACTGATGTGAGCATTATCTAGTTGCATCCACGGGATGAGGTGAGGTTAGGGTCCTCCTACTCAGCTGTATCTTTTTGAAAGATAGTAAAAAAATGTCATTTAAAAAAAATTTTGGTTGTCAAACACATATTGAGTGAAATTTGGAAACAAGTTTTTAACTTCTATTACTTGCGTCCTCTCACACCAGAAGTTTTTATACAAGTTGACACTTGCCTTCACTTAGCAAGTTGACCTTGACTGGTTTTTAAATTTGGAATATTTACTAAAAAATTACTTTTTCCAACTTTAATTTTATTAACCATGTTGAAGGAAAGACTAAAGTGTTTTTCATCATCTCTGGAAAACTATATTAACCATTAGTTGTCATAGAGAGAAATGAGCAAACGTAATGTAGGCAAGAAAAGTAGGAAACAAGATGCTATAGAAATATGTTAGTAACCAGTTAATAAAGATATTAAGTAGCTTTGTTAGATTTGTGATATTTGAGGTTGTCCTGAGTTTGGCCAGTTGCAGAGTTTGAGAGAAGGATTCCCATAAGACTGCACTCACATCTGACACCAAGTACAAATTTAAGGGCTCCCAAATTTATCCTCAGATTTGATAATTTGCTAAAAGGACTTATAGAACTCACTAACAGCTATTATACCCAACAGCTCAGTTTTGTTTTTACAAGGACAGAATAAAGGTTAAAGTGAGTCAAGGGAAGAGATGCCTAAAACAAAATACAGAAAGTTCCAAATACAGAACTTTGGTTGTCACTTCCCAATGAAGTCATGGAAGGTGATGACTCATCTTGGATTCGATGTGTGACAATATGCATTGGAGTATTGCCAACCAGGGAAGCTCACTAAAGTTTTTTGTGTGCACCATGTGTCTGACCTTTAGTTTCCAGCCCCCTCTCCATAGCTTGAGCTAATATCTTTAGTGTCCAGTTCTTTTTGGGGGCAGAACTGATACTTTGTGGCCCCAAGCTCCCATCGTACATTACACTGATAGACTGTCTGGTGTCCAAAGCCCTCATCAAAGAATTATATTCCTAACAGGCATTAAAGGGCCTAGAGATCACTTCCCACTAGCTGAAGACAAAGATCAGACCTGATTTTGAGTAATATATATTTATATTTTACTGCATAGAAGTGTTTGTCAGTTTAAAAAAGATTATTTTAAAAAAGTATAACTTCATTTAAATTCAATTAGTTAACATATAGTATATCATTAGTTTTAGATGTAGAGTTCAGTAATTAATCAATTGCATATAACACCCCATGCTCATTATATCAGGTGCCCTCCTTAATGCCCATCATCCAATTACCCCATCCCTCTACCCACCTCCCCTCCAAAAACCCTCAGTTTGTTTCCTATAGTTAAGAGTCTCATGGTTTGTCTCCCTCTCTGACTTGATCTTATTTTATTTTCCCTCCATTTCCCTATGATCCTCTGTTTTGTTTCTTAAATTCCACATATGAGTGAAACCATATGATAATTGTCTCTCTCTGATTGACTTATTTTGTTCAGCATAATACCCTCCAGTTCCATCCATGTCAATCTAAATGGTAAGATTTCATCCTTTTTGATGGCTGAGTAATATCCAATTGTATATATATACCACATCTTCTTAAAAATTAATTTTTGAAAGTTTTTTATAATATTAAATAAATGTTTACTTTTATACCAAAAAATGAAAAAAAAATAATTACTTCCTCCATGGTGAAATCAGAAGGTTTTAGAATTTTATGGTAAAGTGACACAGTTCTTCAGATAATTCTCAATGGTTAAGAGTGTTCTGGGGACCTCATCATCTTCCTCCACTCAACTTTAGATAAGCTCTTCATTCTTTTTCTGCATATAACTGTATGAATGGCCAACGTATATCACCACACATAACCTCTCTTAACCTACAAACTTGAGTTTTCAAATAACTATTCAAGTCATGTCTTTTATTTGGCTTCTGAAGATTTTGTTTGAAGAAAGTGTTCCATGGCAAATAAACATAATTTTTTCAAGTTTAATGAAATTTAAAAAAACAAAAAAGTATTTGAAAGACAGTAATGCTCTTCAAAATCCTTACTTTAGAAATATGTAATCAGGGAAGAGTGAATTGCCCAGATCACATGTCAGAAAACCATTCTTCATCTTTTATTTATTCTCGAGTTCAGTTTGGTTTTTTTATATATGATTATCAACCATTATATTATTTATATGTATATTTATTTATATTTATATATAGGTTTCATCAGAATATGCTTTTAAGTTATTTTTATGCTTACTCCAGTTCATTCAGTCATGCAATGAATGGATCTACTAAACATTTACCATATTTCATGAACTGTGTTAGACTCTATGGATTTACTAATACATAGATTCTGTTCCTATCCTTGAGGAATCCAAAAATATAGTGAGGCAGACCCCATAAGTAAACCAATAATTACATTCAAATTATTAAAAGCTGTTATGGACTAAAAGAGATTACTATGAAAGCATATATAATACATAACTACATCAGTCTGGAGGTTTTAAAAAAGCTGTACTATGAAAAGTAACATCTGAATAGATACTTGAAGAAAAAGTAAATAAGTGTGATCAAGTAGCTTTCATAAATGTACCCAAAGTGAGATAAGGAAAGAGAAGGGGAAGCACTAGTGATCTAAACAGAGGAAACACCATATGAAAATTCATAGAGACTTGAAAGAACAGAGTATGTTCCCCCCCCCAAAAAAAATGACATTAGATGAGTGTAAATGGAGCATATTATGCAAGTCAGTGTGTGTTACAAGATAAAATTAGAGTTAGTGAATGCCAGTATGGCTCTTACATGGCATGCTATGATTATAAGACATTATAAGGGGACTTGCTATCTTATTTACTGATGAGGCACTAAGACAATAAGTGGCAAATAACCGATCTTATGTTACCAAACAAGTAGCTCAGCCACCTAAACTTGACTTAGAAAGAAGGTGGTAATGAACTGGGTTTGCAACCCTTCAATAAACTGAAATTCTTAAGCTATAAAATAATTTGGAGAGGATAATTGAGGAAGATAGGAATTAGATACACTGAATCCGCTCATCTCCCATGGGAAAGAGGAGAAGGAAATATTTTCTCCTTACCTCAAGGCCAATGAAAATGACCTCAGAAGTACAACTTAGAGAGTTCGATGCTAGCTTTTTAGAGCTTGAGGGACACATTTAACTGGTGTATGGCTCATGCTTGAGAAACTGAAAAACAAGAGCCCTGGCTAAAGTGACTCATTACAGTAGAGGACAATGATTGGAATGTAATTTCATTACCAGAAAAGCATGTTTAAGGTGTGCATATCCTATGAATCATATGCAAACTACATAAAAAGTAGCTCTTCTTCCAGAAGGTCACATAAAGTGACACGAAGAGGAAATACAATGATACTAGAGCTTTACACAAAGGGATTGAAAAAAGAGTGGGGGCGCCTGGGTGGCTCAGTCCTTAGGCGTCTGCCTTCGGCTCGGGTCATGTTCCCAGGGTCCTGGGATCGAGCCCCGCATCGGGCTCCCTGCTCAGTGGGAAGTCTGCTTCTCCCTCTCCCACTCCCCTTGCTTGTGTTCCCTCTCTCACTGTGTCTCTCTCTCTGTCAAATAAAGAAATAAAATATTTTTTTAAAAAAGAAAAAAGAATGATTCTATGATTCTATGCAGACAACCAGACAACTGCCTGAGCTGAGAGAACTATAAATTGAGTTCCAGGGATGAAAGAGTTCCAAAGAACTACAAAACACCCACAAATGATTGAATTTTAAATATCTGCCTAAGTAGAGAATTTCAGTGTCAAATCATGGCAATATCAGCCAAATAAGCCTTTTCTACTCCCCTTTCCTCAGACATATCACTCTGACACATATACCTCGGGCATGAGAAAGGAAAAAAAAAATTGTATTTAGTAAGTTGTAGAATCTCCAACAAAGATTATTATCTAAATACTCAACAAAATAATTTTTTAAAGATTTTATTTATTTGACAGAGAGAGAGAGATAGCGAGAGAAGGCACACAAGCGAGGTGGGGGGGGTGGGAGAGGGAGAAGTAGGCTCCCTGCTGAGCAGGGAGCCCAATGCGGGGCTCAATCCCAGAACCCTGGGATCATGACCTGAGCCGAAGACAGACGCTCAACAATTGAGCCTCCCAGGCGCCCCTAAACAAAATAATTTAAAAGTGGACAAAGTAAGCCCAAGATGAAAAGTAAAATGTAAAGATAAAATCAAAACATAATAAAAGAAGAAGCAAATGAACAAGCAAAGTGAAATCCAATGTCAATGAATGTCAAAACTGGAAGCTGGAAATTTTTTTATTACACTTTTATTTATTTCAGTATAGTTACCATACAGTATTATATTAGTTTCAGGTGTACAATGTATTGATTCAACACATCCATACAACACCCAGTGCCCATCACAAGTGCCCTCCTTAATCCCCACTCACACCCCTCTGGTAACCATCAGTTTGCTCTCTATAGTTAAGTGTCCATTTCTTGGTCTCTGTCTCTCTCTCTTTCTCTCTCTCTCTCCCTCAAAAAAAAAAAGCTGGAAATATTAATCAAGAAAAAATATGGCAGAAATTATAAGCAAATAATATTAGGAATGGCAAAAGGACAAAGATTTGTTTTAAAATTATAATACAATTTAATAACTTTATACTAATAAGTGATAATACATTAAATGGAAAACATTCTAGAAAATATATATTAACTTATCCATAATTAAATATAATACTTAAAGAAATAAGTGAAATACTGAACTGTTATGTCACTTATCAGTTGATTAAGCAGAGATTACACATTTTAGAGGCCTTTCCACTGTAATTACCCACTATATTTAAAAAGATAATTGTTTTAATTTTTCTCTGATTTACACTAAATCTATGGTTTTCTAAGGAGGACTTACATGTTGACTGAATTAGAACCTCCATAAATCTACCATTCTATAAAAACAATAAAATTACTGGCCAAAAAAGTGAAAAGTCAACTTTTTGGAGCTATGGTAATTAAAAAAGCTTACAACTATCTGAGGATCAGTAATTCAAGAAAAATATATTGAATCTCAGTAAGAACAGCAGGATGGACCATGGCATTGTAAAATTGACCTCTTTTCCCTTCCTCAGCTCTGCTATAGCGTGGAAAATCAGCACCATGACAACCATGGTAACTATGAAGAAAAATAACCTTCCAGACACTAGAAAGTAGAAACTATGTTTGAATGTCATCAAAAAGTCCCATCCAAAGATTTTTGTCATTATTTGATCTGTATCTCAGCTTTCTAAAAGAACTTCATTTACATTGTGGTGTTTTTAGTTGACCTAATTTGGACCTTATTTTATGGCTTTTGTTGAAAACAACTGGTGGTAGTTATTTTACATCACAGCTGCCTGAGGTTGTAATGTCAGTCCAGGAAAACAAGAATATGCCCAAAACATTAAAAGAAGATCTGAATAATAAGCTGTCCCATAGTAGGTTTTGAAAAACTCTGACATATTCCTGAGGTACTAGAAGGCCACAAAAATGCTCAGAACATCATAGAAAGCTCCAATCTATAACTTTTGGTTGAACTTTAGGCCTTGAGAAAACAGGAAATGAAGGCCAAAGAGGAGTGGTAAATTTTCTCATTATTAAAGTTGTGCCCAAAACATACACAGAGACTCCTGGCAAAGAGGCAAATACTTGCTAACTCAAGGTATTAAAGGAATTAAGTGAGAAATTAATAATAGAAATTAAAAATAATAGAATGGAAATTATTAATTAATAATAAGGAAATTCTAATGTCTGTGGAGATTAATCAACACACCTCAATAAAAAATGTGTCACAGGTAAAATTACAAGGTACATCAGAAAATATTTTGGAATAAACAAAAACAAAAATACAACAAACCAAAACTTATGGAATACAGTAAAACCAGTGCTTTATGAAAATATAGAGCTGCAATTCCTATATTAAACAAGAGAAAGATGTAAAATCAATATCCTATCCTTTGATTTTAATACACTGAAAAAAGAATAGCAAACTAAACTAAAAACCAGAAGAAGGAAGGACATAATAAAGATTAGAGTGAAAATTAATGAAATATAGTTTAGAAAATTAATACAGAAAATTAACAAAATCAAAAGTTGTTTCTTGAAAATATCAACAAATTTGACAAATCTTTAGATTGACCCCCTAAAATTAAATTATTACAACCAGAAATAAAAGAGGTGATGTAATTATTGATCTTACAGAAATAAAAAGTATTATAAAGAAATATTATGAATAATTGCATGAAAATAAATTAGATAATTTAGGTGAAATAGACAAATTACTAGCAAAACAAACTCCTAAAACTGATTCAAGAGGAATTAGAAAAGATTAACAGATCTATAAGAAATAAAAATATTATTAACAATAGAGAAATTATTTTCAAAGCACAGACACAAATGGCTTCAGTGATTATCAAATACCAGCAAACATGCAAAGAATTAATAGCAATCCTTCTTCAATTATTTCAAAGAATAGGAGAGGAAGGAACATTAAGTCAATTTATCAAGCCAGTATAAACCCGACACTAAAATCAGAGAAGGACATCAAGTAAAGAAAACTATAGACCAAATTCTATGATAAATAGAAATGAAAAAAACTCTCAACAAAATACCAGAAAATGGAACCGAGGAACATATGAGTTATATATGTTAAACACATGGGAACTATCCCAGGAATTCAAAGTTGATTTAACATATATGATTTAATTAATTTAGTGTGTTTTATCAATAGAATAAAATGAAAATATCACATGACATATCAATAGATGCAGAAAAATATTTTGATAAAAATCAAACACTTTTCATTCAAAAAACACTCAATTAACTAGGAATAGAAAGGAACTTCCACAGTTTGGCTATTGCGGACATTGCTGCTATGAACATTGGGGTGCATATGGCCCTTCTTTTCACTACATCTGTGTCTTTGGGATAAATACCCAGGAGTATGATTGCTGGGTCATGGGGTAGCTCTATTTTTAATTTTTTGAGTGAAATAAGTCAAGCAGAGAAAGTCAATTATCATATGGTTCCACTTATTTGTGGAACATAAGGAATAGCATGGAGGACATTAGGAGAAGGAAGGGAAAAATGAAGGGGGGGGGAATCGGAGGGAGAGATGAACCATGAGAGATTATGGACTCTGAGAAACAAGCAGGGTTTTAGAGGGGAGGGGGAAGAGGGATGCGTTACCCCAGTGATGGGTATTAATGAGGGCACGTACTGCATGGAGCACTGGGTGTTGTACGAAAACAATGGATAGTGGATCACCACATCAAAAACTAATGATGTATTGTATGGTGACTAACATAACATAAATAAAATAAAATAAAATAAAATAAAAAAGAAAGGAACTTTCATATCCTATTTAAGTGCATTGACAAAAAATCCATAGGTAGCATTCTACTTAATGGCAAACGAATGGGTTAGGAATAAAACAAGAATGTCTTCTTCCACTATTTCTATTCAACCTTGTATTTGAGATTTTTACCCAGTGCAGTTAGGCAAGAAAATAAAACCGAGGCATTCATATATTCCAAAATTTAGTATTAGTAATGTATGCTACTGAAGTATTCATGGTTTATGAGCAAGTGTCATGGAATACATGGGGGAAATACCTTGAGCTAACACTTTCAGCTAATGAATCATCTTTACAATGCAATTCTTCAATAATTGTTTACAAGAACATTTGTATTTAATTATTGTCCTGGTTCAAAATAATAACTCATTCAACTATCAAACTCATATAATTGAGTATTTAGCTTAATTGCCATCTCTGCTACTCAGACCCAGAAAATCTCCCATGAAGAATTGTACCTTTCTTATAACACAAGTAATTATAAATAATGATATCTTTTCCTAGCTGAAGGCAATACTAATTCTTATTAGTAAAATGACTTTAACTTTAAAAGTGCAAGATCTGATGTTAAATTCAACAAAATTTTGTAAATTCCGATTTTTAATAGCACAATATGATTTTGAATTTTTTCAAAGGAATCACACTCCCACATCCATGTACTTAGTGCATCCCAGTGTGGAGGTTTAAGGACACTTGGGGATTGCCTGTCTACTTTGGGTCAAAAGGGTCGGGATTGTTCAGAGGCTTATTCAGAGGCCTGGCCCTTCTCCCCAGAACTCCACACCCCAGGTTGGATCACCACACTGTGCCATGATTCTTGCAGAAGTCAGAAGGGAAAAAAAAAAACAAAAAAAAACAAAAAACAAAAACCACAAAGTGTAAAAATCTGGTTAAGATGATCTGGGGAAGATGGAGTAGGAAGGATCTGAGCTAATCTTGTACTACAGATTCACCAAGGCAACAACTGCATCTTTCAACTAACTCTAAAAATGACCTGAAGACTGGCAGAACAGATTTTCCACAGATAGTCATAGAGAGAAGGCCACATTAAAAAGGGTAAGAAGAAAAGAAATGCAGTTGGGAACCAAACTCCCAGCATGACTAACCATATATGGAAGGGACATCACAAGCATGGAGGAGCAAAGGGAACAGATCCCAAACCAGGCACCCCCAGCTTTGGGGACCCCTACTGGGAAGACAAGATCCCATAATGTCTGACTTTAAAAAAACAGTGGAGCTTGACTCAGGGAACTTTAAAAATCAGTGGGCTTAACTTTGGGAGAGCCAGAGGTGACAGAAAAATAAGTCCCAGCCCTCAAAGAAATGACATTCTAAATAACTCAGACACACAACACAGAAGTAGCAGCTTTAAGATTGCCTGGCGTATATGTGGAGGAGATGTAATAACTAACCTTAGAATGTGTACCAGAAATCATGGACCTGCAGGAGATTTCTCTAAAAAGTAAAATGCTGGTAGGTGTCATTTTCCTTGACCTCTTCCATCCTAGATAGCCAGACACTTGTGGGAGCCAGTTCTAGCATTCTCCATATAGCCCATTAACACTGCATGCCCTGCCCCAGAATTCCCCTGTAGACCTACTTCACCCGACCCGCCCACCTAAGTGGTTCTTGCCCTGCCACACATGGCAGGCAGCTCTGGCCAGGAACTGTCCCACTAAATATATAAACCTACACACCAATGCATCCACACCTCCTATAACTGTTCTAGCAGTTCCTCTTAGCTGGCCATACAGGGAAGAAGCCCTGCCCTTTGCTGTGCCTACAGCTATGGTAGAGGCTAATTGCAGAAAACTAGGCTGAGTACCAACCCCACCAACCAACAAGACCACAGTGATCAGAGCTGGACATTTCAAAAGTATGAGGAGCAATCCCTATCTGCTGAGTCCCCAGTGGGCAATTGCAGTCAGCCGGGCTGAAGGCAACTGTGGCTCAGCTATAACAGGAGGGTACATGTAGTCCACACAGGGGATACTCTTGGAATGTCTGGTTCTGGTGACCAGGGGGATTACACTATAGGATACCACATGACCTTAGGAGGTCCAAACCAAGACACATAATAATTAAATAGCAATAATAATAATGTGAAAGAATTGTAAAAACACCAAACAAAACTGTTACATACACGGGATACTCCATAAGGCTATCAGCTGATTTTCAGTAGAAACTTTGCAGGCAAGAAGAGAGTAGCATGATATATCTGAAGTGCTGAAAGGAAAGAAAAAGACACTCTACATGGCAAGGTTACCATTCCAAATAGGAGAGAGAAAAAGTTTCCCAGACAAACAAAAGTTAAAGAAGTTCATTGACACTAAAAAACCCTTACAAGAAATGTTAAAGGGAGTTATTTAAGTGGAAAGAAAAGGCCATAAGAAGAAGTAACAAAATTATGAAATAAAAAAAAAATTCACAGGTAAAAGCAATATACAGTAAAAGTACTATATTGAACATTTACAAAGTAAGTATGGAAGTTAAAACACAAAAGAAGTAAAATCAATTATATCTACAAAAATTAGTGAAGGAATACAAAAAATTAAAAGATGAAAATATGACATCATATACATAAAACGTGAAGGGAGAGTGAAAATTTAGTGCTTTTAGAATGTCTGAACATTTCAAGTGTACATTGAACATTCCCTAGGACAATTTACATGTAATGCCACAAAATAATTCTCAATAAATTTAAGATTGAAACCTTATCAAGCATCTTTCCTGATCACAACAGTATAAAACTAGAAATTAATTACAAGGAAAAAATGGAAAAACACAAACACATGGAATATAAACAAGATGCTACTAAACAACCAATGGGTCAGTGAGGAAATAAAAAAGGAAATATAAAAATATATGAAGAAATGGGGCACCAGGGTGGCTCAGTTGGTTAAGCATCTGCCTTCAGCTCAGGTTCTGATCTCAGGGTCAAACCCCACATCGGGCTCCCTGTGGATCAAACCCCACATCGAGCTCCCTACTCAGAGGGGAGTCTGCTTCTCTCTCTCCTTCTGACCCTCCTCCCTGCTCTCTCTCTGTCTCAAATAAAAATATACAGAGAGAAATATAGATATAGATATACACAGAGAGAGAGAGAGAGAAATGAAAATGAAAACACAATAATCAAAATTGTTGGGACAGAGCAAGGGGAGTTCTAAGAGGCAAGTTGATAGCTACAGCCTATCCCCAGGAACAAGAAAAATCTCAAACAATATAAATTGTTATAAAGCCCAAAGTTAGTAGGAGAAAAGGAGTAATAAAGATGAGAGTGGAAATGAATGAAATGACAAAACTGATAAAACTTTAAGCAGACTCAACCAAAAAAACAAACAAACAAAACAAAACAGGAAAAGAGAGGATTCAAATAAATAAAATCAGAAATTAAAAAAAAAGAAATAACTGACACCACAGAAATTCACAGACTATAAGAGAACATTATGAACAATTACATGCCAACAAATTGGACAACGTAGAAGAAATAAAGAAATGCCTAGAAACATATAATCTTCCAAAACTGAAACAGGAACAAATAGAAAATTTGAAAAGAACAATTACTAGTAACAAAACTGAATTGGTAATCAAAAGCTCCCAATAAACATAAGTCCAGGACCAGATTGCCTCACAGATAAATTATTCTAAACATTTAAAAAAAGAATTAACACCTATACTTCTCAAACTAACCCCCCCCCCAAAAAAAATAGAAGAAAAAGAAAAAGGAAAGGTGCCAAATTCATTCTGTGAAGCCAGCATTAATTTGATACGGAAACATCACAAACACAATATGAAAAAAAACAAAACAAAACAAAACTACTGGCCAATGACTCTGATGAATATAGTTGTAAAAGGCTCAACAAAATTTTAGCAAACTACATTCAAAATTATAATAGAAGAATTATTCACCATGATAAAGTGGCATTTAGTTAAGTGATGTAAGGAAGCCCCAATATTTGCAAATTAATCATTGTGATGCATCATATTACAAACAGGAAGGATAAAAACCATATGATGATTTCACTAAATGCAGAAAAAGCACTTGATAAAATAAAACACCTATTTATGATAAAAATTCTCAGCAAAGTAGGTTTAGAGGAAAATACCTCAACATAATAAACACCGTCTATAGCAAGTCCACAGCTAACATCATACTCAATGGCAGAATTGAATCTATTTCCTCCAAGATTGGCTGAAACACAAGAACGTACATTCCATGGCTTTTAATCAACACAGTACTGGAAGCATGAGCTGCAGCACTAAAGCAAGCAAAAAAAAGGTGATCAAATTGGTAAGGGAGAAGTGAAACTGCCCATATTTGCAGATGACATGGTACTATATATAAAAAACCCAGAAGACTCCATCAAAACACTACTAAAACTAATGAATAAATTTAGTAAAGTTGAAGGATACAAAACTAATATACAAAAATCCGTTGCATTTTTTAAATTTCTTATTTAAATTCCTGTTAGTTAACATACAGTGTAATATTAGCTTCAAGTTGTACAATATAGTGATTCAACTTTTCCATACAAAACCTGGTGCTCATCACAAGTGCACTCCTTAATCCCCATCACCTATTTCACCCATCTCTAACCAGCATCCCATCTGACAAACATCAGTTTCTCCTATATAGTAAAGAGTCTGTTTCATGGATTGGCCCCCTCTCTCTTTTTTCACTCTTGGCTAATTTCTTTTGTTTTTAAATTACACATATGAGTAAAGTCATATGCTACTTTTCTTTTCCTGACAGACTTCATTTTTTTTCCTTTTCTTTTCTTTTCTTTTTTTTTTCTTTGAATTTAAATTCAACTTAGGGGGTGCCTGGGTGGCTCAGTCAGCTAAGCATCTGCCTTCAGCTCAGGTCATGATCCCAGAGTCCTGGGATCGAGCCCCATATTGGGCTCCCTGCTCAATGGGGAGCCTGCTTCTTCCTCTCCATCTGCTGCTCCCCCTGCTTGTGTTCTTTCACTCACTCTCTCGCAAATAAATATTTTTTTTAAAAAAATTCAACTTAGTTAACATATAGTGTATTATTGGTTTCAGGAGTAAAATTTAGTGATTCATCACTTATTACATTTTTGATTCTTTTTTCTAGTTCTGTGAAAAATGCTGGTGTTATTTTGATCAGAATTGCATTGAATGTGCAGATTGCTTTTGGTAATATAGACATTTTAACAATATTTTTTCTTCCAATCCATGAGAAAAGGATATTTTTCCATTTCTTTGTGTCTTCTTCAATTTATTTCATAAGTGTTCTATAGTTTTCAGAGTACAGGTCTTTTACCTCTTTTGTTAGCTTTATTCCTAGGTATTTTATGGTTTTTGGTGCAATTGTAAATGGGATCCATTCCTTGATTTCTCTTTCTGCTGTTTCACTAGTGATGTATAGTAATCCAACAGATTTCTGTACATTTATTTTATATCCTGTGAGTTTATTGAATTCGTGTATCACATCCAGCAGTTTTTTGGTGGAGTTTTTCAGGTATTCTAGATAGAATATTATGTCATCTGAGAAGAGTGAAAGTTTGAATACTTCCTTGCTTTTTATTTCTTTTTGTTTTCTGATTGCAGAGGCTAGGACTTCCAGGACTATGTTGAACACCAGTAGTGAGAGTGGACATCCCTGTCATGTTCCTGACCTTAGGCAAAAGCTCTCAGTTTTTCCCTCTTGAGGATTATATTAACTGTGGGTCTTTTGTATAAGGCCTTTATGATGTTGAGGTATATTCCCTCTATCCCTACTTTTTTGAGTTTTTTTTTTTTTAATCAAGAAGGGATTCTATATTTTTTCAAATGCTGCTTTTTCTACATCTATTGAGGGGAATATATGGTTCCTATCCTTTCTTTATTTAATGTGGTGTATCATATTGACTGAATTGCAGATATTGAACCATCTCTGTAGCCGAAGAATAAATCCCACTTGGTTGTGGTGAGTAATCGTTTTAATGTACTGTTGGATTCAATTAGCTAGTATCTTGTTGAGAATTTTTCATCCATTTTCATCAGGGATATTGGTCTGTAATTCTCCTTTTTAGTGGGGTCTTTGTCTGGTTTTGGAATATAGGTGATGCTGGCCTCCTAGAAGTAGTTTGGATGTTTCCTTCCTACTTCCTTTGAAGATTCAGAAGAATAGGAATTATTTCTTTTTAAATGTTTGGTAGAAATCCATGGGAAGCCATCAAGCCCTGGACTCTTGTTTGTTGGGAGGTTTTTCATTACTGATTCTATTTATTTGCTGCTTATGGGTCTGTTGAAATTATTTATATCTTCTTGTTTCAGCTTTGGTAGTTCCTATGTTGCTAGGAATTTATCCATCTCTTCCAGATTGCCTAATTTGTTGGCATATACTTATAATTGTATTTCTGTGGTGTTGATTGTGATCACTGCTCTATCATTCATGATTTTATTTATTTGGGTCCTTTCTCTTTTCTTCTTGATAAGTCTGGCTAGGAGTTTATCAATTTTATTAATTCTTTCAAAGAACCAGCTCCTGGTTTCATTGATCTGTTCTACTGGTTTCTTTTATTTCTATTTCATTTATCTCTGCTCTAATTTTAATGATTTCCCTTCTTCTGCTGGTTTAGGCTTTATTTGTTCTTCTTTTTCCAGCTCCTTTAGGTGTAAAGTTAGGTTATATATTTGAGACTTCTCATGCTTCTTGAGGAAGGCCTGTATTGCTATATACTTGCATCAAAGGACACTTTTAGTGCATCTCAAATATTTTGCACTGTAGGGTTTTCATTTTCATTTGCTTCCATGTATTTTTTTAAATTTCTTCTTTAATTTCCCAGTTGATCCATTCATTCTTTAGCAGGATGTTCTTTAACCTCCATGTGTTTGTGGTCTTTCAAAATTGTTTCTCGTGGTTGACTTAATGTTTCATAGTGTTGTGGTCTGAAAATATGCATGGTATGATCTGAAACTTTTTGTACTGGTTGAGGGCTGATTTGTGATCCAGTATGTGATCTATTCTGTATAATGTTCCAGGTGCACTAAAAAATAATGTGTATTCTGGTGCTTTAGAATGAAAGCTCTGAATATTTCTTTTAGTCCATCTGGTCCAGTATGTCATTCAAAGCCATTGTTTCCTTGTTGATCTCCTGTTTAGATGATCTGTCCATTGCTGTTTGTGTGGTGTTAATGTCCCCTACTCTTATTGTATTATTATCAATGAATTTCTTTAAGTTTGTTATTAATCGATTTATATATTTGGTTACTCCCAAGGTGGGGGCATAAATATTTACAATTCTTAGGTCTTCTTGCTGGATAGTTGCCTTTATTATGATATAGTGCCTTCCGTCATCTCTTACTAAAGTCTTTGCCTTAAAGTCTAGTTTGTCTGATATAAGGATGACTACTTCAGCTTTCTTTTGTTGTCCATTAGCATGATAAATGGTTCTCAAACCTCTTGTTTTCTATCTGGAGGTGCTTGAGTCTAAAATGAGTCTCTTGTTAGCAGCATAAGGATAGGTCTTGTTTTTATTTTTTTTAATCCATTCTGATACCCTATTCTTTTGATTGGAGCATTTAGTCCATTTACATTCAGAGTAATTATTGACACTAATGAATTTAGTGTTATTGTATTACCCATAAAATCACTGTTCCTATAGATGGTCTCTGTTCATTTCTAGTCTTTGTTGCTTTTGATCTCTCTTTCCCACTCAGAGGGTTCCCTTCAATATTTTTTGTAGAGCTGGTTTAGAGTTAAAAAACTCCTTTAGTTTTTGCTTGTGTGGAAAGTCTTTATCTCTCCTTTTCATCTTAATGACAGCCTTGCTGGATATTGTATTCTTGGCTGCATATTTTCCCATTCAGCAGGTTGAATATATCATGCCACTTTCTTCTGGCCTCCCAAGTTTCTGTGTCAGGTCTGCTGCTAGTCTTTGTGTCCACCCTTGTAGGTTAAGGACCTTTTGTCCTGAACTGCTTTCAGAATTCTCTCTTTATCTTTGTATTTTGCAAGTTTTCCCATGATTTGTCTTGGTGTTCATATGTTTCTGTTGTTACTGAGGAGAGTTCTCTGTGCATCTTGGGCTTAAATGCCTGTTTCCTTCCCTAGATTAAGGAAGTTCTCAGCTATAATTTCTTCAAATACACCTTCTGCCCTCTCTCCCCAGTCTTCTTCCTCTGGGACTCTTATGGTACATATATTATTGCACTTTGTGGAATCACTGAGCTCCCTAAGTCTATATTCTTGATCTAATAGTTTCCATTCCCTTTTATTTTCTGCTTCATTATTTTCCAAAATTTTATCTTCTATATCACCTATTAGATCCTCTGCTTCTTCCATCCTCATTGTGATTACATTCAGTCAGTTTTGCATCTCAGTTAAAACATTTTTAATTTCGGCCTGACTAGTTTTTAGCTCCTTTATCTCTGCAGCCAGTTTTTTTCTGGTGTCTTCTTTGCTTCTTTCAAGTCCAGCTAGTATTCTTATAACTGTTGTTCTAAATTCTTGTTCAGATATATTGCTTATATCTGTTTTGTGGAAATCCATGGCTGTGATTTCTTCCTGATCTTTATTTTGGGGATAATTCCTCTGTGTTGCCATTATGTCTAGGTTTCTGTCTTTTGTTTATTATGAAAGTTTGTTGTTTCTTTGTCATGAAACAAATACTGTATCAAGAAAGGGTCATGCACTGCCCAGGACCTGGTGCTTCAGGAAGTGTTTATGGTGTATGTTGTGTGCACTCTGCTATTGTATTTTGGCTGCTCTTTCCCATAGGTCAATCCTCTACAGAACTCCTCCTTGCTTGCAGTGGGGAGTGTTTGGAACTTTAACTGGGTGTGCTTTGATTAGTTTGTTCAAATAAGCCTGATAGAAAGAAAGAAAGAAAGAAAGAAAGAAAGAAAGAAAGAAAGAAAGAAAGAAAGAAAAAGAAAGAGGCCCTATCCAAGAAAGTAGAAAAGGAAAAGGTCAAAAAAGCAAATAGTCAGACAAAAAACTCTAAGCCTGACTCCATGGAAAAAGAAAGAAAGGAAAAAAAAAAAAAGGAAGCCGTATCCAAAACACAAGAAAAGGAAACAAAAATCCAGCAAATGAACAAAAATCTATAAGCCTAATTCCAAAGAAAAAAGAAAAAAATAATATAAAATAAAATAAATAAACAAATAAAAAATAATTAGGAAAAAGGAAAGCCTAATCCTATTTCCACCAGAACTGAAGCTGACGCTTGGAGCACTCTATGACCAGTATACTTGGTACATGCAGGGGGCCTTTGTTTGTCTTCTGAGGGAGAGGCCTGCTGTGCTGGCTCACAGTCAGATGTGCCCTAGTAAAGATGCCCCTGCTAGGTCAGGGGTGAGGGTTTGGTGTAAGGGACTCTAGCCTCCACTGGAGGTGCTGTGTTTCTCTCTGAAGTCCGACTGTGCTGATGGGTGGGAAGTGTGGAAGATGGCATTACCCGACTCTCTTCTCCCTGGGGAGGGGAACTCATGGCCTCCGCTGTTCAAGAGGCCCTCACAGAAAAGGAAACTATCTCCACTCCTGTGTCCCAGGCTTCTGTCAGATCCCTGCCCCAATCTTCTATACCCAGCCATTGGCACACCCAGTGCCACAGTTCTCCTGTGTTTTATCACTGGCCTATTGCTAGGATTCAAAACTCCAAATCATAAAAGATTGTGCAAGGCACAGATCCACTCCTCTCCCTGAGAGGAGAGCCTCTCAGCACTGAGCTTGGCACCATTCTGTCCCAGAAAAGCAGTTGCACACCTGCATAGGTGCCTGGTCTACGATGAAGTGCAGTGGGAAGCTGTGGTCAGGTTATCTGCCCCCTGGGTGAGCCTCTGTCCCCTGCTATTGAATGGCCACTCAGTGATGGCCAGTGGGCCTTTTGTCCTTGGAACTTTAACTGGGTGTGCTTTGATTAGTTGGGAGAGGCAAACTACTCTCTTCCAAATGTACTCCAGGAAGCATTCTCTCCCCGTGCAACCCAGGGATCCCCACACGACCGCATCTTGTGCAAACCATTTGTGCTGCTCTCTCTCCCTCTCTCTCTGATTTCTTTCTGTGAAAAGGGCTTTGCTTCATGGCACCATAGCTTTTCTCTCCCCAGTTCATCTCTGAACCATGCATCTGCCACATTCTCTCCCTCCAATTTTGCAGATTCTTTTCTTAATCCTCAGATTGATTTCCTAGTTGTTCAAAATGATTTTATGTTGATCTAACCGTGTTCAAGGGACGAGGAAGGCCCAGGGTTCCCCTACTACTCCACTATCTTAACTCCTGACTGACTTATTTTGCTTTGTAAAATACTCTGTAGCTCCATCCATGTCATTGAAAATGGAAAAATTTCATTCTTTTTTAGGGCTGAGTAATATCCCATTATAGATATATATCAGAGCTTCCTTATCCATTCATCAATCTATGGACACTTGGGCTAATGCCATAATTTGCTTATTAAAGATGATGCTGCCATAAAAATGGGATGCATGGATCCCTTTGATTTAGTGTTTTTGTATTCCTTGGGAAAGTACCCACTAGAGCATTGCTGGATCATAGGGTAGTTCTTTTTTTAACTTTTTGTGGAACTTCCATACTGTTTTCCAGAGTGGTTGCACCAGTTTCCATTCCCATCAACCTTGCAAGAGGGTACCTCTTTCTCCACATCCTCACCAACACCTGTTGTTTTTGTGTTATTGATTTTAGCCATTTTGGCAGGTGTGAGGTGATATCTCATTCTAGTTTTGATCTGTATTTCCCTGATGATAAGTGATGTCGAGGGTCTTTTCATGTGTATGTTGGCCATCTGTATGTCTCCTTTGGAAAAATGTCTATTCATGTCTTTGGACCATTTTTTTAAATTGGATTATTTGGTTTTTTGGTTGTTGAGTTTTATAAGTTCTTTATAGATTTTAAATACTAACCCTTTATCAGAGATATAATTTACAAATATCTTCTCCCATTCTGTCAGTTGCCTTTTAGTTTTGTTGATTGTTTCCTTCATTGTGTGGAAGCTTTTTATTTTGATGAAGTCCCAATAATTTTTTGATGTTGTTGTTGTTGTTGTTGTTGTTGTTGTTGTTTTGCTTTGTTTTGTTTTACCTTGCCTCAAGAGACATATCTAGAAGGAAGTTTCTATGGCTGATATCAAAGAGTTTACTGCCTGTATTGTCCTCTAGGATTTTTATGATTTCAATTCTCACATTTAGGTCTTTAATCCATTTTTAATTTATTTTTGTGTTTGGTATTAGAAAGTGGTCCAGTTTCATTATTTTGCATGTTGCTGTCCAGTTTTTCCAACACCATTTGTTGAAGATACTGTCTTTTTACCATTGGATAGTCTTTCCTGCTTTGTTGAAGACTAATCGTCCATATCGTTGTGAGTTCATTTCTAGGTTTTCCATTCTGTTCTCTTTATCTATGTGTCTGTTTTTGTGCCAGTGCCATACTGTCTTGATCACTACAGGTTTGTAACATAACTTAAAGTCTGGAAGTAAAGGGAGAGAGAATCCTAATCAAACTTCATACTGAGTGTGGAGCCCTACATGGGGTTCAATTCCATGACCCCGATATCATGACCTCAGCTGAAACCGAGAGTCAGATGCTTAACTGACTGTACCACCCAGGTGTCCCATGGCTAGGTTTATTCCTTGGTATCATATTGGTTTTGCTGCAGTTGTAAATGGGATTGATTCCTTAATTTTTCTTTCTGCTGCTTCATTATTGTTGTGTAGAAATACAACAGATTTATGTATGTTGACTTTGTATCCTGATCCTTTACTGAATTCATGTATCATTTCTAGCAATTTTTTGGTAGAGTATACTCTATATAGAAAAGTTTATATCCTGTCAATTTGCTGAATTCGTTTATCAGCTCTAGCAGCTTTTTGGTGGAGTCTTTTGGGTTTTCTATATACAGTATCACGTCATCTGCAAATAGTGAATGTTTGACTTCTTCCTTGCCAATTTGGATGCCTTTTATTTGTTTTTGTTGTATGATTGCTGTGGCTAGGACTCCAAGTACTATGTTCAATAACAGTTGTGAAACTGGACATCCCTGTCTTGTTCCTGACCATAGAGATAAAGCTCTTAGTTTTTTTTTTTCTTTGAATATATTAACTTTGTTTTTTTGTGTATGGCCTTTATTATTTTGAGGTATGTTCCCTCTAAATCTACTTTGTTGAAGGTTTTTATCATGAATGGATGTACTTTGTCAAATGATTTTTCTTCATCTATTGAAATTATCATATGGTTCTTTTTGTTTTTGTTGCTAAACAGTCTTTAATACCTATATAAACTTATATAAGTACTTCTAGTACTTATATTACTTATATAAACTTACAGTTACCTATATTAAAATCAAAATTAACAAATACTCCAAAATCCCCTAATTGATTTTGTACATAGTACTATTATTTATGTTTTGGGGGTTATTTATGCCTATCACTTCTGTGGTGAGGACATCATATAAAGGTGGAAGACCATGCATCTCTTTCCATCTCTCCCCTCAATGACATCAAATTGGTGAGAGCCTTTACACAGTGGAAAATCACTAGTTCTACAGTGGGGCTTGGTTTACTATCAGTTGTCTAGACTTAAAGCAATGGAGAAATGCAGGTTAAATTTATATATGTCATGTCTCATGTACTCAGTACTTTGTGAATAACTCAAGAACGTGAGAAATGTTTTTCCAGTATTTGAATACTATCATCTGATTCAGCAAAGAAGTCACCCATGTCATAGACAAATTTTTGAAGTTCCAACATCCAACTTCCTTGTTTCACTTCTGTCTTACTCATTAACTTTGATGAGTATCAACCAATATTTATGTCTGGCTTACACCCACAGAGCTGTTTGTTAAAAATTCAACTGCTTCTACACCAGAATCCTCTGGACAGGGCCAAGTCTATCCTTGGTCAAATTCACCACTATGCTTAGGAGTTGGCCTTCTGGATGGTCCCACCTCCCAGGTCCTGCCAGAGACTTGGCCAGGTCTAAAAATTTCACACATGGGATTCAGGTTACCACCTGGATTGGGATATGAGTTGAATGGATGTTTGCCTACCTGGGGTTCATTCCCACATCCAGCACTGGGTTCTGCATCTTCTGGCCACTTGCCAGAAGCCAAGGAATCAGTGTGCAGGGTGTGCAGAAGAATCATGTTTATTGGAGAGGTGGGGGAACAGGTGTGGGCTCAGCATGGAACAAGGGTGTGTTAGGTAGAGGAGACTCAGGTAGCCAGGAATCCCCTATCCACTGGCACAGTGGAACCTGTGGTCATGTTGCTCTAGTCACTGAGCAGGAAAAGGATGATGTCCACCACGTTCTCCACCTCAGCAAACTTGGCAAATGGGGTTTAATTCAGCATTACCTTGGCCTTCTGGGGTCACTCTAGTTGCCCTGGCCCATGGGGGTCATTACCACTGTGGAGTTCACTGCATTTATGCAGATCTTGTGTGTCCTTAACTCCAGAACCATCACTTTGGTCAGCATGTCCATGGCACCCTTGGTGGAGCAGTGGTTAGTGGTAGATGCTGTGGTTAGTCATTGTGCACTGTGAGGCCTGACTGGAGACATTCATGATGGACCCCAGAGTTCCCCTAGCTATTAAGTCATGGGCCATGAACTGGGACATTTGGAAACAGCCTATGGGTTCCCATCAAAGGACATGTCACATGCCTCCTTGGTGACTTCCAGGAAGGGCTGCTGCAGTGCCATGGCAGTGTTGTTCACCAGCAGGTCCACAGGGCCCACACTGCTCAGTGACTGCTTTGTGGCCTCCCAGTCACAGGTCCACAGACACAGGCTCCACCCCACAGTATTGTATGCATCATGTGTGTGAAGGGCACAGGTACCAGAGGCTCCATGCACAAGAAGGGGCACAGCTGGACCTCTGCCATGTGAGACTTTTCAGCCTGACAGAGGGAGGGATTAGAGGTCCCAGAGGATCCTGTTGCCTTCTTGTGGTTCAGAATCCTAGGGTGCTGAAGGAGGAAGGAGAGGAATTAATGTGGCCCCTGGGCCACTGGGCATCTCAGGTCTTATGGACCTGGAGCCTGGCCCTGCCTTTGGCCAGTCCACTTCATGTGCCCCAGTGCCTCAAGTCCCAGGCCAGCAAAGCAGACATTTCTGCCTCCTTCCAAGCCCAGGGGACATCACCATTCTCCCACACGCTTGTCTACCCATGCGGCTGCCCACCCTGGGAGGAATTGTTGAGGGTCCTTGTCTGCCCCAGTACCTGGCACCTCTGATCATATGGTTCTTTTCTCTTCTTCTATTAATGTAGTGCATCACATTATTGATTTGCAATTATTGAACCAACTTTGCAACTCAGGAAAAAAAAAACCCACTTGATCGTGGTGAGTGATTTTTTAATGTATTTTTAGATTCAGTTTGCTAGTATTGTATTGAGAATTTTTGCATTCACATTCATCAGGGATATTGATCTGTAGTTCTCGTTATTATTAGAGTCTTTTTCTGGTTTTAGTATTAGGTTAATGTTGGTCTCATAAAATGAATTTGGAAGTTTTCTTTCCATTTCTATTTTTTTTTGGAATAGTTTGAGGATAGGTCTTAACTCTTCTTAAATGTTTGGTAGAATTCATCTGTGAACCCATCTAGTCCTGGATTTTTGTTTGTTGGGAGTTTTTAAATTGTTGATTCAATTTCTTTGCTGGTTATGGGTCTGTTCAAGTTTTCTATTTCTTCCTGTTTCAGTTTCAGTAGTTTATATGTTGCTAGAACCTTGTCCATTTCTTCCAAGTTGTCCAATTTTTTGGCATGTAGTTTTTCATAATATTCTCTTACATTTTTTTTTATTTTGTTGGTGTTTGTTATTATTTCTCCTCTCTCTTTTGTGATTTTATTTATTTGGTCTGTCCTTTCTCTTTTTTAAAATAAGTCTGGCTTTGAGTTTATCAACTTTATTAAATTTCTCAAAGAACCAGCACCTGGTTTAATTGAACTGTTCCACTGCATTTTTTTAGTTTCTGTATCATTTATTTCTGCTCTAATCTTTATTTCCTTCTTTCTGCTCACTTTAGGCTTCATTTGTTGTTCTTTTTCTAGCTCATTTAGGTGTAAGGTTAGGTTATTTATTTGAGATTTTTCTTTCTTCTTGTGGCAGTGTTGTATTGCTCTATACTTCCCTCTCAGGACTGTTTTTGCTGTATCCCAATAGTTTTGGACCATTGTGTTTTTATATTCAGTTGTTTCCATGTATTTTTAAAATTTCTTCTTTGCTTTCCTGGTTGACCCTTTCATTCTTTAGTAGCATATTGTTTAACCTCCATGTACTTCTGGTCTTTCCAGATATTTTCTTCTGGTTGACTTCTAGTTTCATAGCTTTATGTTCAGAAAAGGTGCATGGTGTGACTTCAATCTTTATGTCTGTTTAGGCCTGTTTTGGGGCTAATATGAGGTTTATTCTGGAGAATATGTGCACTTGAAAAGAATGTGTTTTCTACTGTTTTAGGATATAAAGTTTTGAATGTATCTGTTAAGTCCATCTGGTCTGGTGCATCATTCAAAGCCATTCTTCCCTTGTTTAATTTCTGTTTAAATGATATGTCCATTGATTTAAGTGGGGGATTAAAGTCCCCTACTATTATTGTATTATTATCAATTATTCTCTTTATGTTTGTTATTTTATATATTTGGGAGCTCCCATATTGGGTACATAAATATTTACAATTTACAATTATATCTTCTTTTTGGATTTTCTCCTTTGTTATTATGTTCTGCCTTTGTCTCTTGTTAAAATCTTTGTTTTAAAGCCTAGTTTGTCTGATATATGTATTGCTATTATGGCTTTCTTGTCTCATCTATTTGCATTTAAATTTTCATATTTAAATGTTTCTCCATCTCCTCACTTTCAATCTCCAGGTGTCCTTATGTCTAAAATGAGTCTCCCATAGGCAGCATATAGATGAGTCTTGCTTTTTTTTTTTTAATCCATTCTAATGCCCTATCTCTTTTGATTGGAACACTTAGTCCATTTACATTCAAAGTAATTATGGATATATATGTATTTAGTGCCATTTTATTTCTTGTTTTATGGTTGTTTCTGTAGATTTTCTCTGATCCTTTCTTGTCTTTGTCATTTTTGGTCTCTCCTTTGCATTCAAAGAATCCCCTCTAATATTTCTTGCAGAGCTGATATAGTAATCACAAATTCCTTTAGATTTCGTTTGTTTAGAAAACTATCTCTCCTCCTATTATGAGTGATAGCTTTCCTGGATAGAGTATTCTTGGCTGCAGATTTTTCTCATTCAGCACTATGAATATATCATGCCACTCCCTTCTGGCTTGCCATGTTTTTGTTGAGAACTCTCCACCTATGGATGGTGGGTCTTCCCTTGAATGTTAAGGATTTCTTTTGTTTTGCTGTTATCAAGATTTTTTTTTCACTAAATTTTGCAAATTTAATTACAATACATCTTGGTGTTGGCCTTCTTTTGTTAATTTTGATGGGAGTTCTCTGTGCCTTCTGGATCTGGATGTCTGTTTCCTTCCCCAGATTAGGGAAGTTTTCAGCTATTATTTCCTCAAATAAATTTTCTGCTCCCTTTTCTCTCTTCTTCTTCTTCTTTTTGGACTCCTAGAGTACAAATGTTATTATGTTTGATGGAATCACTGGGTTTCCTGTCCCTTCTCATGTTCCATAATTCTTTCTTTCTTTTGTTCAGCTTCATTACTTTCCATTATTTTGTCTTCTATATCACTAATTCTTCCTCTGCTTCTTCCGGCTTGCTGTTCATTGCATCAAGCTTGTTTCTAACCTGTTATTTCATTCTTCATTTCTGATTTATTTTTTAACTCCTTTACCTCTGTAGTAGGTGTCTCACTGATGTCTTCTATTTTTTTTTCTCAAGCCCAGTGAGTATCCTTATGATTGTTGCTTTAAATTATTAATCAGGCATGTTACTTATAATTGTTTCACTTATATCTATGGGCATAGCCTTATCTTGTCCTTTCATTTGGTATGGATTCCTCCATCCTGGCATTTTGCCTAAGTTTCTGCCTTCTTCTGTGTGTTACAAATGCCAGTTGTATTTCTTGCTCCTAAGAATAATGGATTTATGAAGAGGTCATATAGTGTCCAGGGCCTGGTGCTTCAGGGACTGTTTCTGGTGTGTACTGCATGTGTTCTGCTGTTGTGTCTTGGCTGTTTCATCCTTAGACTAGTTTTCTGCAGAGGCTCTCCTTGCATGCTGTTGGCAGTGTTTGGTCCTTGGCCAGAATGTCGAGTTTTAACTAGCTGTGCTATGGGCAGCTTGTTAAATGAGTCATGATACTACTTCCACTAGAACTGAAGCCCTGAAGAACTCTCTGGTCAGGGGACATGATGTGGGCAGGGGTTTCTTTTGGTCTTCTGGGAAAGGGGCCCACTGTGCTGGGATTGAGTCAAGTTTGACTGAGAAGGGGAGTCCTATCATAGGTCAGGCATGTGAGAATTGTTATAAACAAGTTAGGCAGTCTGTGCTGGCCTGGGGCTGCTTCCCACGGGTGGTTCTGTTTTTATGCTGAGCAGTGGCAGAAGGAAATGGCACCAGCTATCAACTTTGTCCCCAGAGAGGTGTCTCCATGAATGCTGTCTCTCAGGGAAGCAATATAAGAAGAGTGAATAATTTCCCCACTGTGTCCCAAGCATTTTCATTGCTGTTTCCACACTCTTTGCCCCTGGGTTCTTTCCCTGCCTTCTCCCCAGGAGCAGCACTGTACCCTCTGGTCTTTATCCCATCCAAGCCTGCTGACCTTTAAAACTCCAGGCTTTAAAGATATGGTTTGAGCAGGGGTTTGTGCTGGTCTTCTGTGGGAAGGGACTGCCACACTGGTACTAGGGCAAGCTTGACTCTAATTATTTTAAGTTTTTATATTAATTCCAATTAGTTAACATACAATGTCACATTAGTTTCAGGTGCACAATTTAGTGATTCAACACTTACATACAACACCCAGTGCTCATCAAAACAAGTGCACTACTTAATCCTAATCACCTATTTAACCCATTACCCCACCCATCTACCGTCTGGTAACCATCACTTTGTTCTCTATAATTGAATCTGTTTCTTGGTTTATTTCTCTCTCTCTTTTTTTCCCTTTGCTTATTTGTTTTGTTTATTAAATTCTACATATGAGTGAAATCATAGAGTATTTGTCTTTCTCTGACTGACTTATTTTGCTTAGCATAATACATTCTAGCTCCATCCACACCTTTACAAATGGCAAAACTTCATTCTTTTTGGGGGGGCTGAGGAATATTCCAGTGTGTGTGTGTGTGTGTGTGTGTGTGTGTAAACTCTCACATCTTCTTTATCCGTTCATCCATCGATGGACACATGGGTTGTTTTCATAATTGTGCTATTGTAGATAATACTGCTATAAATATTTGGGGGCATGGATCCCTTCAAATTAGAATTTTTGTATCTTTTTTGTAAATACCTAGTAGTGCAATTACTGCATCATAGTGTAGTTCTATTTTTAACTTTTTGAGGGACTTCCATACTGTTTTCCAGAGTGGCTGCACCAGTGTGCATTCCCACCAACAGTGCAAGAGGGTTCCCCTTTTTCTTCATCCTTGCCAACACCTGTTATTTCTTGTATTGTTCATTTTACCCATTCTGACACATGCGAGGTGATATCTCATTGGAGTTTTGATTTGTATTTCCCTGATGATCAGTAATGTTGACCATCTTTTCTTGTGTCTGATGGCCATCTGGATGCCTTCTTTGGAAAAGTGTCTCTTCATGTCTTCTGTCATTTTTAATTAGATTATTCAGTTTGGGGGTTTTGAGTTTTATAATATCCTTATATATTTTATATACTAACTCTTTATCAGATAAGTTATTTGCATATAGCTTCTATTCAATAGGTTGACTTTTAGTTTTGTTGATTTTTTTTTCCTTTGCTGTGCTAAAGCTTTTTATTTTCATGTAGTCCCAGTAGTTTATTTTTGCTTTGATTTCCTTTGCCTCAGAAGACTTATCTTGAATGAAGTTGCTTTGGTCAATGTCAAAAAAATTATGGTCTCAGTTCTTCTCTAGGAATTTGATTGTTTCATGTCTCACATTTATACAATATAACAAAGTAACAGAAAGAAAAAAAATTAAAAATCCAGTTTACAACTGCACAAAAATAATAAAATGCCTATGAATAAATTTAAGCAAGAAGTTGAAAGACCTATACTCTGAAAATAATAAGACATTGAAGAAAGAATTTGAAGATGACACAAATAAGTATTATATACTCATGAATTGGAAGAATTATTATTGTTAAAATGTCCTTACTACCCAAAGCATTCTATAAATTTAGTACAATCTCTATCAAAATACCAAAAGCATTTTTTTTCATAGAACTAGAACAAGTAATCCTTAAATATGTATAGAACTACAAAACCCTGAATAGCCAAAAATATCTTTGGGAAAGAACAAAGCTGGAGGTATCAAAATCAAAATTGAATGAAGACCTAAATGTGAGATGTGACTTCATAAACCTCTTTAAAAATAGGCAGTGATCTCTTGGACATCATTCTTAGTAACATCTTTATGGATATGCTTCCTCAGGCAAGGGAAACAAAAGCAAAAATAACTTACTGGAACTACACCAAAATAAAGACCTCTTGCACAGTTAAGGAAACCATCAACAAAACAAAAAGAAACGTACAGATTGGGAGAATATATGTGTAAAAGATATATCCAACAAGGGCTTAATATCCAAAATATATAAAGAACTTATACAACTCAACACTAAGAATACCTCAAAACCCAATTACAAAAAAGGGCAGAGGGTCTCAATTAGACGTTTTTACAAAGAAGACATACAAATAATCAACAAATACATGGCAATGTGCTCAATATCATTAATCATCAGGGAAATGATAATGAAAACCACAATAATATTACCTCACACCAGTCAGAATAACTAATATCAAGAATAAAAGAAATAACAAGTGTTGATAAGGATGTAGAAAGAAAAAGAATTCTCATGATCTGTTGGTGGGAGTGTAAATTGGTGCCATCACTGTGAAGAACAGTACAACGTTGCCTCAAAAATTAAAAATAGAAATATCATTTGATCCAGTCATGCCACTGTTGGGTATTTATCCAAAGTAAATGAAAGCTTTAGTTTGAAAAGATGTATGAATTCTTATGTTTATTATAGCATCATTTGCAAAAGTTCAAGATATGGAAGGAACCCAAGTGTCCATCAATAGATGAATGGATAAAGGAGATGTAGTGTGTTTGTGATATATAGAGATAGATAGATAGATAATTGTATATATTGAATTGAGTATATATATTAAATATGTGATATATAGAGAATATATAAATATATTATTTATAATATTTATAAATATATTATTTATATATAAATACATAATATATATTATTAATATTATGTTATTATATATTATTATAATATATTATATTATAATATATAATATATATTTATATATTATTTAATTAGTGATTAATATATACATATATATATTTTTTATACCTCACAACTATTAGGTTCAGGTGCACAATTTAGTGCAACAAACAAAAAATATATATGTATATATTAATCAGCTATTTAAAAAGAATGTGATCTTGCCATTTGCCACAACATGGATGGACCTAGAGTATATTATACTAAGTGAAATGTCAGACAAATACAAATGTCATATGATTTCACTTATATATGAAATCTAAAAAACAAAACAAACAAATAAAAAACAGACTCTTAAATACAGAGAACACCCTGGCATTTGCCAGAGGGGTGGTGGGTTGAATGAAATAGGTGAAAGGGTTTTAGGGGAAAAACCTTCTAGTTATAATAAAGTAACAGAAATGAAAAGTACAGTATACGAAAAACGTTCAAAAACACTGTAATAACATTCTATGGCCACAGATGTTGACCACACTTACCATGGTGAGCACTGAGGAATGTATTGAATTGTGAAATCACTATGTTGTAAGCCTGAAACTAATATAAAATTATATGTCAAATATACTTCAGTAATGAAAAGAGATATTGGATACAAAATAAATAGCATGTGCTATTTAAACAGTAGGATTTTAAAATTTTCATTACTTTTTAATTCATTATGTTCTTTGTTGGAATTATGATTTCAATTTTGTGCTATTTTTAGCACAAAGAACTGCTGCAACAATGTGATCTTGTCATTCATTAAGATTATGTTTTAAATGAAAAAAATCCTGTTAAGATGCTGAAAAAGGACCTAGTCAAAGCCAATACCTAGCGCTCATAATGAAAAGGGGATTCAAATATGTTCCTGTCAGAAGAAATTTTGTGCTTTAATTCATTTTCTTTGAATCCTTATAGAGGGATTCAAATACCAACTGCTTTATAAAAAGCATCTGTGCACTCTACAAAAACAAAAATTCCAACTTTTCTTCTTTACCTTCTTTGAACATTATTTTTTTTTCCTTTTTATCATACATCTGTTGCCCTTTCTCCTTTATTGGTTAATTTACTTAGCATGAGATTCAATTATTGCAAAGGCATTTCTAGCTATAGAAAATGAAAAGAAAACAAAACAAAAAAGACTTTCTGACTATGTTGTATAATCCATGGTTGAATTCATGGTTTGGACACAGCCAATGTAATTTAGATTATTAATACATTATTTTAACCTATTTCCCCAAGCAATAATTTGGTTAGGATACAAGAGACAGCAACCTATTTGATACTTTAAAATATGGGGAGAGGGGCACCTAGGTAGCTCAGTTGTTTAAGCATCCGACTTGATTTTGGGTCATGATCTCAGTGTCCTGGGATTGGGCCCTGCACTTCAGGCTCCAGGCTCAGCGAGGAGTCACTTAAAGATATCTCTCCCTCTCCCTCTGCCCTTCTCCTCCTCTTTCTTTCTTTTTCTCTCTCAAATAATTAAATAAATCTTTTTTAGAAATCTGGGAGACTCCTAAAGGTTTGCTTGGGAAAAAAATAAAGCAGATATGCTTTCTTTTTTAATGAAAATTGTGAGAATTTGATATTTTGTAAGTTGCTTTAGTGATTTTTTTCCCCCCGTGAGCTACTGGAGAAGATTATGTAGATTCTAACTATATAATTGGTCTGGCTTAGACAGTTAAAATATATTTAAATAATAGACAGATGAAGGGAGAAATTAGGACAAGAGAAAGAAGGAGTACAAAAAATTATAAAGTTTGATTTAACATTTTTGAATTCTGTTTATTCTAGTATTAATGTCAGATTTTAAGCTATAAAAATGTTGCACATAATACACTTTTTAAAGATTTATATAGTTGTATTTGTTTGAATAAACACAAGGAATGTAAAATATATGGTCAAAGCAGACAGAATGAAAGAGAAAATCAGAAGAAGCAGGGGAGGGGTAGAGAGACCAACAAAATTGTTTCCATAAGAATTTGATATGACAAATTTTTTTCAGAAACACTAAGCCTCTTTTTTTCAAGTTTTTATTTAAATTCTATTAGTTAACATATAGTGTAATATTAGTTTCAAGAGTAGAATTTAATGGTTCATAACTTACATATAACACCTAGCGCATTTCACAATGAGTGCCCTCCTTAATACCCATCGCTCAGCCCAGCCCCCTGACTTCCCCCAAGCAGCCCTCAGTTTGTTCTCTATAGTTAAGAGTCTCTTTTATGGTTTGTCTCTTTCTCTCTTTTTTTTTTTCTTCCTCTGTATCCATCTGTTTTGCATCTTAAATTCCACATATGAATGAAATTATATAGTATATGTCTTTCTCTGACTGACTTATTTTGCTTAGCATAATATGCTCTAGCTCCATCCATGTCTTTGCAAATGTCAAGATTTTGTTCTTTTTTATGGGTAGATAATATTCCATCATGTATTTACATACCACTTCTTCTTTATTCATTCATCAGTCAATGGTCATTTGGGCTTTTTCCATAATTTAGCTATTGTTGTTAATGTTGATATAAACATCAAGATGTATGCACCCCATCCACTCTCTATTTTAGTATCCTTTGGGTAAATACCTAGTAGTGTAATTGCTGGGTAGTAGTTTAGTTCTATTTTTAACTTTTTGAGGAACTTCTATACTGTTTTCCAGAGTAGTTCCACCAGTTTGCACTCCCACCAACAGTGTAAGAGGGTTTGCCTTTCTCCACATACTGGCCAATATATGTTGTTTCCTGTGTTGTTAATTTTAGCCATTCAGACAAGTATGAAGTAATATCTTCTTGCAGTTTTGATTTGCATTTCCCTGATGATAAGTGATGTTGAACATCTTTTCATGTATCAGCCATTTGTATAGCTTCTTGGGGAAAATGTCTATTCATGTCTTCTGCCCATTTATTAACTGGATTATTTGTTTTTTGGGTGTTGATTTTGATAAGTACTTGATTGATTTTGGATACTATCCCTTAATCAGATATGTCATTTGCAAATATCTTTTCCATTCATAAGGTTGACATTTAGTTTTGTTGATTGTTTACTTTGTTGTGCAGAAACTTTTTATCTTGATGATGTTCCAATAATTCCTTTTTCTTTTATTCCCCTTGCCTCCAGGAGACATGTCTAGTAAGAAATCGCTATAGCTGATGTCAAAGAGGTTGCTGCCTGTGTTCTCCTCTAGGATTTTGATGGTTTCCTGTCTTACATTTAGGTTTTCATCCATTTTGAATTTATTTTTCTGTATGGTGTAAGAAAGTGCTCCAGTTTCATTCTTTTGCATGTTGTTGTCCAATTTTCCCAACACCATTTGTTGAAGGGACTGCCTTTTTTCCATTGGATATTCTTTCCTGCTTTGCCAAATATTAGTTGACCATATAGTCAGAGGTCCATTTCTAGGTTTTCTATTCTGTTCCACTGATATGTGTCTGTTTTTGTACCAGTATCATACCGTCTTCATGACTCCAGCCTTGTAATATAGCTTGAAGTCCAGAATTCTGATGCCTACAGCTTTGCTTTTCTTTTTCAAGATTCCTTTGGTTATTCAGGGTCTTTTCTTTTTCCACATAAATTTTAGGATTGTTCTAGCTCTGTAAAAAATGCTTGTGGTATTTTGATAGGGATTGCATCAAATGTGTAGATTGCTTTGGGCAGTATAGACATTTTAACAGTATTCACATTCTGATCCATGAGCATAGAATGTTTTTCCCTTTTTTTTTTTTTTTTTTGCGTGTGTGTGTGTCACCTTCAATTTCTTTAATCAGTGTTCTATAATTTTCAGAACACAGATCTTTTGCCTCTTTGGTTAGGTTTATTCCTAGGTATCTTATGTTTTTTGCTGCAATTGTAAATGAGATAAATTACTTGATTTGTTTCTGCTGCTTCATTACTGGTGTATAGAAATGCAAGATCTCTGTGTGTTGATTTTGTATCCTGTGACTTTACTGAATTTGTGTACCCATTCTAGCATTTTTTTTTGTGGAGTCTTTTGGGTTTTCTACATAGAGAAATATATCATTTGGGAATGGTGAAAGTTTGACTTCCTTGTTGATTTGGATGTCTTTTATTTTTTTCTTGTAGTTGTCTGATTGTTGAGGCTAGTACTTCTACTACTATGTAAAATAGTAATGGTGAGAGTGGACATCCCTGCCATGTTCCTGGCCATAGAGGATAAGTTCTGTTTTCCCCTATTGAGGATAATATTAGCTGTGGGTCTATTGTACATAGCCTTTATGATATTGAGGTATGTTCCCTTTATCTCTGCTTTGTTGAGGGTTTTTTAAAATCAAGAATGGATTATATATTTTGTCAGTTTTTTTCTGCATCAATTGAGAAAATCATATGGTTCTTATCCTTTCTTTAACTGATGTGGTGTATTACGCTGATTGTTCTGTGAATATTGAACTACTCTTTTAGCCCAGGAATAAATAAATCTCACTTGATCCTGGTGAATGATTCCTTTAACCTACTGTTAGATTCAATTTTCTACTATTTTGTTGAGAATTCTTGCATCCATGTTCATCAGGGATATTAGCCTGTAATTCTCCTTTTAAGTGGGGTTTTTGTCCAGTTTTGGAATTAAGGTAATTCTGGCCTTGTAGCATCCATGTTCAACAGAGATATTAGCCTATAATTCTCCTTTTCAGTGGGGTTTTTGTCCGGTTTTGGAATTAAGGTAATGTTGGCCTTGTTTTCCTTCTATTTTTATTTTTTGGAACAGTTTGAGAAGAGTAAGTACTAACTCTTCTTTATATGTCTGGTAGAATTCCGCTGGGAAACCATCTGGCCCTGGACTTTTGTTCATTGAGAGATTTTTGATTATTGATTCAGTTTCTTTGCTTGAATTAGTCTGCTCAAATTTTTTATTTCTTCCTGTTTCAGTTTTGTCAGTTTCTATTTTTCTAGGAATATATCCTTTTCTTCCAGATTGCCCAATTTGTTAGTATATAATTTTTCTCAATATTCTCTTATAATTATTCATGTTTCTGTGGTATTGTTTGTGATTTCTTCTCTCTCATTTGTGGTGTTACTTATTTGGGTCCTTTCTCTTTTCATTTTGATAAGTGTGGCTAGGGGCTTATCAATTTTATTAAATCTTTTGAAGAATAAGCACCTAGTTTCATTTGTCTGTTCTACTGGTTTTTGTTGTTGTTGTTGTTATTTCTATATCATTTATTTCTGCCCTAATCTTTATTATTTCCCTTCTTCTGCTGGCTTTAGGTTTCATTTCTTGTTATTTTTCTAGGTCCTTTACATGTAAGGTTAAATTGTGTATTTGAGATGTTCTTGCTTCTTGAATTAGGCCTGTATTGCTATATACTTCCCTTTTATGACTGCGTTTGTTACATCCCAACAGTTTTGGACCATTCTGTTTTCATTTTCATTTGTTTCCATGTATATTTTATTCTTCTTTATTTTCCTGGTTAACCCATTCATTCTTTAGTAGGATGTTCTTTATTCTCCATGTATTTGTGGTGTTTCCATTTTTTTTGTTGTTGTTGTTGACAATGTACAGCATTTGGAGATGAGAAAAGTAAAGCTCAGAGAGGATAAATTGGCTAAGGACAGGCATAAAGGCAACAAGGCTACATGACTGACTTTTAAGAAAATATATTTTTTTTAGTGTTCCATGATTCATTACTTGCGTATAACACCCAGTGCTCATTGCAACACATGCCCTCCTTAATACCCATCAGTGAGTTAACCCATCCCCCCATCCCCCTCCCCTCTGAAACCCTCAGACTGTTTCCTGGAATCCATAGTCTGTCATGGTTTGTCTCCCCCTCTGATTCCTCCCCCTTCAGTTTTTCCTTCCTTCCCCTAATGTACTCCATGCTATTCCTTATGTTCCACATATGAGTGAAACCATATGATAATTGTCTTTCTCTGCTTGACTTATTTCACTTAGCATAATCCCCTCCAATTCCATTCATGTTGATACAAATGGTGGGCATTCATCCTTTCTGATGGCTAAGTAATATTCCATCGTATATATGAACCACATCTTCTTTACCCATTCATCTGTTGAAGGGCATCTCGGCTCCTTTCACAGTTTGGTTATTGTGGATATTGCTGCTATGAATATTGGAGTGCATGTGTCTCTTCTTATCCCTATATCTGGATCTTTAGGGTAAATACCCAGTAGTTCAATTGCTGGGTCATAGGGTGACTTTATTTTCAACTTTTTGAGGAAATTCCACACTGTTTTCCAAAGTGGCTATACCAACTTGCAATCCCACCAACAGTGTAAGAGGGTTCTCCTTTCTCCACATTTGTTGTTTCCTGCCTTGTTAATTTTTGCCATTCTAACTGGTGTAAGGTGGCATCTCAATGTGGTTTTGATTTGAATTTCCCTGATGGCTAATGATGTTGAACATTTTTTCATGTGTCTGTTAGCCATTTGTATGTCTTCTTTGGAGAAGTGTCTGTACTTTCAATGCCATCCCTATCAAAATACCATTGGCATTTTCAAAGTGCTGGAACAAACAATCCTAAAATCTGTATGGAACCAGAAAAGACCCCGAATCACCAAAGAAATGTTGAAAAAGAAAAACAAACTGGGGTATCGTGTTGCCTGATTTCATGCTATATTACGAAGCTGTGATCACCAAGACAATATGGTATTGACACAAAAACAGACACATAGATCAATGGAACAGAATAGAGAGCCCAGATATGGACCCTCAACTCTATGGTCAACTAATCTTTGACAAATCAGGAAAAAATATACAATGAAAAAAAGACAGTCTCTTCAATAAATTGTGCTGGGAAAATTAGACAGCTATATACAGAAGACTGAAACTTGACCATTCTCTAACACCATACACAAAGATAAACTCAAAATGGATGAAAGACCAATGTGAGACAGGAATCCATCAAAACCCTAGGGGAGAACATAGGCAGTAACCTCTTTGACATCAGCCACAGCAACTTCAAGACACGTCTCTAAAAGCAAGGGAATCAAAAGCAAAAAATGAACTTTTGGGACTTCATCAACATAAACAGCTTTTACACAGCAAAGGAAACATTCAACAAAACTAAGAGGCAACCCTTGGAATGGGAGAAGATATTTGCAAATGACATATGCATAAAGGACTAGTATCCAAGATCTATAAAGAACTTCTCAAACTCAACACCCAAAAAAACAAATAATCCAGTCAATAAATGGGCAGAAGACATGAATAGACACTTCTCCAAAGAAAATATGTTTTACAATGAGTTTCTCCTTTGGCTTGAAAAGATAGTGGAGAAAAAGCTAACAATGATTAAATTTGAAATGGTTTCCAAGGTATGTGTTTCATAAAATAATTGAAACATGGTGACAAAAGAGATCATCCATGTTCTCATCCTCACCCACCTAATTACATGAAATAAACTAAGTCCAGAAAACTGCATTGGCTATATGAATCTTGGAAAACTTGTATTTCAGAAAAGGAATATTACCATAGACAGAAAAACATTGTAAAGTAATAAGTGATTCAGTTAATCAAAATGAAATAACTATTTAAATTCTGTAAGTTCCTAATTCTTATCTTCCAAATGTATGAATCAAAAATTGATAAAGTAGGTGATGTGAGCAAGATGGTAAACTAAAAATCCCCAGGCCTATGTTCCCCTGAGAAACATTAAATAAATTACAAAGAAAAAAAAAACCCACTAAATTAACTTAATAGTAACTTTGGAAATCATTTTGAATTCTATAACAACCAAACACACAACCAAAAAAAAGATATATTGAACATTGTAAGACATTTTGTTGTGCTTTTACTCCACTTTGCTTCATAGCCTTTCTGATGTGGTGTGGGATGGTTTGGGGGAAGCAGAATCCTAATACTTAGTTCCCTTCTGTAAACCAGAAAGGGTAAAATGGACCAAATTTTCAATGTTCTAATTTGTTTGCAGGCTTCCTGAGTAATTGGTCTCTTTGAAGCCTAACTTGGAGCTCACATGGCCAAAAGTACTTGAAATCTCAAACTATTGAAAGACACAGCAACATGATTCATAAATGCCACAGAGAAATAGTCTCACAAACAAAAGGAATGAAAGACAACTGATTGATATACATAAGAGAATATCTAAGTAATTAGAAACAAAGGTACTACCCTTAGAAAAATCAAGACACTTATATTTTTTTTAAAAAATTATTTTATTTATTTGATAGAGAGAGACACAGCAAGAGAGGGAACACAAGCAGGGGGAGTAAGAGAAGGAGAAGCAGGCTTCCTGTGGAGCAAGGAGCCTGACGTGGGGCTTGATTCCAGGACCCTGGGATCTTGACCTGAGCCAAAGGCAGATGCTTAATGACTGAGCCACCCAGGCACCCCAAATCAAGACACTTAAATGCAGAAATGTTTAGGAAGAATTGGAAAACCTGCACACATATGCCCAGGGATGGCACATGCACAGAATAATCCAGAGAAGACCATAAGCCTTCATGCCTGGAATATTAGTGAAAATCTTTCAATGCATGGAACCAGTCTACAAAGAGTTTAAAAAGTAGCATTTTTTCAGATGCCCAATATTCAATAAATGATCACAATTCTTACAAGACAAATAAGAAAGCATAACCTGTTAAAGGAACATAATAATTTTTTTTTAGGAACATAATAATTTTTTATGAATGATCTGTGAAGAAATAGTCTTTAGATTTACTAGACAAAGACTTTTTAAAAACTGTCTTAAACATGATCAAGAAGCTAAAGGAATACACAAACTATAAAGCTAAAGTATATCAGGAAAACAACACATAAACTAAACAAGAATATTGACAAAGAAATAGAAATTACAAAAAGGGCCAAACATAGGTTCTGGAACTATAAAATACAATAACTGATTGAAAAATTCACTAGAGTAGTTCAACAGCAGATTCAAATAGACAGAAGAAAGAATGACTGTACCTGAAGACAGGTAATTTCAAATTATCAATTCAGACAAGTGAAAAGAAAAGAAAATGAGTAAAAGTGAAAAGGATTTATGTGACACAATAAAAAAGACAGATATACACATTATGGGAGCCCCAACAGAAGATAAAGACAAAGGTCAAAGAGAATTATTTGAAAAAAAAATCATGGCTGAGAAATTCTAATAATTAAAGAAAGGCACAATTATTATAATCTTCGTGTCAAAAGCCAAAGATAAGAAAGAATTTTGAAAACAGTAAGAGAATAAAGATCATCATATAAAAGTATTCCTCAATAATATTACTAGTAGATTTGCAAGCAGAAACATTTCAGAACCAAAGACAGTGCAATAAAACATTTAAAGTGCTGAAAGAAAAATAATAAGACTGTCAACCCAAAATTCTAAATCTGGTAAATCCACTCTTCAAAAATGAGGAGAAAATAATTCATTTACAAATTAACAAAAGCTGAGGGAGTTTATTACTACTTGACTTGCACTACTATAAATGCTGAAAGGAATCCTTCAAGTTGAAACGAAAAATGTCAGAGAAAACTAGAAACCACTGTATATATAAATTTTCCTAATAAAGGTAAATACAAAAGTAAATATAAAAACAAGTATTATTATAATTTTTGTTCATAACATGACTTTTTATTCTACAGGATTTAAAGTAAAATCATAAAATAATGTTAAATCTATTTTAATATAATCTATTTAATTAAAGATGTAATTTGTGACATTGGTAACACAAAGAAGGGTTGAGCTATAAAAGTAGTTTTAGTGAGATTGAATTTAAGTTGATATTTGTTTTAAATAGAATTAACTTTATTATGTTATATGTAACTCCCATTGTAACACAAAAGTGTCTATAAATATATAATAAAAAATATGAATGAAAAATGCCAATACAAAAAAATCAACTAATCACAAAAGAAGGCAGTATAAGAGGAAATGAGAGACAAAAAAGCTGTAAAATACTTGGAAAACAAATGACTGAGTGGAAATAGTAAGTCCTTAACTATGAATAATTACTTTAAATGTAAATAGATAAATGCCCCAATAAAAAAACATAGATTGACAGAACGGATTAAAACCAGATCCTAATATATGTTGTTTACAAAGAACTCACTTTAGATGTGAAAACAGGAATAGTTTGAAAATTAAAGGATGTAAACGTTATTCCATGTAAGCAGTCACCAAAAGGGAAATATACTGGCTGTAAAATATCAGACAAAATAGATTTAGGTCAAAAAAATCTTACAAGAGACAAGGACAGATATTATGTATGATAAAAGATCAAATTTCCAAGGAGATATAACAATTTACATAAATAAATATATATATATCTATATCAGATATCTTAAATATATGAAGCAAACCATGAGAAAATTGAAGTGATAGACAACTCTACCAAATAGTAAATTGTTTTGGGTCATTATACACATTTTAACTATATTTGTTCTTACAATCCATGAGCATGGAATGTTTTTCCATTTCTTTGTGTCATCTTCAATTACCTTCATAAATGTTCTGCATTTTTTAGAGTACAGATCTTTTACCTCTTTTATTAGGTTTATTCGTAGAACCCAAACATCCATTGACAGATGAATGGATAAAGAATATGTGAGATATAGATGATAGATAGATAGATGATAAATAGATGATAGATAGATAGATGATAGATAGATATAGATTATAGATATAAATATAGATAATGGAATATTACTCAGCCATGAAGAATAAAATCTTGCCTTTTCCAACAGCACAGATAGAGCTAGAGTGTATTATGCTAAGTGAAATAAGTTAGTCAGAAAAAGACAAACACCATATGATTTCACTCATATGTAGAATTTAAGAAATGAAACAGAAAAACCTGGGGGAGGGGGAAAGAAAGTGAGGTAAACCATAGAACAGCCTCTTAACTATAGAGGGCAAACTGAGGGTTGCTGGAGGGGAGGTGGGTGGGAGGATGGGCTAAATGGGTGATGGGTATTAAGGAAGGTACTTGTGATGAACACTGGGTGTTATATATATGTGATAAATAACTAAATTCTACTCCTGAAACTAATGTTACATTGTATCTTAACTAACTGGAATTTGAGTAAAAACTGGAAAAAAAAAAAACAAAAAACAGGAAACTTCAATATCCCACTTTCAATTGTGGAAAAACAACCAATTCCCAATTTCCCTGGGGGTGACACCCACTCAGAGCTGGCCTGCCTGGGTTCCAATAACACAACAGACAGCAAGCATAGCCCACAACAGACATAGACTCACTGTAGATGACTGCAGTAAGAGGAAAAATGAGTTGGAGACAACAGCAAGGTGTAAGCAACACACATAGGATACTCTCCTGAAACGCCAGTTTCTGGTAACAGGGGCCACTGCACTGCAAGGCACTCCAAGACCTCTTCCTCATAAAGTCACTACTTTCAAGAGCAGAAGATATAGTTCACTTTCTTAACACAAAGAAACAGACACGGAGAGGTAGACAAAATGAAGAGACAGATAAATTTATCCCAAATGAAAGAACAAGACAAGGCCACAGGCCAAGATTTAAGCAAAAGATATGTAAGTAACATGCCTGATAGAGAATTTATAGCAATGATATTATGAATACTCACTGAACTTAAGAAAAGAGTGGAAGACATGATTGAGAGCCTAAAAACAGAATAATGAAAAACATAGCACAGATAAAGGGGTCAATAAACAAAATGAGAAACAGGCTTGATGGAATGAAGAGCAGAATGGAAGAAACAGAGGATTGAATTAGTGACCTAGATGACAGAGTAATGGAAAGCAATGAAGCTGAACAAAAGAGAGAAAAAAGAATTATGCAAAATATGAAACAACTTAAGGAACTCAGTAACTCCATCAAATGGAATAACATTCACATTATAAGTGCCCCAGAAGAAGAAAAGAGAGAAAAGGGAGCAGAAAATTTGTTTGAAGAAATAATAGCTGAAAACTTCCCTACTCTGGAAAGGAGATATACATCCAGATCCAAGAGGCATAGAGAACTCTCATCAAAGTCAACAAAAGCAGACCTACACCAAGACTTGTAAATAAATTGGCAAAATATACTAATAAAGAAAAAATAAAATAAAAGCAGCAAGACTAAAGAAGTCAGTAACTTACAAGGGAAAACCCATAAGGCTAGATGAAAATTTTTCAACAGAAACTTCGCAAGCCAGAAGAAAGAGGCATGATATATTCAAAGTGCTGAGTGGGACAAATCTGCAGCCAAGAATACTGTATCCAGCAAGGCTATCATTCACAACAGAAGGACAGATAAAGAGGTTCCCAGAAAAGTGAAAACTAAAGTAGTTCACAAGCACTAAATCATCCTGCAAGAAATATGAAATGGGACTCTTGGAGTGGAAAGGAGAGACCAAATTGACAGTATAAAAGTAGGAAACACAAAAGCAGTAAAAGTGAATAATTCTGTGAAAAATCAGCCAAGGGACTCACAAGATATAAGATATACCAAATAACATATACCAAAAATGTGGGGAGGAGAGGAGAAAAGAATGGGTTCAAACTTAAATGACATCAACTTAATATAGCCTGCTATGTACAGAAGATGTTATATACAAACCTAATGGTAACCATGAAAATCAAAATCCACTAATAAATATGCAAAGAATAAAGAGAAAGAAATTCAAATATATCACTAAAGAAAACCAGAAAACCATGAAATAAAGACCAGAAAGGGTCAGAAAAAAATCTACAGGAACAATCACTAAAAAAATAATAAAATGTCAATAAATATATATCTATCAATAATCATTTTGAATATACATGGATTAAAGGCCCCTGTCAAAAGACGTAGGGTGACAGAATGGACAAAACAAAATGAAACAGCAACAACAAAAACCCCAAAACAAACAAATAAACAAAAAACAAGACCTATGTATATGCTGCCTACAAGAGTCCCATTTCAGACCTAAAGATAACTACAAATTAAAAGTGAGGGAATGCAGAAACGTCTATCAAGTAAATGGATGTCAAAAGAACACTGGAGTACTCCTTTTTGCCTCCAATGCTTTCATGGTGCCCATGAAAAAGCTTGAGGCAAATCAGGTGGTGGGGGGAGAAGCAAGTTCTGAAGTTTACCCTTGACTACACCCACCCTGTAGAAGATGGAATCAAGGATGTTGTCAATTTTGAGCAGTTTCTTCAAGAGAGAATCAATGTGAATGGAAAAGCTGGGGATCTTGGTGGAGGGGCTGTAACCATTGAAAGGAGCAAAAGAAAGATTACTGAAACTCCTGAGGTGCCTTTTTCCAAAAGATGTTTGAAATATCTCACGAAAAAAATAATTGAAGAAGAATAATCTATGTGATTGGTTGTATGTAGTTGCTAACAGCAAAGAGAGTTACAAATTGCATTACTTCCAGATTAACCAGATGAGGAAGAGGAAGATGAGGATTAAAATTTGTTTATATAGGGGCACCTGGGTGGCTCAGTCAGTTGGGCGTTTGCCTTTGGCTCAGGTCATGATCTCAGGGTTCTGGGATTGAGCCCCGCATCAGATTTCCTGCTCTGGAGGGGAGCCTGCTTCTCCCTCTCCCTCTGCCTGCAGTTCCCCCTGCTTGCTCTCTCTGTCTCTCTCTGTCAAATAAATAATAAATAAAATCTTAAAAAAAAAAACTTGTTTAGGGGTCCCTGGGTGGCTCATTCATTAAGCGTCTGCCTTTGGCTCAGGTCATGATCCCAGGGTCTTGGCATCGAGCCCTGCATTGGGCTCCCTGCTCCGCAGGAAGCCTGCTTCTCCCTCTCCCACTCCCCCTGCTTGTGTTCCCTCTCTTGCTGTCTTTCTCTGTCAAATAAATAAATAAAATCTTTTAAAAAAAAACTTGTTTATCTGAAATATTTTGTATGAGTTCTTGAATAAAAGTTGGGAACCAAAATGGTGGTTTTCCTTATATCTCTGCAATGTGGATTGAACAGAAAATTGAAAATCATAGTAAAAGGGCTTCACTTGGGCTGCCATTCACTTATTTGTAATTAGATTTTTTTTCCTGCTTGAAAATTTTAGTAATTGTGGTAATAATACCAAAATAGAAGTAAGTTCCTTTAAAGCAACTGCCAGTGATTTAACCTTGAGCAGGTGCTTAAGGGTGTGGAAATGTGTGCACTTCAGTTAGTCACTTTTTACTTCAAAAGTGTGACAGTTTTGGGCGCCTGGGTGGCTCAGTTGGTTAAGCGACTGCCTTCGGCTCAGGTCATGATCCTGGAGTCCCGGGATCGAGTCCCGCATCGGGCTCCCTGCTCGGCAGGGGGTCTGCTTCTCCCTCTGACCCTCCTCCCTCTCATGCTCTCTGTCTCTCATTCTCTGTCTCAAATAAATAAATAAAATCTTAAAAAAAAAAAGTGTGACAGTTTTATCTGGTGCTTTACTTTTTTTTTTTTTTTAATCTGGTGCTTTTCTCAAAGATTCAGGTAAAGAAATATCAGGACTCTTAATTCACCTAAAGCAAAACCAGTGACTTTTTTGAGGTTCTCTTCTTGCAGGAAAATGGCAGTGTTGATAAAAATGCAGGGCTCTGGGGCATTTACTTCAAATTTTTATTACAAATTACTTGGTGAACACAATTATTATGCATGTTAATTCTTTTTTTCCCTATAGAAATAAAATGCCTTTTTGTGCTGATGCATATTTTACTCCCTTCCAGAAAAGAGTTTGCAGAACAGTTATAAAAGTCCCAGGTTTTAAATTAAGTACAAGTGCACAGAAACTAATTTATAAATAATCACTGTTTCTACAACTCTTTGCAGCAAACTATCACTTTGGCCCCCAGTAGGGGAACTAGAGATGAGCAGTAGTAGAGCTTCCAGAGGTGGACATCTGTGCATCTCCCCGGGATTGGAGCCTTTTCATGGGGGTGGGGCACAAAGGAGAAGCAATTGAGAGACTGTTCATGTTGAGGAGATGGGAAAAAAAGGTTGACATGCCCAAGGAATTGTGCCTTCTGGGCAATTTAGGCCGTGGCTGGATTTAATGTCAAGTCATTCTACAAACCAACATTAAGCAGGACCAGACTAAAAGTGGGATTTTGTTGCCTTGTGTGCAGAGGCCAGAGATCTGTGAAAGGTTATAAGTTGCAAATATGTCATTGTTGCCAATTGAAAATTCAGAGTATTTCTGAATGACTTTGAAAAGGGACCCTGATGTGTTATGGTGCCCTGCTAAAATCTAAACAATTCTGCAAAAATGTCTGCATTATCTTAAAATTACAGTGTATAAAACTGTGTTTTTAAAGAGTTTGCCCACAGCTAATTTTCACACCTGAAATTCTTGGTATCTACTAGTTGCATAGCTGGAAATTAAATTTTCGAGTCCTTCCTTTGCTCCAATTTAGCATTTGGTGTTCCCTGGATTGAATTTAACATGTTGAATCTTTGCGATTTCATTTGTGGTAAAGACTCCAGCATTTTCTATTTATATGCAAATTTCTTGAAGCAGAATTCTTTGCATGTTTCTCCACCTTCACAGAAGGCAAAATTTCTTTCCACTGTAACAGAGGCATCTGCTGGTATTTGGGCCTGTCCCTTTCCATGATCATTAACTCTGTTAGTAAGTTTATGCCTGGGTTATGACCTGGGTTTGCAATTTGGACATTTGTTGCACTGATGTTCACCTGTAGTGATTCTTAGTTTGGTTGTAAAAAATTAACCCAGGGCTGAGATTAGCATATAAGGTTTTCCTTAAACTGCTACCAGATTTTAAAACTTATACTAAAATTGAAACATGGACGCCTGGGTGGCTCAGTCGGTTAAGTGTCTGACTCTTGATTTTGGCTCAGGTCATGATTTCAAGGTCATGAGATTGAGCCCTGCATTAGGCTCCATGCTGGGCATGGAGTCTGCTTAAAATTCTCTCTTTCCCTCTCCCTCTCCCCCTCCCCCCTGCTTGCATGCTTTCTCTCTTAAAAAAAAAATAAAATTGAAACTCACTGGTAAAAGAAAAAAAAATGCTGGAGTAGCAATATTTAGGCCCCTACTATTATTTTATTATTATCAATTAGTTCTTTTATGTTTGTTTTTAATGGCTTTATATAAAAACTTTTTGTTAAAACAAAAAGTTTACAAGAGACAAAAAAGGACACTATATAATAATAAAGGGGACAATCCAACAAGAAGATATAACAATTATAAATATGCACCCAAAATAAAAGCACCCAAATATATTAAGCCATTAAAAACAAACATAAAAGAACTAATTGATAATAATAAAATAATAGTAGGGCACTAAAACACCCCACTTGCATCAATGAACAGATCATCTAAAAAGAACACCAAGGAAATAATGGCTTTGAATGACACACTGGGCCAGAAGGATTTAGCATATATATCCAGAACATTCAATCCTTAAACAGCATAATACACATCATTTTAAAGTGTGCATGGAACATTCTCCAGAATTGATCACATATTAGCCAATAAAACAAGCCTCAACAAATTCAAGATTGAATTCATACATCCATCTTTTCTGACCACAACATATTGAAAGTAGAATTCAAGCACAATAAAAAAATCAGGAAAGAATACAAATACATGGAGGTTAAATAATATGCTACTAAACAACGAATGAATCAAGAAGGAAATAAAAGGAGAAATAAAAAAGTACATGGAAACAAATAAAAATGAAAACACAATGGTCCAAAATGTCTGTGAAGCAGCAAAAGCAGTTTTAAGAGAGATGTATAGAAATACAGGCATATTTCAAGAAGCAAGAAAAATCTTAATAAGTAAACAACTTTACACCTGATGGAGCTAGAAAAAGAACAAAAAAACAAAACTGAAACCAGTAGAAGGAAGGAAATAATATGGATTGTAGCAGGAAAAAAACAGTATAGAAACTAAAAAAATAATAAAACAGATCAAAGAAATCAGGAGCTGCTTCTCTGAAAAAATTAATAAACTAGATAAACCTCTAGCCAGATATATCAAGAAAATAAGAGAAAGGACTCAAGTAAATAAAACCACAAAAGAGAGAGGAGAAAAAACAACCAATACCAAAGAAATACAAATAATTATAAGGGAATATTATGAATAACTATATGCCAACAAATTGGACAACCTAGAAGAAATGGATAGATTCCTAGAAACATATAAACTACCAAAACTAAAACAGGAAGAAATAGAAATCTTGAACAGATTGATAAGCACCAAAAAAAAAAAAAACTGAATAAGAAATTAAAAAAAAAAAAAAAACAACTCCCCACAATCAGCAGTGCAGGACCAGATTGCCTCAGATGAATCCTACCAAACACTTAAAGAAGAGGTAATACCTATTATTCTCAAACTATTCCAAAAAATATAAAAATAGAAAAGGAAGATAAACTTTCAAATTCATTCTATGAATGCAGCATTACCCTGATGCCAAGATCAGATAAAGAGATCACTGAAAAAGAGAACTACAGACCAATATCCCTGATAAACATAGATGTAAAAATCCTCCATAAAATACCAGCAAACCTAATTCAACAATACATTAAAAAATCATTCAACACAATCAAATGGGATTTATTCCAGAGTTGTAAGGGTGTTTCAGTATTTGCAAATAAATCAATGTGACACATCACATCAATAACAGAAAGGATAACAACCATATGATGATTTCAATAAATGCAAAAAAGCATAACAAAGTACAACATCCATTCATAATAAAAGCCCTCAACAAAGTAAGTTTAGAGGGACATACCTCAACATAATAAAGGCCATGTATGAGAAACCTACAGCTAACATCATCCTCAGTGGGGAAAAAACTGAAAGCTTTTCCCTCTATGGTCAGGAACAAGATAGGGATGTCCACTCTTACAACTTTTATTCAACATAGTACTGGAAGTCCTAGTCTTAGCAATCAGACAACAAAAAGAAAAGGCATCCAAATCAGCAAGGACAAAGTCACACCTTCACTATTTGCAGATGACATGATACAATATATGAAAACCAGAATGACTCCACCAAAAAACTGTTAGAAGTGATAACTGAATTCCGTAAATTTACAGGGTACAAAATCAATGTACAGAAATGTGTTGCATTTCTGTACACCAATAATGAAGCAGCAGAAAGAAAAAATGAAGGGATAAATACCATTTAAATTTGCACCAAAACAATAAGATACTGAAGAAGAAGGCTAACCAAACAGGTGAAATACCTGTACTCTGAAAACTATAAAACACTGATGAAAGAAATTGAAGATGACACAAAAATGGAAAGACATTCCATATTCATGGATTGGAAGAAAAATTGTTAAAATGCCTATACTACCCAAAGCAATATATGTATTTAATGCAATCCCTTTAAAAACACAAACAGCATTTTTCACAGAACTATAAGAAACAATTCCAACATTTATATGGAACCACAAAAGACACTGAATAGCCAAAGAAATATTGAAAAAGAAAAAAGAAAAAACAAAAAACTGGAGGTATCACAATTCCAGACTTTAAGTTACATTACAAAGCTGTAGTGATTAAAACAGTATGGTACAGGTACAAATACAGAAACATAGATCAATGAAACAGAATAGAAAACCCAGAAATAAACCCACAACTATAAGATCAAGTTGTCTTTGACAAAGCAGGAAAGAAAACCCAAAGGAAAAAGGCAGTCTCTTCAACAAATGGGTTTGGGAAAACTGGACAGCAACATGCAAAAGAATGACAATGGACCACTTTGTTACATCACACACAAAAATAAATTCAAAATGATTAACAATCCAAATGTGAGACTTGAAACCATAAAAATCCTAGAGGAGGTCACAGGCAGTAACCTCTTTGACATCAGTCCTAGCAACTTCTTTCTAGATATGTCTCCAGAGGCAAAGGAAACAAAAGCAAAATGAACTATTAGGACTACATCAAAATAAAAAGCTTCTGCCTAATGAAGGAAACAATCAACAGAACTAAAAGGCAACCTATGAAATGGGAGATGTTTGCAAATGATATACCCAATAAAGGGTTAGTGTCCAAAATACATACAGAAATCATGCAACTCAACACCCCAAAACCAAACAATCCAATTAAAAATGAGAGAAGAGGGGTGCCAGGGTGGCTCAGTTGGTTGGGCATCTGCCTTCGGCTTGGGTTGTGATCTCAGTGTCCTGGGATCAAGTCCCACATCGGGCTCCTTGCTCGGCAGGGAGTCTGCTTCTCCTTCCCCCTCTGCCTCTCTCCCCATGCTCCTGCTCTCTATCTCTCTCTCTCAAATAAATAAAAGAAAAGAGTAAAAATGGGGAGAAGACATGAATAGACATTTCTCCAAAGAAGGCATTTAAAAGGAGCAGACACCTGAAAAGATGTTCCTCATCTCTTACCGTCAGGGAATTACAAATCAAAACTATAATGAGATATCACCTCACACTTGTGAGAATGGCTTAACTCAACAACCAAGAAACAATAGGCATTAGGGAAGATGTGAATAAGGGGGAACCCTCTTATGCTTTTGATGGGAATGCAAAATGTTGTATCTAATGTGGAAAATTATATTCCATAAAAAGTTCAGAATGGAACTACCCTATGATCCATCAATTGTACTACTGGGTATTTACCCCCAAAATGCAAAAAACAGTAATCCAAGGGTATACATACACCCCGTTGTTTATAGCAGCATTATCTACAAGAGCCAAACTGTGGAAACAGCCCAAGTGTCAATCAACTGATGAATGGATAAATAAAATGTAATATATATGTTTATATATGTATATATGTAAATATATATTTATATGGAAGAACAAAATTATAATATATATTAAAATATTATATAATATTACTATATTTATATATATTAAATATATATATTAAAATATATACAATATTACTCAGCCATAAATAGAATGAAATCTTGCCATTTGCAATGACATGGATGGAGCTAGAGAGTATTTTCCTAAGCGAAATAAGTCAGTCAGAGATAGACATATACCATATAATTTCACTCATATGTGGAATTTAAGCAACAAAACAAAGGAGCATAGGGTGGTAAAGGAGAGAGAGGGGCAAACCAAGAAACATACGCTTAGCTATAGATAACTAACTGATGGTTAGCAGAGGGGAAAAGGGTGGGGGGATGGGTTAAATAGTTGATGGAGATTAAGGAATGCATTTGTTGTGATGAGAACGGTGTGTGGTATAAGTGTTGAAACATTAAATTGTACACCTGAAACTAATATTACTCTATATGTTAAATGGAATTTAGATAAACTTAAAAAAAGAAAACTTAAATGTTTTTGAAAAAATGTTAGCAAACCAAAAACAAAACCATATTAAAAAAATATACACTGAAAAATTATATTTTTTTAATGAAATGCAAGGATTGTTCAACATAAAATTATCTATCAATTAAATATACCACATTAACAGAATGAAGGAAAAAATCCACATGATCATCTCAACTAATGTGGAAAAATAATTTGACAATATTCAACATTCCTTTTATCACTTTTATCATTTAAAAATCGTCAACAAGTTAGAAATAGAAGGAAACTGCCTTAACATAATAATCTCATTGTATTTTAGCTTGCTAGATTTGACATAGTAAAGTACCACAGACTGAGTGGCTTAACAGTATAAATTTATTTTCTCATAAATTCTGAAAGCTAGAAGTCTGAGATCACAGTGTCAGTAGAGCTGATTTCTTCTGAAGATTATCTTTTTGGCTGGAAGATGTCCATCTTCTCAGTATTTTCACATGATCTTTCCTCCGTAATTGACTATGCTCAGATTTCTACTTCTGATAAGGATACCAATCATATTGGATTAGGACCCACATTAATGACCTCATTTGACTTTAATTACTTGTCTAAAAGGCCTTATCTCCAAAGGGTGTTAAGACTTCAACATATTAATTTTGGTGGTAATAATCCAATTTATAACAACCCCCCATATTTATGCTCTTCTAGCATATATAATACATTCACATGTCACAACAGCCCCAAAAGTCTTTTTTTTTTAATGTTTTATTTATTTATTCACGAGAGTCAGAGAGAGAGAGAGGCAGAGGCAGAGGGAGAAGCAGGCTCCCCGCCTAGCAGGGAGCCCGATGCGGGACTCGATCCCAGGACCCTGGGATCATGACCCAAGCCAAAGGCAGACGCTTAACCATCTGAGCCACCCAGGCGCCCCAGCCCCAAAAGTCTTAACCCCTTCCAGCATAAACTCTAATTCCAAAATCTAATCTAAATATTATCTAATCAGATATGGGGAGACTTGAGATATAATTCTTCCTTGAGGCAAAATTCCTTTTCAACTGTGAACCTGTGAAACCAGACAAGTTATCTGCTTCCAAAACTGAATGGTTTAGACATACATAGGGCATACATTCTTACTCAAAATGGGAGAAATTGTAAAGAATAAAAAGTTCTTGAGACACAAGTAAACCCAAAACCCAGCAGCAAAATTTCCACTTGATTTTAATACTTCAGAAATATCTTTTATAAGTGAATACTCTGTCTCCTGTGTCCACAGCCTGGACCACTGACATCTATGTTATAGACCCAATCTATAAATCCAATGATTTGGCTCTGCCCTCTGAAATCAAGGAGATGGGCTTGCCATCCAGGTCTGTATCCTCTGGATCTGTGGTTGCAGTGGCGATTCTGAAGACCAGTAAACTGCCTTTGGGGCCATTCTTCCATTTTCTAAAGAGTAACACGTTTTCAGTCAGATAACTCTTTTGTCCCTTCCTATAGAATCCAAGAATGGTGATAGCTTTCTTTTATTTTCTCCCTTTTAGTCTATTCTGAGCATGTTTCTGTTTGTATAAAATCCTAAAACCATGTTGTCCTCCAATGCATATCACAGAAGTCCAAACTATCAGACAAGAGCTTGCTCCACAGATCTTTTCTGGAAACCTGCATCCCTACTCCTGGATTCTGTTGACACGGTTTATTATATCTGTGAGTCATACTCACAATCTCACTAACAAATTATTGTCAAACCACATCTTTGATGTGTTCTTCAGAACATAATTTCACATTTTTTTGCAATATGAATGAGATGAAATTTTTCAAAATCTTCAAGTTCTGATTTCTTTTTAATTTACAATATCCTCTTCAATTTACCTATTTTCTCTTGCACTTTACTATGAAGAGCAAGGAAAAACCAAGCCACATTAATATTTTAATACCAGGAATTTCAAAGATATGTGAAGAAATTCCAATGTAAGAATAAACAGATTAGGGGCACCTGGGTGGCTCAGTTGGTTAAGCATCTGCCTTCAGCTCAGGTCATGATCCCAGGGTCCTGGGATCAAGCCCCACATCAGGCTCCCTGCTTAGGGAGCCTGCTTCTTCCTCTCTCTCTGCCATTCCTGCTGCTTGTGCGTGCTCTCTCTCTCTCTCAGTCAAATAAATAAATAAAATCCTAAAAAAAAAAATAGAATAAACAGATTAAATTAAGACAAACTATTGCAAGACAAAAAACAAAATCTATGATAACAAAACCATCTTAATCAGTACCCTAATTCATGAATTGGCCTATGGATTTTTTTTTCAGCAGTGAACATTAGACAGTGCTTGGTAATTATCCTTGATAGTAGGGGTCAGCAAACTATTGCCCATGAGTAAAACTGAGCCCACCACCTGTTTTGTAAATAGTTCTATTGGAGCACAGCCACATTCATTTGTTTACATATCATCTATGGCTGCTTTCATAGTATAACAGCTGAGTTGTATAGTCTCAAATCTGTATATGCCAAGAAGTTGAAAATTTTCCCATAAGACTCTTTACCAGAAAACTTTGCTGAGACCTGCTCTACAGAAACATGGTATAATATCACTTCCCCACCAAAAACACTTAGACTAAACATTGCCTCTTAAGTAGAAATATGTTAAAATATATAAGAAAAATATAAAATAAAATAATTAAAATTGAAATATATTAAATTAAAATAAAACACTTGAAGACTGTTTTACATGGAGGGCATGGAATAGCAATAATTCATTTATCATTTATTGCATACCATTTTGGAAAAATTACTAAGGAAAATTATCTTATACTACTAAATATCTATTTTTATAAAAATAAAAATCTTCCATGTAAATAAGTATAGATTGAGAATATAATATCATATAGATATATCATACTTTAAAAATCAATACTCTACTGATGGATATTTATTATTATTATTTTTTTGCTTTCACATGCATTGCTGAAATGGACTTCTTTTAATGTATCCCTTGAAGCATATTCACCACTATTTTTCAGCTTTAATATATAGAAATGGAATTTCTGAGTCAAAGATAATACACACTAAACAATCTGATACATGTCAAAATACCATATGAAAACTTGTACCAGTTTATATTCTTTGCAACATCATATTCAAATGGGAGGCAGCACTGGGGAATGATTTCAGTGGGTGGACTTTGGAGTTAGATTGCCTGAGTACAAATTTCAGGTCTGGTACTTATGAGCTGTGTGACATCAGACAAGTTACATGACCTCCCAATGTCTCTTGTTTCCTTAACTAGAATTTGAATACTATAATCTATGGGATAAGTACCTCCCAGTGTCTCAGTTTCCTTAACTAGAATTGGAGCACTATAATCTATGGAATAAAAAAGGAAAAAAAAAAAAAACTCCCTCAGCTAAATGAAAATTATCACTTAAATTTTTCTACTTTCCACAAAATACTGAAACAGAATTCATCCAAGTTCTTTGCCACATTATAAGGATCACCTTTCCTCCAGTTTCCTATACTATGGTCCTCCTTTTAGCCTGAAATATTACCAGAAGTATCTTTAATGTTCATATTTCTACCAACAGTCTCCTCAAGCCAACATATTATTTTTAAATATGAATTTAAAAACACTTCCAACCTAAACCCATTAACTAGATGTAAAGTCACTTTCATATTTTTAGTTTTTTTGTTTGTTTGTTTGTTTGTTTTTTGCAGAAACATTCCATTTCAAAGTACCAGATCTGTATTAGTTTGCTAAGACTGCCATAACAAAGTACCACAGACTGGGTGGCTTAAACAACAGAAATTTGCTCTTATATTTCTGGTAATGTAATTTTATATTTAGCTGAGGCAATTTCTTTTTTTTTAAGTTTTTATTTAAATGCCAATTAGTTAACATATAGTGTAATATTAGTTTCAGGTATACAATTTAGTGATTAAACACTTCCATGGAAAACCTGGTGCATTTCACAAGTGCTCTCCTTAATCCTCACCACCTATTTTTTCTTATATTTTTATTTATTTATTGACAGAGAGAGAGACAGCGAGAGAGGGAACACAAGCAGGGGGAGTTGGAGAGGGAGAAGCAAGCTTCCCGCTGAGCAGGGACCCTGATGTGGGGCTTGATCCCAGGACCCTGGGATCATGACCTGAGCCAAAGGCAGACACTTAATGACTGAGCCACCCAGGCGCCCCCCCCCACCACCTATTTAAACCATCTCCCCCCACCCACCTCACCTTTGGTAACCATCAGTTTGTTCTCTATAGTAAAAAGTCTGTTTCTTGGTTTGCCTCACTCTTTTAATTCCCTTGTCTCATTTGTTTTGTTTCTTAAATTCTACATATGAGGGAAATCATATAGTATTTATCTTTTGCTGACTGACTTGTTTCACTTAGCATAATAATCTCTAGCTCCATCCACATCATTGCAATTGGCAAGATTTCATTCCTTTTGATGCCTGAGTAATATTCCTTTACACACACACACACACACACACACACACACACACCCCGCATCTTCTTTACCCATTAATCAGTCAATGGACACTTAGGCTGTTACCATAATTTGGCTATTATAGATAATGCTATATAAACATTGGGATGTATGTATCCTTTTGAATTAATATTTGTGTATTCTTTGGGTAAGTACCTAGAAATCCAATTGCTGGATTGTAGGGTAGTTCTATTTTTAACTTTTTGAGGAATGTGCAGATGGGATTTCTAAGCAAATTATTGAAGTTGTGGCCTAGTTTTTGCTTGCTTGCACCAAGACCAAGGTGTTGGAGGTTGGAGGCCACTCTCCTTGGTTAGTAGATGACCATCTTCTCAGTGTATCTTCATATGGTGTTCTATCTCTGTCTGTATCCAAATTGTCTTTTATAAGGTAATCAGCCTTATTGTATTAGGGATTACCCTCATGATATTATTTTAAATTAATTTCCTCTTTAAATATACTATCCTCAAATACATACACAATATGAGGTATTCAAGATTCATACTTAAACATATGAATTTTGGGGACATGATTCTGCCCAAAACAGCCATGTCATACTGTGACATGTAAAAAATCACAGCCAATGTCATACTCAATGGTGAAAGACTGAAATCTTTTCTTCTGAAATCAGGAGCAAAACAAGGATGCACACTTTGCCATGTCTATTCGGCATATTAATGCAATTTGCAGAGAATTTAGGCAAAAAAAAGACACAAAAGTCATCCAAATAAGAATGGAAAAAGTGAAATTATTTGTTTGCAGAGGACATGAGCTTATATATAGGAAACACTAGGCATTCCAGAAAAAATGAATGTTAGAACTAATAAACAAATTCAACAAAATTGCAGATTTAAAAACTAACACTCAAAAAATAGTTAAGATTATATACACTAACAATAATAAGCCAAAAACATAAAGAAAACAATTATATTTCCCCAAAAATGAAATAAAATACTTGGAATAAAATTAACACATAAGTAAAAAACTTATATATAATAAATATGAACAGTTGCTAAAAGAAAATTTAAAAGACACAAATAAATCTAAAGACATTCCATATTCCTGAATTAGAAGACTTAAAATTGTTAAGATGTCAATATTGCCATCAAAGCAATTTAGAGATTCAATACAACACCTATCAAAATTTTAACTTTTTGTCTTTTTGAGAAAGAGAAAAATCCATCCTAAAATTCATATGGAATCTCAAGAGACTATGAGTAATAAAACCAATATTTAAAAAAATGAAAATGGATGTCACACTTCCTGATTTTAAAATTTACTATAAAGCTGCAGTAATAAAAACAGTGTGATACAACATAAAGACAGACATAAACCAGTGTACTAGAATACAGAGCCCAAGATAAACAATGATGTATATGGTCAAATTTATATAATGTATATGTGTATATGTATGTATGTATGTGTATGTGTATATATATGTATGTATAAGTATATATATATATTACATACACATATATACATATATACATGTATGTGTGTATATATACATATATATATTTGTGCATCAGAGGACACTATATGATGATGAAACCACAGAATAGAAAATAAACGCACACAATATATCTGATAAGGAGTTAATACCCAGAATATATATATATTTTTTTCAAAAGATTTATTTATTTATTAGAGAGCAAGAATGAGAGAGAGTACATGAGAGGGAGAGGGTTAGAGGGAGAAGCAGGCTCCTCACTGAGCTGGGAGCCCGATGTGGGACTCGATCCAGGGACTCCAGGATCATGACCCGAGCCGAAGGCAGTCGCTCAACCAACTGAGCCACCCAGGCGCCCCTGGAATATATATTTTTTAAAGCTCTTAAACCCAATAAAAAAATACAGTCCCTTTATAAAATGGGCAAATTATGTAAACAAACATTTTTCCAAATATATGCATATGGCTAATAAACACATGAATAGGTGCTTATAACCACTAATCATAGAGAAATGAAATTAAAAACAATGAGATGCCATTTCACATCATTTATAATGATTATTATCAAAAAAAAAGAAAGAAAAACAAGTGTAGGCAAAAATGTGGAAAAATTGAAACTCTTATTGTTGGGGATATGAAATGGTGCAGCCACCAGGGAAAACAGTATGGTGGCTTCTCAAAATAATTACTTTATGGTCCAGGAATTCCACTTCTGAGTATATACCCAAAATAATGAAACAGGGACAGGGACAGATATTTATATACCCATGTTAATAGCATCATTATTCATAATAATCAAAATGTGGAAACTAGCATCCATCCATGGATGAGTGGATAAAGAAAATGTGTGTGTATATACATATATATGACTATATATATAACAATAATCTATTATATTATGATATAATAATATCTATTATATTATGATATAGTAACATAATCTATTATATTATGATATGATAATATAATATAAATCTATTATATTATTATAATATAAATCTATTATATTGGGGGTGCATGCAAATAGTGGAAGAGTAGGGGACCTCGTTTCATCTGGTCCCTTGAATTTAGCTGGATATCTAGCAAACCATTCTGAACACCCATGAATTCCTCCTGAAATGTAAGAAAATATATCTGAAACTCTACAAGTAGAAAAGTGACTGCTTATTGCAAAGACTGCTTTTTGCAGAGAGGTGCATCTGCAGGGAGATATCAGAAGATAAATGAGAAGGGAGGAGCCTCCATAAGCTGGTCCCTGGAAGTGATAAAACCCCAGATTGCAAAATCGGAACCTTTAGAAATCTGCTCCAGTGAGATAAATCCCTTTATGAAAGGGGCTCAGAGGATAAAAAGGGAAGAATTCCAGTTGGGTCATTGTGGACTCAGGATCCCAGAAGTCACAGAATGAACGGGGGTGCCTGAACCAGTAGAGTACCCAAGCAGTGGAGCAGGGAAACTGGTTAGTGTCAAAGAGCCCAAGAGGGGACTCTTAGCTCTGGTCACCATAAACCAGGACCTGGGCAGGTCAGGTGGCCACTCTTGGCCTGAACACCCTGAAAAGGCCTGGAACACACAGGCCATTTACCATCCCCTGGGAGGGGCAAAAGGGCTGCACCCACAATGAGGCAACAGCTCTCAGGGTGGGGCCCCTGGACAGGACAGTAAGGTGACACCCAGCCATCCACACAGAGGACCAGCTTACACTGAGCCCAGCCCCCTGGCAAGGGGTGGTGCAACTCCACACAGGCAAAGACACCTGAGAAGCAACACAGCAGGCCCCTCCCCCAGAAGACCAACTGGAAAAACAGGTGGACAACACGTTTATGGATCCAACAAGACTGTACAAGTCCAGCATCAGGGGAAAATAGAATATTGAACTTCAGGTGTTTTCTCATGATTTTTTTATCTTTCAGCCTAAAACTTTCCATTTATTTTTTTTTACCTTTTTCCCATTTCACCTAGTTTCTTATTTTACCAACTTATGTTTTTAAGTAACCTTTTAACTTTTATTTTTTACATCTACATTTTAGAGATATATCCTTCATTTTAGTATTTGTCACTCTATTCAATTTTTGCTTTCACTCTATTCAAGTTCTGTGCTCTTTGCAGTTTTGGGATGTAGTGTCTTCTAACATAGAGACCAAAATTCAATCAGGAACAAGTGGATCACCCTGCTTTGTTGATCCTGTGAAATTATAGCCCCTGCCACTGCCTTTTTTTTCTTTTCATTCGTTTTGGGGTTTTTTGCTTTATTATTGTGGTTTCCAACCACTTCAGATTTGTCTAGGGTGTATTTTCCTTGGACTGTGGTTGATACTTTGGACTCTGCTCACTAGCTCACTCATCCTATTCTCTGGGCAAAATGACTAGAAGGAGGAAATCACAATAAAAGAAATAACTAGAGGGCGCTGGGTGGCTCAGTTGGTTAAGCGACTGCCTTCGGCTCAGGTCATGATCCTGGAGTCCCAGGATCGAGTCCCGCATCAGGCTCCCTGCTCAGCGGGGAGTCTGCTTCTCCCTCTGACCCTCCTTCCTCTCATGTGCTCTCTCTCTCTCAAATAAATAAATAAAATCTTTAAAAAAAAATAACTAGAGGCTCTCTGCCACAGAGCTAATCAATATGGATATAAGTAAGATGTCAGAGAAGGAATTCAGGATAGCAATTATAAAGTTAATAGTTAGGCTTGAAAAAAGCATAAGTGACAGTACAGAATCTCTAAGGGCAGAAATGACATTTAATCAGGTTGAACTTAAAAATACTATAACTGAGATGCAGTCTAAATTGGATGCTCTAACAGCTAAGGCAAATGAGGCAGACAAGAGAATAAGTTATCTAGAGGGCAGGCTGATGGAAAGGAAGGAAGTTGAGCAAAAGATAGAAAGACAACTAATAGCTCACAAAGAAAGGTTTCGAAAATTTAATAATGCCCTGAAAAGAAAAATATGTCAGAATTAGTGGGGTGCCTGAGGGGAAGGAGAGAGAGGGTCAGAAGGTATTTTTGAAGAAATCATGGCTGAGAACTTCCCTAATCTGGGGAAGGAAACAAGCATTCATGTCCAAGAGACAGAGAAGACCCCTCTCCCCCCTTCAAAAAAAAGGAATAGATCAATGGCCCAACATATGATAGTGAAGTGAGCAGCTCAGGAGAGGAGGTTCCCTACATACAGAGGGACAAACATCAGGACAACATCAGATCTACCCACAGAAACCTGGCCAGAAAGGGCAAGCAAGATATATTCAGGGTACTAAATGAAAAGAACATGCAGCAAAGAACACTTTATCCAGCAAGGCTGTCATTCAGAATGGAAGGAGAGATAAAGATCTTTCAGGACAGAAACTAAAAGAATATGTGACCACCAAGCCAGCCCTGCAAAATATATTAAGGGGGATTGTGTAAGTGAAGAGAGACCCCAAGAGTCACATAGACCAAGAAGAAACAGAAAATCTACAGAAACAGGGACTTTACAGGCAATGCAAAGGCACTAAATTCACATCTTTCAATAGTTACTCTGAATTTAAATGGGCTGAATGCTCTAATCAAAAGACACAGGATTTCAGATTGGTTAAAGAAACAGGACCCATCCATATGCTGTCTACAAGAGACTCACTTTGAACCTAAAGACACTTCCAGACTGAAACTGAAGGGAGGAAGAAAAATTTACCATGCTAATGGACCTCAAAAGAAAGCTGGGGTAGCAGTTTTCATATCAGAAAAATTAGATTTTAAATGAAAGACTGTAGTAAGAGATGTAGAGAGACATGATACCATACTTAAAGGGTCTATCCAATAAGAAGATTAAACAATTGTAAATATCTATGCCCCCAACATGGGAGCAGCCAATAATATAAACCTATTAATAACCAAAGTAAAGAAACACATTGATAATAATACATTAATAGTAGGGAACTCAACATCCCACTCACAGCAATGGACAGATCATCTAAGCAGAATGTCAACAAAGATACAATGGCTTTGAATGACACAGTGGACCAAATGGACTTCACAGATATATACAGAACATTCCATCCAAAAACAACAGAATACTCACTCTTCTCGAGTGCACATGGAACTTTCTCCAGCATAGAGCACATACTGGGTCACAAATCAGGTCTCAACCTATACCAAAACATTGTGATTACTCTCTGCATATTTTCAGACCACAGTGCTTTGAAATTGGAACTCAACCATAAGAAGAAATTTAGAAGGAACACAAACACCTGGAGGTAAAAGAGCATCCTGCTAAAAAACGAATGGGTCAACCAGGAAATTAAGGAAGAATTTTAAAAATTCATGGAAACTAATGAGAATGAAAACACATTGGTTCAAAATGTCTGGGACACAACAAAGGCAGTCCTAAGAGGAAAGTATATTTCTATACAAGCATCTCTTAAAAAATTAGAAAAATCCCCAATACACAAGCTAACCTTACAACTAAAAGACCTGGAGAAAGAACAGCAAATAAAGCCTAAACCAAGAAGGAGAAGAGAAATAATAAAGATTAGAGCAGAAGTCAATGAAATAAAAACCAGTAGAACAATAGAACTCTTCAATGAAACTAAAAGCTGGTTATTTGAAAGAATTAATAAGATTGATAAACTTCTGGCCAGACTTATACAAAAGAAAAGAGAAAAGACCCAAATTAATAAAATCATGAATAAAAGGGGAGATATCACGACCAACACCAAGGAAATACAGACAATTTTAAGAATATATTATGAGCAACTATATACGAACAAATTAGGCAATCTGGAAGATATGGATGCATTCCTTGAAACTTATAAACTAAGACTGAAACAGGAAGAAATAGACAATCTGAACAGACCCATAACCAGCCAGAAAATTGAAGCAGTAATCAAAAACCTTGCAAAAAAACAAGAGTCCAGGGCCAGATGGCTTCCCAGGGGATTCTACCAAACATTTAAAGAAGAATTAATACCTTTCTACTGAAGCTGTTTCAAAAAATAGAAATGGAAGGAAAACTTCCAAACTCGTTCTATGAAGCCAGCATTGATCCCAAATCCCCAGACCAATATCCCTGATGAACATGGATGCCAAAATACTCACCAAGATACTAGCAAATAGAATCCAACAGTACATTAAAATTATTATTCATCACCACCAAGAGGGATTTATTCCTGGGATGCAAGGGTGATCCAACATTTGCAAACCAATCAACATGATAGAGCACATTAATAAAAGAAAAGACAAGAATGATATTATCCTCTTAATTGATGCAGAAAAAGCATTTGGCAAAATACAGCATCCTTTCTTGATTAAAACTTCACTGTGTAGGGATAGAGGGAACATACCTCAATATCATAAAAGCCATCTACAAAAAGCCCACAGTGAATATCATTCTCAATGGGGAAAACTGAGAGCTTTTCCCTTAAGGTCAGGAACATGACAGGGATGCCCACTCTCACCACCATTGTCCAACTTAGTACTAGAAGTCCTAGTCTCAGCAATCAGATATAAAATAAATAAAGGTATTGACATTAGCAAAGAAAAAGTCAAACTCTCACTCTTTGGAGATGAAATGACACTTTATGTGGAAAACCCAAAATACTACACCCCAAAATTGCTAGAATTCATACAGCTATTCAGCATGTGACAGGATACAAAATCAATGCACAGAAATCAGTTGTGTTTCTATACAGTAACAATGTGACTGAAGAAAGAGAAATTAAGGAATCGATCCCATTTACAACTGCACTAAAAACATAAGGTACCTAGGAATAAACCTAACCACAAAAGTACAGTATCTGTACTCTACAAACTACAGTACAGTTATGAAGGAAATTAAAGAAGACCAAAGAGATGGAAAAATATTCCATGCTCATAGATTGGAAGAATAAACATTGTTAAAATGTCTATGCTACCCAAAGCAATCTACACATTCCATGAAATCCCTATCAAAATAGCATCGACATTTTTCACAGAGCTGGAACAAACAATCCTAAAATGTGTATGGAACCAGAAAAGACACTGAATAGCCAGAGGAATGTTGAAAAAGAAAACCAAAGCTGGGGACATCACAATGCCTGAACACAAGTTTATTACAAAGCTGTGATCATCAGGACAGCATGGTACTGACACAAAAACAGACACATAGATCAATGGAACAGAATAGAGAGCCCAGAAATGGAGCCTCAACTCTATGGTCAACTAATCTTGACAAAGCAGGAAAGAATATCCTATGGAAAAAAAGACAGACTCTTCAATAAATGGTGCTGGGAAAATTGGACAGCCACATGCAGAAGAATGAAACTGGACCATTCTCTTACACCATTCACAAAGATAAACTCTAAATGGATGAACAATATCAATGTGAGACAGGAGTCCATCAAAATCCTAGAGAAGAATACAGGCAGTAATCTCTTCTACCTCGGCCACAGCAACTTCTTGCAAGACACGTCTCCAAAGACAAAGGCAACAAAAGCAAAAATGAACTATTGGGAATCCATCAACATAAAAAGCTTCTGCACAGAAAAGGAAACAGTCAACAAAGTAAAAGGCAACCTATGGAATGGGAGAAGATATTTGCAAATGTCATATCAGATAAAGGGCTATTATCCAAAATCTATAAAGAACTTATCAAACTAAACACTCAAAGAACCAATATTCCAGTTAAGAAATGTCCAGAAGACATGAACAGACATTTCTCCAAAGAAGACAGACAAATGACCAATAGACACAAGAAAAAAGGCTCAACCTCCCCTGACATCAGGGAAATACAAATCAAAACCACAATGAGATACTACATCACACAGGTCGGAATGGCTAAAATTAACAAGTCAGGAAATGAGAGATGTTTGTGAGCATGTGGAGAAAGTAGAACCCCCTTCAACTGTTGGTATGAATGTAAGCTGTTGCAGCCACTCTGGAAAACAGTATGGAGATTCCTCAAAAAGCTGAAAATAGAGCTACCCTATGACCCAGGAATTGCACTACTGGGTATTTATCCAATGATACAAGTGCACTGATCTGAAGGGTCACCTGCACCCCATTATTTATAGCAGCATTGTCCACAGTAGCCAAACTATGGAAAGAGCCAAGATGTTCATTGACAGAGGAATGGATAAAGAAGTTGTGGTATGTTTATACAATGGAATACTACTCAGCCATGAAAAAAAAGGAAATCTTGCCATTTGCAACAATGGGGTTGGACCTAGAAGGTATTATGCTTAGTGAAATAAGTCAATCAAAGAAAGAAAATTATCATATGATCTCTCTCATACTTGGAATTTAGGAAACAGAACATATGGTCATAGGGAACAGAGGGGAAAATACAACAAGAAAAAATCAGAGAGGGAGACAAACCATAAGATACCTTAATCATAGGAAACAAAATGTGGGTTTCTTGAGGAGATGGGGGTGAGGAAATGGGGTTACTGCTTAATGAACATTAAGGAGGGCATGTGATTTAATGAGCACTGGGTTTTATATAATATTGATAAATCCCTGAACTCTACCTCTGAAACTAATAATACACTATATGTTAATTAGTTGAATTTAAATAAAAAATTAAAATGAAAGAAAACTTAAAAAAACCTAACATTACATCTATAAGACCTAGAAAAGGAATAACAAACAGAACCTGAAACCAATAAAAGTAAGGAAATAATAAAGCATAGAATAGAAGTAATTAATATATGAACTTAAAAACAAGACGACAATGTCTTCTGCCCATTTTTTGACTTGATTATTTCTTTTTTGTGTGTTGAGTTTGAGAAGTTCTTTGTAGATCTTGGATACCAGCCCTTTATCTGTAGTGTTATGTGCAAATATCTTCTCCCATTCTGTGGGTTGCCTCTTTGTTTTGTTGACTGTTTCCTTTGCTGTGCAGAAGCTTTTCATCTTGATGAAGTCCCAAAAGTTCATTTTTGCTTTGGTTTCACTAGCCTTTGGAGATGTATCTTGAAAGAAGTTGCTGTGGCTGATGTTGAAGAGGTTACTGCCTATGTTCTCCTCTAGGATTTTGATGGATTCCTGTCTCACATTGAGGTCTTTCATCCATTTTGAATTTATCTTTGTGTATGGTGTTAGAGAAGGGTCGAGTTTCATTCTTCTGTATATGGCTGTCCAATTTTCCCAGCACCATTTATTGAAGAGACTTTTTTCCATTGCATGTTTTTTCCTGCTTTGTCGAAGATTATTTGATCATAGAGTTAAGGGTACATATCTGGGCTCTCTATTCTGTTCCATTGGTCTATAAGTCTGTTTTTGTGCCAGTACCATGCTGTCTCGGTGATCACAGGTTTGTAATATAGCTTGAAATCGAGCAACGTGAGGCCCGCAGCTTTGTTTTTCTTTTTCAACATTTCCTTGGCAAAGACATAAAAAGACACTTCTCTGAGGAAGACATACAAATGGCTAACAGACACATGAAAAAATGTTCATCATCATTAGCCATCAGGGAAATTCAAATCAAAACCACATTGAGATACCACCTTACACCAGTTAGAATGGCAAAAATGGGCAGGGCAAGAAGCAACAAATGTTGGAGAGGTTGTGGAGAAAGGGGAACCCTCTTACACTGTTGGTGGCAATGCAAGCTGGTACAGCCACTTTGGAAAACAGTGTGGAAGTTCCTCAGAAAATTAAAAATAGAGCTACCCTATGACCCAGCAATTGCACTCATGGGTATTGACCCCAAAGATACAGATGTAGTGCAAAGAAGGGCCATGTGCACCCCAATGTTCCTAGCAGCAATGTCCGCAATAGCCAAACTGTGGAAAGATCTGAGATGTCCTTCAACAGATGAATGGATAAAGAAAATGTGGTCCATATATACAATGGACTATTACTCAGCCATCAGAAAGGATGAATACCCAACTTTTACATCAACATGGATGGGACTGGAGGAGATTATGCTAAGTGAAATAAGCAGAGAAAGTCAATTATCATATGGTTTCACTTATTTGTGGAACATAAGGAATAGCATGGAGGCCATTAGGAGAAGGAAGGGAAAAATGAAGGCGGGGGGAGTCGGAGGGAGAGATGAACCATGAAAGACTTTGGACTCTGAGAAACAAACAGTGTTTTAGAGGGAAGGGGGAAGGGAGATGGGTTAGCCCAGTGATGGGTATTAAGGAGGGCATGCACTGCATGGAGCACTGGGTGTTATACAAAAACAACGGATCGTGGATAACCACATCAAAAACTAATGAAGTATTGTATGGTGACTAACATAACATAATAAAATTTAAAAAACTAAAACAAAACAAAACAAACAAAAAAACAATAGAAGAGATAAATGAAACCAAGAGCAGGTTCTTTGAAAAAAATCAATAAAGTGATTAACCTGTAGCCAGACTTATCGATAAAAAAGGGAAAGTACAAAAATGCAATCACAATTGAGAGAAGAGAAATGACATCCAACACTACAGAAATATTATGAAAAACTATATGCCAAAAAATTGCACATCCTAGAAGAAATGGATAAATTCCTAGAAACATATAAACTACCAAAATTGAATCAGGAACAAATAGAAAATTTGAACATACCAAAAATGTGGAAGGAAATTGAATCAGTAATCCAAAAACTCTCAAGAAACAAAAGTCCAGGATCAGATGGGTTCACAGGTAAAATCTACCACCCTTTTAAAGGAGAGTTAATACCTATTCTTCTCAAACTAATCCAAAAAAATAGAAAAAGAAGGGAAACTTCCAAATTAATTCTAGGAAGCCAACATTACCCTAGTACCCTAGTACAGAAATTAGATAAAGACATAACTAAAAAAGAGAACTACAGACCAAGATTCCTGATGAACATAGATGGAAAAATCCACTGCAAAATGCTAGTGAACCAAATCCAATTATACATAAAAAAGAAAACCATTCACCATGTTCAAGTGGGATTTATTCCTGTGTTGCATGAGGTCAATATTTTCAAATCAATCAATGTGATACATAACATCGAGAAGTGAAAGGGTAAATCCCATATGATCACATCAAGAGAAGCAGAATAAAGAATTTGGAAAAGTACAATATCTATTCATGATAAAAGCTCTCAATAAAGTAGATTTAGTGGGAACACACTTCAATATTATAAAAGCCATATATGAAAAACCCACAGCTAATATCATCTTTAGTGGGGAAAAAATGAGAGTTTCCCCAGAGATCAGGAATAAGACAAGGATGTCCACTCTCACCACTTTTATTCAACCTGATATTGGAAGGCCTAGCCACAGCAATCAGACAACACAAAGAAATAAAATGCGTCCAAACTGGTAAGGAAGAAGTAAAACTTTCACTATTTGCAGATAACATGATACTTTATATAGAAAACTTGAAAGACTCCACCTAAAAACTGGTAGAACAGATAAATGAATTCTGTAAAGTCACAGATTACAAAATCAATGTAAAGAAATCTGTTGCATTTCTATACACTGATAATGAAGCAGCAGAAGGAGAAATTAACAAAAGTCCCATTTACAATTGCACCAAAATAATAAGACACCTAGGAAGAAACCTAACCAAAGTGATGAAAGAACAGTACTCGGCCAAGTATAAAACACTTATGAAAGAAATTGAACATGATACAAAGAAATCAAAACACACTCCATGCTCAAGGACTGGAAGAACAAATATTGTTAAAAAGTCTATGCTACCTAAAGCAATCTACACATTTAAAGCAATTGGTGTCAAAATACCAAAACATATTTTGCAGAGCTAGAACAAACACTCCTAAAATTTGTGTGAAACCCAAAAGATGCTGAAAAGCGAAAGCAACCTTGGAAAAGGAAATCATAGACACTTTAACAATACTTGTTTTTCCAACCCATGAGGATGAGGTGTTTTTCCATTTCTTTATGTAATCATCAATTTCTTTCATTAGTGTTCTATAGTTTTCAGAGTACAGATCTTTTACCTCTTTGGTTAGATTTATTCCTGGGTATCTTACAGTTATTGGTGCAATTGTAAATTGGATTCATTCCCTGATTTCTCTTCCTGCTGCTTCATTATTGGTGTGGAGAAATTAAACAGATTTTTGTACATTGATTTTGTGTTCTGTGACTTTACTAAATTAGTATATCTGATCTAGCAATTTTGGGGAAGATTTTTGCGTTTTCTATATAGAGTATTATGTCATCTGTGAACAGTGAAAATTTGACTTCTGTGCCAATTTGGATGCCTTTTATTTGTTTTTGCTTTCTGATTGCTAAGTTTAGGACTTACAGTACTATGTCAGATAATAATGGTGAGAGTGGACATCCCTGTCTTGTTCCTGACCTCAGAGGAAACACTCTCAGGTTTTCCCCATTGAGGATGATATTAGCAGTGGGTCTTCCATATATGGCCTTTATGATGTTGAGGCATGTTTTCTATCCCTATTTTGTCAAGGGTTTTTATCAAGAATGGATGCTGTATTTTGTTTTTTCTGCATCTACTGAGGATATCATATGGTTCTTTTTTTTTTTAAAGATTTTATTTATTTGTTTGACAGAGAGAGACACAGTGAGAGAGAGAATGCAAGCAGGGGTAGTGAGGGAGGGAGAAGCAGGCTTCCTGCTGAGCAGGGAGCCCAATGTGGGGCTTAATGCCAGGACCCTGGGACCATGACATGAGCTGAAGGCAGACACTTAACAACTGAGCCACTCAAGCGCCCCAATCATATGGTTCTTATGATTTATTTTATTTATGGTGTGTATCATGTTGATTGATTTACAAATATTGAACCACCCTTGCAGCCCAGGAATAAATCCCACTTGATCATGCTGAATAATCCTTTTAATGTATTTTTGGATTTGATGTGTTAGTGTTTTGTTGAGAATTTTTGTATGCAGGTCCATCAAGGATAACATCCTGTAGTAGTCTTTTAGTGGAATCTTTGGTTTTGGAATCAAGGTAATTCTGGCTTCATAGAATGAGTTTGGAAGTTTTCCTTCCACTTCCAGTATTTGGAAAAGTTTTAGAAGAATAGGTATTAACTCTTCTTTAAAAGTTTGATAAAATTCCCCTGGGAAGCCATCTGGCTCTGTATTTTTGTTTCTTGGGAGATTTTTTATTACTGATCCAGTTTTGTTGTTGGTTATTGGTCTGCTCAAGTTTTCTATTTCTTCCTGTTTCCGTTTTGGTAGTTTATATGTTTCTAGGAATTTATTTCTTCCAGATTGCCTAATTTGTTGGCATTTAATTTTTCATAATATTATGATTGTTTCTATTTATGTGGTGTTGGTTGTGATCTCTCTCATTTGTGATGTTATTTATTTGGGTCCTTTCTGTTTTTTTGATAAGTTTGGCTAGGGGTTTATCAATTTTATTAATTCTTGCAAAGAACCAGCTCCTAGTTTAATTGATCTGTTGTACTGTGTTTCTATTTGTTTGTTTCTATATAATTTATTTCTGCTTTAATCTTTATTACTTCCCTTCTTCTTATGACTTTAGGTTTCAGTTGATGCTCTTTTTCCAGCTCCTTTAAGTGTAAAGCTAGGTTGTGTATTTGAGATTTTTCTTGCTTCTTCAGGTAGGCCTATATTGCTATATACCTCCCTCTCAAGATTGCTTTTGCTGCATCCAAAAGGATTTGGACTGTCATGTTTTCATTATCATTTATGTCCATGTAATTTTTATTTCTTCTTTAATTTCCTGGCTGACCCATTCATTCTTTAGTAGGATGTCCTCTAACCTCCATGTATTTTTGTTCTTTCCCATTTTTTTCTTGTGGTTGACTTCAAATATTGTGGTCAGAAAATATGCATGGTATGGTCTCAATTATGTGTACTTGTTGAGGCCTGATTTCTGACCAAGTATATGATCTATTCAGGATAATGTCCTGTGTGCACTCGAACAGAATGTGTATTCTGTTGCTTTGGTGTGAAATGTTCTTAATATATCTATTAAGTCCATCTGGTCCAGTGTGACATTCAAAGTCATTGTTTCCCTGTTGATCTGCTTAGATGATCACTCCATTGCTGTGAGTGAGGTGTTAAGATCCCCTACTATTATTGTGTCATTATCAATAAGTTGCTTTACATTTGCCATTGATTATTTTATGTATTTGGGTGATCCCTCATTGGGGCATAAATATTTACAATTCCTAGATCTTCTTGTTTGATAGTTCCATTTATTATGATACTCTGCCTTTCTTCATCTCTTGTTACAGTCTTTGTTTTAAAATCTAGTTTGTCTGGTATAAGTATGGCTACTATGACTTTCTTTTGATGTCCATTAGCAAGTAATCTACACATTTAATGCAATCTCTATCAAAATACCACTAACATTTTTCACAGAGCTAGAACCCAAACAATTCTAAATTTTGTATGGAACCACAAAAGTTCTTGAATAGCCCAAGCAAACTTGAGAAAGGAAAAAAAAAAAAAAGCTGGAGGAATCACAATTCTGGACTCTCAAGTTACATTACAAAGATGTAGTGATCAAAATAGTATGGTACTTGCACAAAAAACAAACACGTAGATCAATGGAATGCAATAGAAAACCCAGAAAGGGAACCATAACTATATGGTAAATTAATCTTTGACAAAGTATTAAAGAATATACAATGGAAAAAATGCCAGTCTCTTCAAAAAATGGTGTTGGGGAACCTGGACTGCAAGATGGAAAGGAATGAAACTGGACCACTCTCTTACTCCATACACAAAAATAAATTCAAAATAGATGAAATACCTAAATGTGAGAGAGGAAACCATCAAAATCCTAGAGGAAAACACAGGCAGCAAGTTCTTTGATATTGGCTGTAGCAACTTCTTCCTAGATAAGTCTCCAGAGGCAAAGGAAACAAAACAAAAATGAACGATTGGGACTTCATCAAGTTAAAAAGTTTCTGCACAGTGAAGGAAACAATCAACAAAACTAAAAGGCAACTTTCAGAATGGGAGAAGATATTTGCAAATGACATATCTGGTAAAGTGTATTCAAAATCTATAAAGATCTTATGAATCTTAACACCCTAAAAAACAAATAATCCAGTTAAGAAGTGGACAGAAGACATGAATAGACATATTTTCAAAGAAAACATTAAGACGGCTAACAGACACATGAAAAGATGCTCAACATCACTCAACGTCAAGGAAATGCAAATCAAAACTGCAATGAGATATAACCTCACACCTGTCAGAATAGCTAAAATGAACAACACTAGAAAGAACAGGTGTTGGCAAGGATGTGGAGAAAGGGGATACCTCTTGCACTGTTGGTCATAATGCATACAGTTGCAACCACAGTTGAAAACAGTATGGAGATTCTTCAAAATGTTAAAAATAGAACTATCCTATAATCCAGCAATTTTACTACTAGGTATTTACCCATAGAATCAAAAATTATAATTCCAAGGGAGACATGCACCCCTCAGCATTAGTTACTATAGTCAAATTATGGAAGCAGCCCAGGTGTCCATCAATTAATTAATGGATAAGGAATAAGTGATATATATGTAGAAAGGAATATTATTAGGCCATAAAAAAGAATGACACTTTGCCATTTGTAATGACAAGATTGGAGCTAGAGAGTGTACTGCTAAGTGAAATATGTCAGTTGGGGCGCCTGGGTGGCTCAGTTGGTTAAGCGACTGCCTTCCGCTCAGGTCATGATCCTGGAGTCCCGGGATCGAGTCCCGCATCGGGCTCCCTGCTTGGCGGGGAGTCTGCTTCTCCCTCTGACCCTCCTCCCTCTCGTGCTCTCTGTCTCTCATTCTCTCTGTCTCAAATAAATAAATAAAATCTTTAAAAAAAAAA
>NC_138385.1:50410293-50435052 GCF_054177405.1 Leptonychotes weddellii
GGGGCGCCTGGGTGGCTCAGTTGGTTAAGCGACTGCCTTCCGCTCAGGTCATGATCCTGGAGTCCCGGGATCGAGTCCCGCATCGGGCTCCCTGCTTGGCGGGGAGTCTGCTTCTCCCTCTGACCCTCCTCCCTCTCGTGCTCTCTGTCTCTCATTCTCTCTGTCTCAAATAAATAAATAAAATCTTTAAAAAAAAAAAAAAAAGAAATATGTCAGTCAGAGAAAGACAAATACCATGTGATTTCACTCATATATGAAATTTAAGAAAGAAAACAAATGAAAAAGTTAAAAAATAAAGACATATAGTGACAAATCAGGAAACAGGCTTTCAATTATTGGAAACACAGTGATGATTACCAGAGGGGAGTGATGTAGGGATATGGGTTAAATAGATAGTGGGAATTAAGGAATGCACTTGTGATAAGCAGCAGGTAATGTACAGAATTGTTGAATCACTATACTGTAAGCATGAAACTAATAAAACACTGTATATTAAGAAAAATTATAGTTTTGCTGCATCCCAATAGTTTGGATCATTGTGTTTTTATTTTTATTTGTCTCCATGTATTTTATTTCTTTGATTTCTCTGTTGACCCATTGGTATTTTGGTAGCATATTTTTGTCTTTACACGTTTGTTTGTTTGTTTCAATTTTCTCATGTGATTGATTTCTAGCTTTATACCATTGTGGTTGGAAAGATCCAGTGTATAATTTCAATATTCTTTAATTTATTGTGACTTGTTTTGTGGTCTATGATGTGATCTATTTTGGAGAATGTTCCATGTGTTCTTGAAAATAATATGTATAATAAAAAATAAGAGTATATAAAATATGTATAATATTTACCATACCATATTGTATACAATATTTATTATACAAATAAAAATATGTATAATAAAAATAATATGTATATAAAAATATGAGTATTTTTAGATGGAATATTCTTTATATATTTGTTATGCCTTTCTCATCCCAAGTGTCATTCAAGGATGCTGTTTCCTTATTGATTTTCTGTCTGGATGATCTATGCATTGCTCTAAGTGAGGTATTGAAGTCCCCTGTCTTGTAGTACCATTAATTTCTCCCTTTAAGACTATCAATATTTGCTTTATGTATTTAGGTGCTCCAATGTTGGGTGTATAGATATTCACAACTGTTATATTGTCTTGGTGGATTGATCCCTTTATCATTATGTGATTTCTTTCTTTGTATCTTGTTGTAGTCTTTGTTTTAATATCTATTTTGTTTGAGTATTGTTACTCTGCCTATTTCTTCTTTGCTGTGTTTGCATAGTAAGTAGTTTATGTCCCTTTACTTTCAGCCTGTATGTGTTGTTAGGTCTGAGATGAGTCTCTTGGAGGCAGCATATAGATGGGTTTTGTTTTTCTTTTTATTTATCCATTCAGCCACCATGTCTTTTATTTGGAGCATTTAGGCCATTTACAGTTAATTATTGATAAGTATGTAGTTTTTGCCATTTTGTTATTTGTTTTCTGGTTGTATTATTGTATTTCTTTGTTCCTTTCTTCTTTTCTTGTTCTATTTCTTTGTGATTAATGAGTTTCTGTAGTGTTTATGCTTGGCATATATATATATATATATAAGTTTTTGGTTACCATGATGTTCATATACAACATCCTAAGAACACAGCAGTCTAAATTAAGTTGATGGTAATTTATGTTCAAACACATTCTAAAAAAAAAAAAATCTTCTTTAATCCCTCCTCCATGTTTATATATATGCTGTCATATTTTAAATCTTTTTATTCATAATTTTCTTACATCTAATTCTGGCCTTTTCTTTTCCCTTTAACAAAGTCCCGTCAACACTTTTTGTAAGGTTGGTGTAGTGGTGATAAACTTATTTAAATGTTGTCTGTCTGGGGAACTCTTTATCTCTCCTTCAAGTCTAGACTACAGCAACCAGTATTCCCAGGTGGTCTCCCATCCAAGTACTAAACAGACCCAAGCCCTCTTAGCTTCAAAGATTAGATGAGATAAGCATGTTCAGGGTGGTATGGGCATAGACTGTCCTTCAATTCTCAATGATAAACTTGCTGGGTAGAGTATTCCTTGCTATATATATATTTTTTGTTCCTTTCAGCACTTTGAATATACCATGGCAGTCCCTTCTGGAATGTATATTTTCTGCTGAAAAATTATCTGATAGTCTTATGGGTTTTCCTTGTATGTAACTTTTTCTTTTGTTCTGGCAAAATATCTAAAGCCAAAGTAGGTGTCATCTGGGGTGTACCAGGGTGCTCAGAACATGGGGTGTCCTGGCTGAGCTACTAGAGACAAGGCTGGCACAGGTAGGGATGTTCTGGGATACTCTATGGAGGGGCCATCTTGGTGGAATGGCTGGGGCTGGCTTGGATTAGCAGCCTGGGTCTCGCTGAGGGGGTAGGCATGTTAGGGTATCCAATCTATGCACTGGTTTGTGCTTTCAAAGTGGTGGGGGGAGTGTAGACCCTGTTTGTCAGCACCTCCCACCCAGACAGTTCCAGCAACTTCCTATTCATTTGGTGGAGTTGTAGGGCTGTCTCTATCATATGCTAGTTGTTTTTTTAAATCACAGCTTTTTTTTTCCCCTGTGCCCTAGGGTGTCTGGAGCTGTTGTGAGCTACAGTACTCAGTGCTTACTGAGGCATCAGGCTGATTAGTACACCTGAGCCATTAATAACCATTCAGTTATTAAGGTGGAGGGAGAGCAAAAACCTTGTCCACTAACTCTGCCCACCCAAAGAACATTCCAGCAGCTCTCCTGACATTTGGTAATGTTCTGGAGCTGTTTCTTTTATATACTAGTTGCTCTTTTAAACCACAGCTATTATTCTATGCCCTAGTGTTTCCAGGGCTGGTGATGGCCTAGGGGACCTGGGGCTTGAGAAATCAGCAAGCTGGCTATCATGTCTGGACCCTGCTTCAGTCTGCATTTTCAAGGTGCAGGAGGGAGTATAAATTATGACATTTTCTCATGGCTCTGTCCCAGAGAGTACTCCTCTACAGTTTGACAGAGTTCTGGAGCTGGTTATTCTATAGGCTACCTGCTTTTTTAAACTGTGGCTTTTTTCTTTGCCCAAGGAATACAGTACTATCCCTCCCCACTGAAGTTTACAGTATGAAGGTAGGGGATTCCTTCATTACTGTGTCTCCATCTTTCTTAGCTGTACTCTCTTGCTATTCTCTTTTGCTGTTCTCTCTTTTGTTGTGCAAAAACTATTTAGTGAGACTTCAGTTCAGCTGCAGGAAGAATTGCTCTATAAATAGGTATAGTTTGTTGTGTACCATGGAAGAGGTGAGTTCAGGGTCTTCCTACATTGCCATCTTGGACTGGATACAGCTTTTATGTTTTTATTATACTGATTAGTGTCTTTTCATTTCAGCGTGAAGAACCTTCTTTCAAAATTTCTTGAAAAACTAGTCTAGCAGTGATAAATTCCATAGATTTTGTCTGAGAGAGCCTTTATTTATCCTTCAAATCTGAAGGATTACTTTTCTGGATAAAGTATTCTTTACTGGCAATTTTCATCTTTCTACACTTTGGTTATGTCATGATGCTTTCTTCTGGCTTGTTGTGTTTCTACAAAGAAATTTTCTGATGGCCAAATGAGGGTTCCTTAGTAGGTTTCTTTCTTTTTTCCTTTCTTTCTTTCTTTCTTTCTTTCTTTCTTTCTTTCTTTCTTTCTTTCTGTTTCCCCCTTTGGCTGACTTTAAGTTTCTTCCTTTATCATTGATTTCTGATGGTTTCAATATAATGCATTTTGGAGAAGTTCTTTTTGCATTGAGACAATAGAGTGTTCTGTTAGTTTCATGGATTTGTATGTCTAAGTACTTCACTATTATTAAAATGACCTCTTCAATTATTCCTTTAAATAAACTCTCTGCATCCTTCTCTTACTCTTCTTTTGGAATCCCAATTATTTGAATATTTGCTTTTCTGATAGTATCTGAGTTTTAGCATGGTTTCTTCAATTCTTAAAAATCTTAGTTCTCAGGGAGGAGGAAAAGATGGTGGGGGAGCAGGGGACCCTATTCCAACCAGTCCCCTGAATTGAGCTGGATATCTAACAGAGAACTCTGAACATCCACAAAATCAGACTGAGATGTAAGAAGATATATCTGGATCTCTACAAACAGAATATCACAGGTGGTTGGTTTCAAGGTATAAAGCAGGGAGCTGTGATTCCATAGGCAGATATCAGAAGATAAACAGAAGGGCAAGGGAGCTGTCAGGATCCTGAACCACTGGTGAGCGATAGCCTCCTGTGCTGGGGACAGGGCACAGACTTGCAGACCAATAGCAGTGGGGAAAGGACTTTAAGGAAGCCCCTTGGACTGAAACCTGGAGTGGCAGGGCCACACATGTGAACTGGGGATGGCTGGTGGTTTTAGAAGCACAAAGGGCAGAGAAGTGCTCTGAATGGAAGGTGAGGACTGGGAGTGCAGCTGAGGGGTGCACAACCCAGGACGCTGCAGTTTATAGAAGCACAGACAGAAATGGAGATAGTGTGGCCTGGAGAGCTCACGGAAGAACAGACTGCAATCTCTCTACTCTGAGGCAGAGGGTTGGAATTGATCTCTTCTGCTCTGACTCTAGGAAGAGAGGTGGAAAACCACCAGGGAAAGCCACCAGAGAACCAAAGCCCCCCAAAAAACAGTTTCCAATGAGCCCATCCTCCGTGACAGCAGGCAGGGCAACTCTGTCCAAACAAGGTTGCCTGAGTAACAGCACAGCAGGCCCCACCCCCAGAAGACAGGCTGGAAGAACAAGAGGCCAGCAACTTTAAGGTCCCTAGAAAACAGGACAATCTTGTTTGGGTTGTGCTTAATAAATTGGACTCTGTACATTCCCTCAACTACCCCTCAACAGAATGACTAGGAGGAAGAACCCCCAAAATAGGAAAGACTCAGAGACTGATTCTGTCACAGATTTAAAACTGGTGGAGCTTAAAAATCCTACCTATGAGATCCAATCTAATCTAGATAATTTAACAGCTAGGGTAAGCAAGCAGAAGAATGAATTAGTGATCTAGAAGACCAATTAATAAACAAGAGGGAAAAAGAGGAGACCAGGGAAAAACAACTCAAAATCCATGAAAATAGAATCAGGAAATAAGTGACACCATGAATCTTTCCAATGTCAGAATTATTCAGATCCCTGAGACGGTGGAGAGAAAGAAAGGACTAGAAGATATATTTGAGCAAATCATAGCTGAGGACTTCCCTAATCTGGGGAAGGAAACAAACATTTGTGTCCTAGAGGCAGAGAGGACCCTTCCCAAGATCAAGGAAAAGAGGCCAACACCCCGGCATGTAATAATAAAACTCGCAAAACTTAGAACCAAGGAAACCATCTTAAGGGCAGTTAGAGGGAAGAGATTCCTTACCTACAGAGGGTAGAACATCAGAATAATGTCAGACCTATCCACAGAGACCTGGCAAGGCAGAAAGGGCTGGCAAGACATATTCAGGGTACTAAATGAGAACATGCAGCCAAGAACACTTGACTGGCAAGGCTGTCATTGAGAATGGATGGAGAGAAGAGGAGCTCCCAAGACTGGGAGAAACTACAAGGATATGTGACCACTAAGCCAGCCCTGAAAGAAATATTAAGGGGGGTTCTATAAAGGGAGAAAGACTCCAAGAGTAATATACAACAGAAATTTACAGAGACAATCTATAGAAACAAGGAATTCACAGGCAACAGGAAGACAATAAATTCATATCTTTCAATAATCACTCTCAATGTGAACAGCCTAATGATCCCATAAAATGGCACAGGGTTGCAGGTTGGATAAAAAGACAGGACCCATCCATATGCTGTCTACAAGAGACTCATTTTGACCTAAAGATATATCCAGACTAAAAGTGAAGGGATGGAGATCCATCTTCCATGCCATCGGACCTCAAAAGTAAGCTGTGGTAGCAGTTCTCATGTCAGAAAAATTAGATTTTAAGCTAAAGACTGTAGTTAGAGACACAGAAGGACACTATATCATTCTTAAAGGGTCTTTCCAACAAGGAGATCTAACAATTCTAAATATCCATGCTCCCAACATGGGAGCAGCCAACTACATAAGCCAACTTTTAACCAAAATAATGAGACATATTGATAATAATACATTAATTGTAGGAGACTTCAATACTCCACACTCAGCAATAGACAGATCATCTAAGCAGAAAATCAACAATGAAACAAAAGCTTTGAATGACACACTGGACCAGATGGACCTCATAGATATTTACAGAACATTCCACCCTAAAACAACAGAATACTCATTCTTCTCGAGCACACATGGAACTTTCTCCAGAATAGACCACATACTGGGTCGAGGGATACCAAAAGATTGAGATTATTTCCTGCATACTCTCAGACCACAATGCTTTAAAACTGGAACACAGTCTCAGGAAAAAACTTGGAAGAAATTAAAACACCTGGAATCTAAAACCACCCTGCTCAAGAATGTTTGGGTCAACCAGGAAATCAAAGAAGAACTTAAACAATTCATGGAAACCAATAAGAATGAAAACACATCGGTCCAAAACCTATGGGATACTGCAAAGGTGGTCCTAAGGGGGAAATACATAGCCATCCAAGCCTCACTCAAAAAAATAGAAAAATCCCGAATTCACCAACTAACTCTCCACCTTAAAGAACTAGAGAAAAAGCAACAAATGATGTCTAAGCCACACATTAGAAGAGAAATAATTAAGATTAGAGCAGAGATCAGTGAATTACAAACAAGAAACACAGTAGAGCAGACCAACAAAACTAGAAGCTGGTTCTTTGAAAGAATTAATAAGATCAAGAAACCACTATCCATACTCATCCAAAAGACAAGAAAAAGGACCCAAATTAATAAAATTTTGAATGAAAGGGGGAGAGATCACGAATCACACCAAGGAAAGGTAAACAATTATTAGAAATTATTATCAACAACTCTATGCCAATAAATTGAGCAACCTGGAAGAAATGGATGACTTTCGGGAAACCTATAATCTCCCAAGACTGAAACAGGAAGAAATTAACAACCTGAATAGGCCAATAACGAGTAACGGGATTGAAGCAGTGATCAAAAACCTCCCAAAAAACAAGAGTCCAGGGCCTGATGGATTCCCTGGGGAATTCTACCAAACATTCAAAGAAGAAATAATACCTAGTCTCCTGAAGCCATTTCAAAAATAGAAAGAGAAGGAAAACTTCCAAACTCATTCTATGAGGCCAGCATTACCTTAATCCCCAAACCAAGCAAAGACCCCATCAAAAAGGAGAATTTCAGACTGATATCCCTGATGAATACAGATTCCAAAATCCTCAACAAAATCCTAGCTAATAGGATCCAATACATTAAAAGGATCATCCACCAGGACCAAGTGGGATTTATCCCAGGGATGCAAGGGTAGTTTAACATTTGTAAATCAATCAATCTGATAGAACACATTAATAAGAGGAGAGAGAAGAACCATATGGTCCTCTCAATTGATGCAGAAAAAGCATTTGACAAAATACAGCATCCTTTCCTGATTAAAACTCTTCAGAGTATAGGGATAGAGGGAACATTCCTCAAGTTCATAAAATCCATCTATGAAAAACCCACAGCAAACATCATCCTCAATGAGGAAGAAATGAGAGCCTTTCCCTTAAGATCAGGAACACGTCAAGGATGCCCACTCTCACCACTATGGTTCAACATAGTACTGGAAGTCCTAGCAACAGCAATCAGACAACAAAAAGAAAAAAAGGTATTTAAATTAGCAAAAAAGAAGTCAAACTCTTTCTCTTTGCAGATGACATGATAATTTATGTGGAAAATCCAAAAGACTCCACCCCAAAATTACTAGAACTCATCCAGCAATTCAGTAATGTGGCAGGATACAAAATCAATGCACAGAAATCAGTTGCTTTCTTATACCCTAACAATGCAACTGTAGGAAGAGAAATTAGAGAATCAATTGCATTTATAGTAGCACCAAAAACCATAAGATACCTCAGAATAAACCTAACTAAAGAGGTAAAGGATCTATACTCTAGGAACTACAGAACACTCATGAAAGAAATTGAGGAAGACACAAAAAGATGGAAAAACATTCCATGCTCATGGATTGGAAGAATAAACATTGTTAAAATGTCTATGCTCCCCAGACCAATCCAGACCTTCAAGCCATCCCTATCAAAATTCCAATGACATTTTTCAAAGTGCTGGAACAAACAATCCGAAAATTTGTATGGAATCAGAAAAGACCCCGAATCGCCAAGGAAATGTTGAAAAGGAAAAACAAAGCTGGGTGCATCACGTTGCCTGATTTCAAGGTATATTACGAAGCAGTGATCACCAAGACAGCATGGTACTGGCACAAAAACAGACATATAGACCAGTGGAACAGAATAGAGATCCCAGATATGGACCCTCAACTTTATGGTCAAATAATCTTCAACAAAGCAGGAAAAAATATGCAATGGAAAAAAGGCATTCTCTTCAATAAATGCTGCTGGGAAAATTGGGCAGCTATATACAGAAGAATGAAACTCGACCCTTCTCTAACACCATACACAAAGATAAACTCAAAATGGATGAAAGACCTCAACGTGAGACAGAAATCCATCAAAATCCTTGAGGAGAACATAGGCAGTAACCTCTTCCACATAGGTCACAGCAGCTTCTTTCAAGATACATCTCCAAAGTGTAGTAAAACCAAAGCAAAAATGAACTTTTGGGACTTCATCAAGATAAAAAGCTCCTGCACAGCAAAGAAAACAGTCAACAAAACAAAGAGGCAACCCACGGAATGGGAGAAGATATTTGCAAATGACACTACAGACAAAGGGCTGATATCCAAGATCTATAAAGAACTTCTCAAACTCAACACCCAAAAAACAAATAACCCAGTCAAATATGGGCAGAAGACATGAACAGACACTTCTCTGAAGAAGACATACAAACGGCTAACAGACACATGAAAAAATAGTCAACATCATTAGCCATCAGGGAAATTCAAATCAAAACCACACTGAGATGCCACCTTACACCATTTAGAATGGCAAAAATTGACAAGGCAAGAAACAACAAATGTTGGAGACATTGTGGAGAAAGGGGAACCCTCTTACACTTTTGGTGGCAATGCAAGGTGGTACAGCCACTTTGGAAAACAGTGTGGAGGTTCCTCAAAAAATTAAAAATAGAGCTACCCTATGACCCAGCAATTGCACTACCGGATATTTACCCCAAAGACACAGATGTAGTGAAAAGAAGGGCCATATGCACCCCAGGGTTTATAGCAGCAATGTCTGCAATAGCCAAATTGTGGAAAGAGCTGAGATGCCCTTCAACAGATGAATGGATAAAGAAGATGTGGTCCATATATACAATGGACTATTACTCAGCCATCAGAAAGGATGAATACCCAACTTTTGCATCAACATAGATGGGACTGGAGGAGATTATGCTAAGTGAAATAAGTCAAGCAGAGAAAGTCAATTATCACATGGCTTCACTTATTTGTGGAACATAAGGAATAGCATGGAGGCCATTAGGAGAAGGAAGGGAAAAATGAAGGGGGGGAATCGGAAGGGGATATGAACCACGAGAGACTATGTACTCTGAGAAACAAACTGAGGGTTTTAGAGGGGAGAGGGGTGGAGGGATGGGTTAGCCAGGTGATGGGTATTAAGGAGGGCACGTACTGCATGGAGCACTGGTTGTTATATGAAAACAATGAATCATGGATTACTACATCAAAAACAAATGTTGTATAGTAACTAACATAACATAATAAAATTAAATTAAAAAATAAATAAAAACTTTAATTCTCTCTTGTCTTCCAACTGAATTATTTCTATGTCTCTATGCTCCTAATTATTTATTATTTCTTCTTTCTGGCCCACCTTGTTACCAATGATCTCTATCCCTTTATTCATCTCATTTTTTAATTCATTTGATCCAGAATTTTTTTTTCTTCTTTTTATAATTTCAATCTCTTTGGTAAATAATTCATTAATTTTATTCCTGACTTCAATGAATTGTGTGGTGTTTTTTGTTTTTTTTTTTTTTTTTAGTTTACTTTTAGTTTATTAACGTTTTCCATACTGTTATTTGATAATCTTTATCAGGTAGGTCACAATATTCCATGCTTTGAGTTTGGTTGCTGAATTATCATTTTCCTCTCATGACTGTATTTCTTTGATTTGTTTTCATGGTATTAGCTTTTGCATTTGAAGTAGGTGATACCTCCTTAAGTAAGCTTTTAAGTTTCTTTGGTTCTAAATGTTCAAGAGGCTGGCTATCACCAACTTTTTTTTTTTTTTTTTTTTGCATTCCAGAAGGTGGCACTATAGCACAAGTTTGTGGATTCTGTCTTGCCTACCTACCTTGAGCATTCTCCGTGTAGATTAGAGCTTACTGTTTTCAGTACACTCAGGAATGTGCTCAATTTGCTGGCAGGAGAATGGGGGGAGTTCTGAGTTTAGCACTTGAGACTTGTAGGGTGCCCACAGGTCTAGTGGGGAGGTCCTCAAGTTGGACACTTCCAGAGCTTTTTTGGTGGAACTTGCTGTTGAAGTCCTGAAACAGACATCAAGAAATGCATTCCTTTATTGCCCTTTGTTATTTTTATCTGTTTCCTTCCTTTTCTCCTTCTCCCCCAACCCCCAGTCATGGAAGTTCCTCTTAAAAATCCACATGCTGCTAGGGAGAATTAGGTTTCTCCAGCCACAACTTGCACATCTGGGGTAGCCAAGTAGTTATTCTCTTTTGCCTTCCAACTTTTCTGTTGGAGTGGTTACTGTTGCCACTACCAAAAGTTTATTCCCTTGTACTTTTGCCCTAGGGAAGGAGACGGCTTTGGTGAGTTCCTCTCTCTCCTATGTCCAAACATGTCTCTATTGCATTCTCATGGTGTGGTGGAATCTCCCTTCAGGCATGTTGGACTTCTATAAATTTTCTCTTGTCTTTGGGTATCTGTCTAGCTTTTCATTCTCCAGGTTTACCACTCTCACCATGGTGAATGGAAATGGGGGAGGTTTGCAGACTGCCTTAAATTCACAACTTTTACAGAAATCTTGTTTGCTTATTTTTGGAAGCACAAATAGGCTAGAAACCTCTCAGGTCCCTTGGTGTAAGGTAATTTTCTTCAGTTAAGAATGTCCAATTAGTTGTTAAAAAGAGGGAGAGAAAAGAGGAATGGCTTACATCTCAATGATGCTGACATCCAAAGATCAATCATTTTAGATATCATTTATTAATTCCCTACTATGATATGGAAGAATATAGATAATTATACCACACACACACATACACACACTCACATGCTTATATACACAACCACTTCCTTCACCCCCTCCATTTTCTTAAAACAATTAACAATTTTAAGTTGAATCAATATTTATAATATACCGGATTATGACTTCAATAATAACTAACTCATATTGTACTATGAATATAGTTCCTTTACAGTATAGCTTTCTGTTTTTGTTGGGAGGCAATATACCACAATATATATGTGATATATATATAGTGAAATATTACTCAGCCATAAAAAAGAATGAAATCTTGCCATTTGCAACAACATGGAGGAGCTATAGAGTATTATCCTAAGTGAAATAAGTCAGAGAAAGACAAATATCATCAGTGCCTTATAGTTTTCAGTGTACACGTCTTTCACCTACTTGGTTAAATTTATTCTTAGGTATTTTATTCTTTTTGTTACAATTGTAAATGGGACTGTTTACTTAATTTATTTTTTTGATAGTTCATCATTAGTGTATAAAATATAACAAATTTCTGTAGATTGACATTGTATGCTTCAACTTTAACGAATTCTTTTTTTAGTTCTGACAGTTTTTGAGTGCAGTCTTTAAGTTATTCTATGTATAATATCATGCCATTTACAAATAATGACTGTTTTACTTTTTCCTTTCAAATTTGGATGATCTTTCTTTCTATTTCTTGCCTAATTGCTCTGGTTAGGATTTTCTATACTATGCTGAATAAAAGTGGCATGACTGTGCATCCTTACAACTCTTTCTGACATGAAGAAATTGATATTCTGAGGGGTTGCTTACAGCCACATAATCAGGAATATGGCAGAACTTGGGCTGGAACACGGGTCTCTTTACTTCAAGTTTAGTTTTATACACCACACCATGTTGCTTCTGGGTACAATAAATGTTCCCTGCCTTTCACCACCACTAACATATATCAATACAACAATCTGAAAATATGACCTTTAGTGCTTTCAATGTGAGGCTTCCATCTCACCAGTGCATTTTATGTAAACCAATACTAATACCATGGAAATTTCTAAAGCAGTCCATGAGAAAGGTTTCCTAAATAAGTCTTACATATGGACATGAAAACACTTTACTTTTCATTATAGCAGAGGTACACATAGCATCAATAGTCAACAAAATGATCCTTTGTTGGAGTGAAGGGAGGCAACATCTTTATTTATCAAGAACAAAACTAATCATATCTTGGAAGGAGGACTTAGTCCTCCTAGTGCTCCTTGTATCTGTCCCAATCTTTGAGACAGCTAAAGTAATGGTTATAAGCACACTCTGGAATCTTTCCCAGAGATTTCTCAGCAGACTTCCCCTGAAGTCTGATTAGCCAGGTTTCAACATATACTCATTCATGAATCAATTATTGGAAAGGAGAATGAATGGAATTCTTGTGATTGGCTTAGTCTACTTAGAATTCCCTTCAGTCTGAGGAAAGATCAGGTTTTGTGAAGTAAACAAAATTGGGTCTCCTGTAAATAGAAATAAGAAAAGGAATTACAATAAGGTAGGCAATCAATAATATTTCTACAGTTCTTTCCCAAGGAAAACAATGTATTAACATTATTTTCAGTTAAATCCTATTGATTTTTTCAGTAAATTACTGCAACTTTGGGACTCTTCAAAGCAGAGAAACTATTCAGAAATCCTTTTTTTAGACTTCAGCTTTAGATTTTTTCTATTTTGTGTGTGTGTGTGTATATATATATATATATATATATATATATATATATATATATATATCCAGCAAGGCTATCATTCCGAATAGAGACATAAAAAGTTTCCTAGACAAAAGAAAGCTACAGTTGTTCATGACCACTGAACAGGCCCTGAAAGAAACATTAAAGGAACTCTTTGAGTGGAAAGATTAAAAGTGACAAAAACATGAAAGGAAGAGAGAAGATCCCCAGAAATGACAAAACAAGTAATAAAATGGCAATACATCCATATCTATCAATGATTACTCTGAATGTAAATGGAAAACTTCCAAATTTATTCTATGAGGCCAGAATTACCCTGATACCGAAACCAGATAAAGACTCCACACCAATATCCCTAATGAATATGGATACAAAATTTCTGAAAAAATACCAGCAAACCAAATCCAACAGTACATTAAAAGAATCATTCACCACAGTGAAGTGGAATTTATTCCTGGGCTGCAAGAATGGTTCAATATTTGTAAATCAATCAACATGATATACCACATTGATAAAAGAAATCATAAGAACCATATGATCCCAGTAGGTACAGAAAAAGCACTTGGCAAAGTACACCATCCATTTCATGATAAAAACCCTCAACAAGGTAGGTTTAGAGAGAATTTACCACAACATAATAAAGGACATATATGAAAAACCTACAACTAATATAATCTTCAGTGGGGAAAACCTAAGAGCTTTTCTTTGATGGTCAGGAACAAGACAGAGATGTCTACTCTCACCACTGTTATTTAACATAGTACTGGAAGTCCTAGCCACAACAATCAGAGAACAAAAACAAATAAAAGACATCCAAATCAGCAAGGAAGAAGTCAAACTTTCACTATTTGCAGATGGCATGATATTCTATATAGAAAACTCAAAAGACTCCACCAAAAAAACAAAAAAAAAACAAACAAAAACAAAACCTGGTAGAACTGATACATGAATTCGGTGTAAAGTCACAGGATACAAAATTGATGTGCAAAAACCTGTCACATTTCTATACACCCATAATGAAACAGCAGAAAGAGAAATCAAGGAATCAGTCCAGTTTACAATAACATCAAAAACCATAAGGTACCCAGGAATAAACCTAGCCAAAGAGGTAAAATATCTGTACTCTGAAAACTAAAACATCAATGAAACAAATTGAAGATGACACAAAGATATGGAAAACCATTTTATTTAGTATATTAATATGAAATACAGTGATTATTTTTTGAATTTTGAAAAAGACATATTTTAGGGAAAAATTTTACGTTTGTGATGTATCACACCTTTTATATAATGTTGGATTCTATTTGCTAATATTTGGTTAGGGATATATGTTCATGAGATATATTGGTTTAAATTTTCTTTCATGTTATTATTTTTTTTTAAGATTTATTTAGGGACACCTGGGTGGCTCAGTCAGTTAAGCATCTGCATTCAGCTCAGGTCATGATCTCAGGGTCCTGGAATTGAGCCCTGCCTTGGGCTCCCTGCTCAGCAGAGAACCTGTTTGTCTCTCTTCCTCTGCTCCTCTCCCCGCTATTTCTCTGTCCCTTTCTCTCTCTCTCAAATAAAACCCCAGGTGCGCCTTATGTTTATCTGGCTTTGGTACTAGGGAAATATAGGCCTTATAAAAAAAATAGAATATATGCTTTCCAATTGTATTTTATGAATTAGTTTATTTTAGTCTCACAATAGTTATTTGTTAAAAGATTCATGCAATTCATAATGAAACCATCTGGGACTAAAGGTTTTTTTTGTTTTGTTTTGTTTTGTTTTTTAAGATTTTAAGTTAAAGGGGCACCTTGGGGGCTAAGTTGGTTAAGCATCTGTCTCTTGGTTTTACTTAGATAATGATCTTAGGGTTGTGAGATCCAGCTGAGCCCTGTGTCGGACTCTTGCTGGTCATGGAACCTGCTTAAGATTCTGTCTCCCTTTCCCTCTGCCCCTCCCTCCCATCGCATGTGCTTTCTCTTTCTCTCAAATAAATAAATAAATAAATAAATAAATAAATAAATAAATAAAATATTTTTTTAAAAAGATTTTAAATTATAAATTCAATTTATTTACTAAATATATGGATATTCATATAATCTATTTCAAATAGAAAAGTTGTGGTAGATTGTGCATTGCAATGATTGGTCAGTCTTAGCTATGGTCTTCAAATCTATGGGCAGAAGATTAACCATGTTATTTTCTTATTTTCCACTCAATATTTGTAGAAATATTCCCTTTCACTCTTGTTATTGGTAATTTGTGCCTTCTTCCTTTTTTTTTTTTTTTTTTGCTTGGTTAGCCTGGCTAGAGATTTATCAATTTTATTGATCTTTCCAAAGAATAAAATTTTGGTTTTATTGATCCTCTCTATTCATTTTGTGATTGCATTTTCACTTACTTCTGCTCTAATTTTTATTTCCTCCCTTCCATTTACATGAGGCTTAATTTGGTCTTGGTCCCTAGTTTCTATCTAAATGTGGACAAAGGTTATTATTTAGATCTTTCATTTCTAACATATTAATAAAATGTATACATTTCCTTCCCATAATTTTAATGTAATCTATTTTAGTTTTTATTTAGTCAAAATATGTTTTTAAAAATTTTTCCCTAGACTTTATTTTTGACCCATGATTTATTTACAAATACAGTGTTTAATCTTTAAATATTGCCAATTTTCAGGTAACATTATGTGACTTATTTGTAGTTTAATTTCATGATGATCTGAGAGTCTGCATTTTATGATTTCATTTTTTTTTAAAGTTTCTTAAGATTCTTTTATAGACTGGTGCCTAGGTAATTCAGTTGATTAAGTATCTACCTTGGACTCAGGTCATATTCTCAGGGTCCTGGGATGGAACAATACATAGGGCTCTTTGCTCAACAGGGAGTCTGCTTCTCCCTCTTCCTCTGTGTACTCTCTCTCAAATAAATAAATTAAATTAAAAAAAGGTTGTTTTAGGGATGCCTAGGTGGTTCAGTATTTTAAGCATCTTCCTTCTGGTCAGGTCATGATCCCAGGGTCCTGGGATTGAGTCCCGCATTGGGATCCTTGCTCAGTGGGGGGCCTGTTTCTCCCTCTGCCTGCCGCTCCCCCTGTCTTTGCCTGCTCTCTCTCTCTGACAAATAATTAAACAAAAGCTTTTAAAAAAAGATTGTTTTAAAGATCAGAATATGGTGTATCCTGTTGACTATTCCATATGCACTTCATAAGAACATGCATTTCTGCTACTGTTGAATGGAGTGGTCTATAAATTAGATCAAATTGGTGGATACAGGGGCGCCTGGGTGGCTCAGTCGTTAAGCGTCTGCCTTCGGCTCAGGTCATGATCCTGGGATCCTGGGATCGAGCCCTGCATCAGGCTCCCTGCTCTGCAGAAAGCCTGCTTCTCCCTCTCCACTCTCCCTGCTTGTGTTCCCTCTCTCTCTGTCTCTCTCTCTGTCAAATAAATAAATAAAATCTTAAAAAAAAATTATAAAAAAAATTGGTGGATACAGCTATTCATTTCATCTATAACTTTACTTGAAGCTTTTTAAAGATTTATTGATTGATTGATTGATTGAGAGAGAGAGAGAGCATGACAGGGAGAGGGGGAGGGAGAAAGAGAGAGAAAATCTCTCAAGCAGACTCCACGCTGAGCATGGAGCCCAATGCAGGGTTCCATCTCATGACCCTGAGATAATGACCTGGTCTAAAACAAAAAGTCAGACACTTAAGGGACTGAGCCACTGAGGTGTCCCATACCTTCTTTTTTATTAATTATTGAGAAAGGAGTTGTAAGTCTCCAACTATAAATGTAAATTTTTCACTTTCCTTTTCCTTTTTAGATCCTTTATTTTCTTTGCCTCAAGTATTTGAAGCTTAGTTTTAAGGTTCATATATGTTTAGAATTAAGTATTTTGGGGCAATGAGCTCTATTATCAGTATGAAATGTCTGCTTTTATATCCATATTATTCTTTGTTTTGATCTTTTTTTTTTTTTTGACACAGAGAGAGAGAGAGAGACAGCAAGAGAGGGAACACAAGCAGGTGGAGCAGGAGAGGAAGAAGCAGGCTTCCCGCTGAGCAGGGAGCCCAATGCGGGACTCGATCCCAGGACCCTAGGATCATGACCTGAGCTGAAGGCAGACGCTTAACTGACTGAGCCACCCAGGCATCCCTATTCTTTGTTCTGAAGTCTGCTTTATCTGAAATTAATGTACCTAGTCCAGATTTCTTTTGATTAGTGCTAGCAAATTTTACCATACTTCCACATTTTCATATCTATGTATTTATACTTTTTAAGACCCTTTTGAGTTTTTATGGCTTTTACTTTTTAAATCAGTTTAGGTTTATAAGAAAATTGAGAGGAATGTATATGGATTCCCCATATACTCTCTCTTCCCACACAGGCATAGATACTTATTATCAACATAACTGACCAAATTGGTACATATTTTTATGAAAGATGAACCTACATTGACACACTGAACTCACCTAAAACTTGAAATTTACTGTAGAGTTCACTTTTGGCATTGTACATTTTCTGGGTCTGGGCAAATGTATAATGACATTTTAAAAATAATTATTTAATACATATTTAAGATTCTTTGACATAGTATTATGTATTTAAGTTCCCCATATGTCTAGATGTTAATTATATCCAATTGATTGATGCTACTATTGAGTTCAATTGTGTTCTTACTGATTGTCTGCCTGCTGGATCTGTCTATTTCTGAGAGAGGGGTGTTGAAGTCTCTAACTCTGAGAGTGGAAACATCTATTTCTCCTTTCAATTCTGTACCTTATGTAGTTTGATGCACTGTTGTTAGGCACATGCACAATAGGGATTATTATTATTTTTTTTTTGGAAATTAACACCTTTATTATTATATGATGTCCTTCATTGTCCCTGATAACTATATTTACTTTAAAATCTGTTCTGTCTGATCGGGCTCCCTGCTCCAGGGGAAGTCTGCTTCTCCCTCTCCCACTACCCCTACTAGTGTTCCCTCTCTTACTGTGTCTCTCTCTGTCAAATAAATAAATAAATAACATATTTTAAAAATATCTGTTCTGTCTGAAATTAATGTAGCTAATATTGCTTTCTTTTAAATAGTTTTAACACAGTGTATAATTCACTATCCATGTACTTTTAATCAATTTGAGTTTTTATATTTAATTTGTATTCAAAATGAATGATCAAACAAACAAAAAACAGAATAAAACCTGCAAATATGGAGGACAAACTGACATTGCTAGAGGGAAGAGGGGTGGGGGCATGGACAAAGTGGGTGAAGAGAAATGGGAGATTCATACTTCCAGTTATGGAATGAGTAAGTCACAGAAATAAAAACAAAACAAAAGAAAAAAACAAAACAAAACAAAGCAAGTGAAAAATCAAACAAAAAGCAGAATCAGACCTATAAATACAGAGTACAAACTAATGGTTAGCAGAGGGAAGAGAGTGAGAAAGGGGCAAAATGAGTATGAATGATTAAGTCATGGGAGAAAAAGGTACAGCATATGTAATATAGTCATTGATATTGTAATAGCATTGTATGGTGACAGATGGTAGCTACACTTATAGTGAGCAGAGCATAACATATACAGAAGTTGAATCAGTATGTTGTACACCTGAAACTAATGTAACTGTGTGTCAACTATACTCAAAAGCAAAATAAAGTGGTTTTCTTGTAGACAATATATAACTGGTTCTAATTTTTTGATCCATTCTAACAATCTCTGTCTTATTTAGTGCATTTAAACCATTGATATTCAAAGTGATAGCTGATTTAGATTAATTAATATTTACCATAATGGTTACTATTTTCTATTTCTTGCCTTTGTTTTTTATTCTTAATTTTGTCTTTCACTATTTTTCTTTTTTGGTGGTTTAAACTGAAAATTTTAGGAGGGGAAATGATGTCAGAGGAGTAGGGGACCCTATTCCAATCGGTCCCTGAAATTGAGCTAGATATCTACCAGACCACTCTGAACACCCACAAAATCAGCCTGAGATGTAAGAAGATAGAACTGGATCTCTACAAGCCGAATATCGCAGGTGGTTGGTTTCGAGGTACGAAATGGGGAGCTGTGATTCTGCAGACAGATATCAGAGGATAAAGGGAAGGGGGAGGGAGCCGAGCCGTCTGGATCCTACACTGCCACTAAGCGATAACTTCCTGCACTGGGGACGGGGCACAGACTCACAGACTGGTAGTGGCAGGGAAAGGACTTTAGGGCAGCCCCCTGGATGGAAACATGGATTGGCGGGACCACGCATGCAAACTGGGGGCGCCTGGTGATTTTAGAAGCACAAAGGACAGAGACATGCCCTGACCTGGAGGCGAGGACTGGGAGTGCTGCTGAAGGGTGTACAACTCAAGACGCTACAGGGTATAGCAGCACACACAGAAATGAAGAGACTGTGGCCTGGAGAGCTCACTGAAGAACAGACTGCGGTCTCTCTGCTCTGAGGCAGAGGGTTGGAATCAATCTCTTCTCCTCTGACTCTTGGAAGAGACGTGGAAAGCCACCAGGGAAAGGTGTCAGAGAATAAAAGGCCCAAAAAACGGGTTTTCACTGAGCCCATCCCCCACCACAGGGGTCAGGGCAACTCTGCCCAAACAGGGTTGCCTGAGTAACAGCATGGCAGGACCCTACCCCAGAAGACAGGCTGGGAAAACAAGAGGCCAGCAACCCTAAGGTGTCTAGAAAACAGGTGCACCTAGCTTGGGTTTCGGTCAATAATTTGGACTCTACATTCCCTCAACCACCCATCAACAGAATGACTATGAGGAGGAACCCCGAAAATAGGAAAGACTCAGAGACTTTGACTTATGCCACAGATTTACAAATGGATTCAGATATAACCAAGAAGTTGGGGATGGAATTCAGGCTAGCAATTGTGAAGACAATAGTTAGGATGGAGAAATCAATTAATGGCCTCATAGAGTCTCTGAGGGCAAAAATGAGGGCTGAACTGGCAGAACTTAAAAATGCTACCAATGAGATCCAATCTAATCTAGATAACTTAACATCTTGGGTAAGTGAGGCAGAAGAACGAATCAGTGACCTTGAAGACCAATTAATAGATAAAAAGGGAAAAGAGGAGGCCAGGGAAAAGCAACTCAGAATCCATGAAAATAGAAGAGAAATAAGTGACACCATGAAACGTTCCAATGTCAGAATTCTTGGAATCCTGGAGGGAGTGGAGAGAGAGAGGACTAGAAGATATAGTTGAGCAAATCGTAGCTGAGGACTTCCCTAATCTGGGGAATGAAACAAACATTCGTGTCCTAGAGGCAGAGAGTACCCCTCCCAAGATGAAGGAAAACAGGCCAACACCCCGGCATATAATAGTAAAACTCACAAATCTTAGAACCAAGGAAACCATCCTAAGGGCAGGTAGAGGGAAGAGATTCCTATCCTACAGAGGGAAGAACATCAGAATAACATCAGACCTATACGCAGAGACCTGGCAAGTCATAAAGGGCTGCCAAGACATATTTAGGATACTAAATGAGAAGAACATGCAGCCAAGAATACTTTATCCTGCAAGGCTGTCATTTAGAATGGATGGAGAGATGCAGAGCTTCCAAGAGCAACAGAAACTGAAAGAATATGTGACCACTAAGTAGGCCCTGCAAGAAATATTAAGGGGTGTTCTATAAAAGGAGAAAGACCCCAAGAGTGATACACAACAGAAATTTACAGGGACAATCTATAAAAACAAGGTCTTCACAGGCAACATAATGAAAATTAATTCATATCTTTCAATAATCACTCTCAACGTGAATGGCCTAAACGCTCCCATAAAACAGCACAGGGTTACAGATTGGATAAAATGACCCACCCATATGCTGTCTACAAGAGACTCATTTTGAACCTAAAGATACATCCAGACTGACAGTGAAGGGATCAAGATCCATCTTCCATGCCAGGGGACCTCAACAGAAAGCTTGGGTAGCAATTCCCATATCAGACAAATTAGATTTTAAACTAAAGACTGTAGTTAGAGATGCAGAAGGACACTATATCATTCTCAAAGGGTCTATCCAACAAGAAGATCTAACAATTGTAAATATCTATGCCCCCAACATGGGAGCAGCCATCTACATAAGCCAACTGTTAACCAAAATAAAGAGTCATATTGGTAACAATATGTAAATTGTAGGAGACCGCAATACTCCTCTCTCAGCAATAGACAGGTCATCTAAGCAGAAAATCAACAAAGAAAAAGAGCTTTGAAAGACACACTGGACCACATGGACCTCAAAGATATATACAGAACATTCCACCCTAAAACAACAGAATACTCATTCTTCTCAAGCACACACAGAACTTTCTCCAGAATAGACCACATACTGGGCCACAAATCAGGGCTCAACCGATACCAAAAGATTGAAATTATTCCCTGCATATTCTCAGACCACAATGCTTTAAAACTGGAACTCAATCACAAAAAAAAATTTGGCAGAAATTCAAATACTTGGAAGCTAAAGACCACTCGGTAAAAGATTGTTTGGGTCAACCAGGAAATAAAAGAGGACCTTAATTCATGGAAACCAATGGGAATGAAAACACATTGGTCTAAACCTATGGGTTACTGCAAAGTCTGCCCTATGGGGGAAATACATAGCCATCCAAGCCTCACTCAAAAAAATAGAAAAATCCCGAATTCACCAACTCTACACCTTAAAGAACTAGAGAAAAAGCAACAAACGAAGCGTAAGCTATGCATTAGAAGAGAAATATTGAAGATCAGAGCAGAGATCAATGGATTAGAAACCAGAAACACGGTAGATTAGATCAACGAAACTAGAAGCTGGTTCTTTGAAAGAATTAATAAGATCAATAAACCACTGGCCAGACTTATCCAAAAGAAAAGAGAAAGGACCCATTATAATAAAAATATGAATGAAAGGGGAGAGATCACAACTAACACCAAGGAAATAGAAACAATTATTAGAAATTATTATCAACAACTCTATGCCAATAAGCTGAGCAACCTGGAAGAAATGGATGACTTCCAGGAAACCTATAAGCTGCCAAGACTGAAACAGGAAGAAATTGACAACCTGAATAGGCCAATAACCAGTAAGGAGTTTGACACAGTGATCAAAAACCTCCCAAAAAACAAGAGTCCACGGCCTGGTGGATTCCCTGGGGAACTCTCCCAAACATTCAAAGAAAAAATAATACCTATTCTCCTGAAGCTGTTTCAAAAAATAGAAATAGAAAGAAAGCTTCCAGACCCATTCTATGAGGCCAGCATTATCTTAGTCCACAAACCAAGCAAAGATCCCAACAAAAAGGAGAAATTCAGACTGATATCCCTGATGAATATGGATTCCAAAATCCTCAACAAAATCCTAGCTAATAGGATCCAACAATACATTAAAAGGATCATCCACCATGACCAAGTGGCATTTATCCCCGGGATGCAAGGGTGGTTCAACATTTGCAGATCAATCAATGTGATAGAACACATTAATAAGAGGAGAGATAAGAACCATATGGTCCTCTCAGTTGATGAAGAAAAAGCATTTGACAAAATACAGCATCCTTTCCTGATTAAAACTCTTCAGAGTATAGGGATAGAGGGAATATTCCTCAAGTTCATAAAATCCATCTATGAAAAACCCACAGTGAATATCATCCTCAGTGGGGAAAAGATGAGAGCATTTCCCTTAAGAACATGAACATGTCAAAGATGCCCACTCTCGTCACTATTGTTCAACATAATATTAGAAGTCCTAGCAACAGCAATCAGACAACAAAAAGAAATAAAATATATTCAAATTGGCAAAGAAGTAGTCAAACTCTCTCTCTTCACGGATGACATGATACTTTATGTGGAAAACCCAAAAGACTCCATCCCCAAATTACTAGACCTCATGCAGCAATACAATAATGTGGCAGGATACAAAATCAATGCACAGAAATTAGTTGCTTTCTTATACACTAATAATGCAACTGTAGAAAGAGAAATTAGAGAAATGATTCCATTCACAATAGCATCAAAAAATCATTAAGATAACTTGGAATAAACCTAACCAAAGAGATAAAGGGTCTATACTCTAGGAACTACAGAACATTCATGAAAGATATTGAAGAAAACACAGAAAGATGGAAAAACATTCCATGCTCATGGATCATAAGAATAAACATTGTTAAAATGTCTATGCTACCCAGAGCAATCTGTACCTTCAATGCCATCTTGATCAAAATTCCAATGACATTTTTCAAAGTGCTGGAACTAACAATTGTAAAATTTGTATGGAATCAGAAAAGACCCTGAATCTCCAAGGAAATGTTGAAAAGGAAAAGCAAAGCTAGGGGCATCACGTTGCCTGATTTCAGGCTATATTACAAAGGAGTGATCACCAAGACAGCAGGGTACTGGCACAAAAACAAACATATAGACCAATGGAACAGAATACAGATCCCAGATATGGACCCCCAACTTTATGGTCAAATAATCTTCAACAAAGCAAGAAAAAACATGCAATGGAAAAAAGACAGTCTGTTCAATAAATGGTGCTGGGAATATTGGACATCCACATGCAGAAGAATGAAACTCGACCATTCTCTAACAGCATACACAAAGATAAACTCAAAATGGATGAAAGACCTCAGTGTGACACAGAGATCTATCAAAATCCTAAAGGAAAACATAGGCAGTAACCTCTTTGACATTGGTCACAGCAACTTCTTTCAAGGTACATCTCCAAAGGCTAGGGAAAGAAAAGCAAAAATGAACTTTTGGGACTACATCAAGATAAAAATTTCTGCAGAGCAAAGGAAATAGTCAACAAAACAAAGAGACAACCCACAGAATGGGAGAAGATATTTGCAAATGACACTACAGATAAAGGGCTGGTATCCAAGATCTATAAAGAACTTCTCAAACTCAACACCCAAAAAACAAGTGATCAATTCAAAAAATGGGCAAAAGACATCTCCAAAGAAGACATACAAGGGCGCCTGGGTGGCTCAGTTGGTTAAGCGACTGCCTTCGGCTCAGGTCATGATCCTGGAGTCCCGGGATCGAGTCCCGCATCGGGCTCCCTGCTCGGCAGGGAGCCTGCTTCTCCCTCTGACCCTCCTCCCTCTCATGCTCTCTGTCTCTCATTCTCTCTCTCGCAAATAAATAAAAATCTTAAAAAAAAAAAAGAAGAAGACATACAAATGGCTAACAGACACATGAAAAAATGTTCATCATCATTAGCCATCAGGGAAATTCAAATCAAAACCACACTGAGATGCCACCTTACACCATTTAAAATGGCAAAAAAGGACAAGACAAGAGACAACAAATGTTGGAGAGGTTGTGGAGAAAGGGGAACCTTCTTACACTGTTGGTGGCAATGCAAGTTGGTACAGCCACTTTGGAAAACAGTGTAGAGGTTCCTCAAAAAATTAAAAATAGAGCTACCCTATGACCCAGCAATTGCACTACTGGGTATTTACCCCAAAGACAGAGATGTAGTGAAAAGATGGGCCATGTGCACCTCAATGTTCATAGCAGCCATGGGCGCAATAGCCAAACTGTGGAAAGAGCTGAGATGCCCTACAACAGATGAATGGATAAAGAAGATGTGGTCCATATATACAATGGAATATTATTTAGCCATCAGAAGGGATGAATACCCAAATTTTTCATCAACATGGATGGGACTGGAGGAGATTATGCTAAGTTAAATAAGTCAAGCAGAGAAAGTCAACTATCATATGGTTTCACTTATTTGTGGAATATAAGGAATAGCATGGAGGCCATTAGGAGAAGGAAGGGAAAAATGAAGGGGG
>NC_138385.1:50435552-50489733 GCF_054177405.1 Leptonychotes weddellii
TGATAAAACATTTTTTCCTTTTCTTCCTCCTGCTTTGAAAAGGCAAGTGCCATGAGGGATATCTTAATAGAATGTGCCATTTCCTTGCCAGGAAAGCAATAGGTTGTTATTGGCTGAATTCAAGAGAGCCACTGGCAATCCTTGTTCCCAGAATCAAAAAGGTCACTAAACCCTCAACTTAAATACAACCTTTTTATTATTTGCAACCTCTCTGAGTTTGTTTTACTCACACATTATATTTTAAAACAGTCTTAGACTTTAAGCACTGAAGAATTGCTTAAGAAATGTTTAAATGACTTAAAGTCAACTTACACTTTAGCTTACAATGTTTTCTATATAAGAATCTCAAAGTTAATAAAAATATAGATGCGAAGGACCCAATACTAAGAAGGGGATGAATTCTGAGAGTAAATACATTTATAACCCTGTCTCAAAGCAAGATCAATCCTATAAAATACTCAGAATGTTAAGAATGCAATTTACACAGTAAAAATTATTTGATTTGTTTTCAGTATGAAAGTATTTTTAATTTCTTTACTGCAGGTACAATGGCATCCAAGTCATCAATTTCTAAGATTTCAAGTAGATCATTAGTAAATGCCTGAAATGCTGGGAAAAATTCCTCATGTTCTTCCAGTTTGTTGATAATACTTTGGAGGTCTTCAGGTCCCAATACCTGCATAACCTGTTCATTCACATCCTCATTAATCAGCCTACACAATTTTCCAACTGTGTTCACCAACACACACAATGAAGATGAACTATCTAATTCTAAGAGTTCTTGGAGGTTTCTCACAGCATTGTTCATTTCTCCAAGCCTAGTATAAACTTCATTCATTCGAGGATAGACTCCATTTAAAGAAGGCACATCAAATAACTTTTGGAAGTGAGAAACAATAGCTTGCAAAGTTTTTAAGTTTGGCATATTGCTGTCCTTTTCCTTATTTTCAATTTCTTCTAACATGGTATCTACTATAAACAACAGATCTTCAATTCTGATACCTTCATTTTCATCCTGCTTTTTTAAATTATGCCAAGGCACCAGTTCTGCGGATAGTATTTTCAAGGACTTATACAAATCCTTTAGGGAAGTCAGTTGATCTGCCCACATTTCTATTATAGGAATAAGATGCTCAAATCCACAATCCTGAACAAGATCTTTATTAAAATGTTGGGCTCCTCCTTTGCTCTGTTTATAAATTATTACTGGAGCTCTTGGATTGTGAACAATTGAATTGATGCTATTCAGAACCTGAAAGTATCTCTGGTCAATTAGGGCCTGCCGCTGGTTATCTTTGCTGGGTTCATCTGGTTTCTCTGGGTCCTCTGCCTTTTTTTGACTGATAAGATCCTGTAATTTGATGTCTTTCTTAAGGGCTTTCTCCAGTTTCTTCACCTGTTGTTTATAAAGTCTTAATTCATGCTGTGTGGGCCTGGTTTCCAAATCTTTTTGGAGATTCAGCTTTTCACTTAAAAGTGCATCAATCTTGGATTTCGATTCCTTGAGTTGATTCTGTAATGACATTAGAAGGCCTTTATAAGTTGGTGAGGCATCCAAACTTCTGTAGTCTTTTTCTTCTTCTGACGGACTTTCATTTTCTTTATATTGCCTTTGTTTATGCAATTTTCTAATTTTACATTCATAGTAATCAATTAGGCAAAGCAACTGTCTATCCAAGATGGTATGAGGAACTCTTTTGCAGAGATAAGCAAACACTCTGTTTTGAGTGACAATGCGCTCTTCTTCCTCCTTTGTTAATCTATAGATATCCTTTTGCAAAGAAGCAATAGTCTCTTGTTGCTCCATTCGTTTTTCCTTATAATGCTGACATTTTGCCTGTAAAGCTTTATGCTCCTTTTGAAGATCTTTTATTATATTCTGTTGCTGGCAAACCCTATTTAGAGATTCATCCTCCAATTCATCAATTTTGGACTTCACACTCTCCATAATTTGTTCCAAGTCATTAGCTCGTTGTTCATGATCGGCTGCTCGGCTTTGTTCTAACTGAAGTTCATTTTTAAGCTGCTGATTAGTTTCTATGAGCTCCTGGATCATGTTCTGTTGACGTGTTGTTTCTTCCACCAATGTTTCCAAATTCTGCCTCATCCTTTGTGATGACTGTTTGTCAAAAACGATGAGATCTTTAAGATCAGTTCTTTTGACTAGAGACAAAGGTTTTAGGCCATGCCTCATCAACAGCACATTTATGCTTTCCCATTCTGCTTCTTCCCGCAGTTTTTCAGTCATGAGTGTGTTTGATGATTTACTGGACTCCTAGGCTTTAGGGGCTGCTGGAGATATATCTTTTGTGAAATCAGAAGAAGTAGACTGGCAAGAAAAAATATTCACGTTGTCTCAGTCATAGCACATTCCTCTTGCACTTTTCACCTGTTCATTTAAGTTGATCTCAATGAAATGATCACCCAGTGAGTCTCACGTCCGAAACTGGATCTTCATCTTCCTTGGCCGCGGCCTCCCTCCACCAGCGCCTACACTCCACTCTTTTTGCTCGCATAGTTTCTGAGAAAAATTTGATGTAATTCTTGCCTTTGTTCCTCTATAAATAAGGTGTACCCCCCCCCAGCTTCTTTCAGGACTAACTTCAATTCTCTGTAATTTGGAAATTATATACCAATGTATATGTAGTTTTTGTTTGTTTTCATTTATTTTGCCATGTTATTTGAGCTCCCTGAATCTGTTATTTGCTGTCTGAAATTAATTTTGTGAACTTTTAAGTCATTTCAAATTTTTCTTCTGTTTCTTTCTATTTCTCTTCCTGGTAATTCCAGTACATGTATGTTGCTTTTGTGGTTATGCCATAGCTTATAGATATACTGTTCTGTATTTTTTAATATTGTTTAATTTAAATTCAATTAATTAACATAGAAAGTATTATTGGTTTCAGAGGTACAGGCCTGTGATTCATCAGTCTTATATAATACCCAGTGCTCATTACATCACATGACCTCCTTAATGTCCATCATCCAGTTACCCCATAACCCCATTCTGCAGTTTTCTGAGTACAGCTCCTTTGCCTCTTTGGTTCCCTTTATTCCTAGGTATCTAATGATTTCATGTGCAATTGTAAATGGGATCGACTCCTAAATTTCTCCTTATCTTGTCTCATTGTTAGTGTATAAGAATGCAACTGATTTAAGTGCATTTATTTTCTATCCTGCCACATTGCTGAATTCCTGTATGAGTTCTAGCAATTTTGGGGTGAGGTCTTTTGGGTTTTCCACATAGAGTATCATGTCATCTGCAAAGAGTAAGAGTTTGAATTCTTCTACGCTGATTTGGATGTCTTATTTCTTATTGTTGTCTGATTGCTGAGGCTAGGAATTCTACTACTATGCTGCACAGATTGGTGATATTGGCCATCCCTACCATGTTCCTGACCTTAGGGGGAAAGCTCTCAGTTTTTCCCCATTGAGAATGATATTTGCTGTGGGCTTTTCATAGATGGCTTTTATGATTTTGAGGAATGTTCCGTCTATCCCTACACTATGATGAGTTTTATTTTTATTTATTTTTATTATGTTCAATTAGCCAACATATAGCACATCATTAGTTATTGATGTAGTGTTCAGCGATTCATTATTTGCATATAAAACCCGTGCTCATCACAACATGTGCCCTCCTTAATACCCATCACCTGACTACCCCATCCCCTCACCTCTCTCCCTTCTGAAACCATCAGTTTTTTTCCCAGAGGCCACAGTCTCTCATGGTTTGTCTCTCCCTCTGATTTCTTCCTGTTCACATTCAGTTTTCCATCCCTTCCCCTATGGTCCTCCATGCTATTCTTTATGTTCCACATATGAGTGAAACCATATGATAATTGTCTTTCTCTACTTGACTTATTTGATTTAGCATAATGTCCTCCAGTTCCATCCATGTCAATACAAATGGTGGGTATTCATCCTTTCTGATAGCTGAGTAATATTCCATTGTATATATAAATCACATCTTCTTTATCCTTTAGTCTGTTAAAGGGCATCTTGGCTCCTTCCACAGTTTGGCTATTGTGGACATTGTTGCTATTAACATTGGGGTGCATGTGCCCCTTCTTTTTGCTATATCTGGATCTTTGGAATAAATACCAACTAGTGCAATTGCTGAAATACCCACTAGTGCAATTGCTGGGTCATAGGGAAGCTCTATTTTTAACTTTTTGAGGAACCTCCATATGGTTTTCCAAAGTGGCTGTACCAGCTTGCATTCCCATCAACAGTGTAAGAGGGTTCCCGTTTCTCCACATCCTCGCCAATATTTGTTGTTTCCTGCCTTGTTAAATTTGTCATTCTAACTGGTGTAAGGTGGTATGTCATTGTGCTGATTTGTATTTCCCTAATGGCTAGTGATGATGAACATTTTTTTCATGTCTCTGTTAGCCATTTGTATGTCTTCTTTGGAGAAGTGTCTGTTCATGTCTTCTGCCCATTTTTTGACTGGATTATTTGTTTCTTGGGTGTTGAGTTTGAGAAGTTCTTTATACAACTTGGATACCAGCCCTTTATCTGTAATGTCATTTGCAAATATCTTCTCCCATTCCGTGGGAGGGCTCTTAGTTTTGCTGACTGTTTCCTTTGCTATGCAGAAGCTGTTTATCTTGATGTAGTCCCAAAAGTTCATTTTTGCTTTTGTTTCCCTTGCCTTTGGAGACATGTCTTGAAAGAAGTTGTTGTGGCCTATGTTGAAGAGGTTACTGCCTTTGCTTTCCTCTAGGATTTTGATGGATTCCTGTCTCATATTGAGGTCTTTCATCCATTTTGAGTTTATCTTTGTGAATGATGTAAGAGAATGGTCCAGTTTCATTCTTCTGTATGTAGCTGTCTGATTTTCCCAGCACCATTTATTGAAGAGACTGTCTTATCCATTGGGTATTCTTTCCTGATTTGTCAAAGATTATTTGACCATGGAATTGAGGTTCCATTTCTGGAGTCCCTATTCTTTTCCATTGATCTATGTGTCTGTTTTTGTGCCAATACCATGCTGTCTTGGTGATCACAGCTTTTATGATGTTGAGGTATGTTCCCTCTATCCCTACACTATGACGAGTTTTAATCAAGAGAGGATGCTGTACTTTGTCAAACACTTTTTCTGCATGTATTGAGAGGATCATATGGTTCTTGTCCTTTCTTTTATTTATGTCATGTATCACATTGACTGATTTGCAGATGTTGAAACAACCTTGCAGCCTAGGAATAAATCCCACTTGATCGTGGTGAATAATCCTTTTAATATACTCTTGGATGCTATTGGCTAGTATTTTGGTGAGAATTTTTGCATCCATGATCATGAGGGATATTGGTCTGTAATTCTCCTTTTTGGTTGTGTCTTTGTCTGGTTTGGGGATAAAAGTAATGTTGGCCTCATAGAAAGAGTTTGGAAGTTTTCCTTCCATTTCTATTTTTTTTGAAATACCTTCTTCTTTAATGGTTTGGTAGAATTGATCTGGAAAGTAATCCCGCCCTGGGCTCTTGTTTCTTGGGAGGTTTTTGACTACTTCTTCAACTTCCTTGCTGGTTATGTGTCTGTTCAGATTATGTATTTCTTCCTGTTTCAGTCTTGGTAGTTTATAAGTGTCTGGGAATGCATTCATTTCTTCCAGATTTCCTGGTTTGTTGTTATATAGTTGCTCATAATATGTTCTTATACTTGTTTGTATTTCTTCTGTGTTGGTTGTGATCTCTCTCTTTCATTCATGATTTTATTTATTTTTGTACTTTCTCTTTTCTTTTTGATAATTCTGCCCAAGGGCTTATCAATCTTATTAATCCTTTCAAAGAACCAGCTCCTAGTTTCATTGATCTGTTCTACTGTTCTTTTGGTTTCTATTTCATTGATTTCTGCTCTGATCTTTATTATTTCTCTTCTCCTGCTCATTTTAGGCTTTATTTGCTGTTCTTTCTCCAGCTCCTTTAGGTGTAAAGTTAGGTAGTATATTTGAGACCCTATTTGGTTCTTGAGAAATGTTTGTATTTCTATATACTTCCCTCTTAGGACTACCTTGGCTGCATCCAAAAGATTTAGTACAGTTGTGTTTTCATTTTCATTTTTTCCATGAATTTTTTAAATTCTTCTTTAATTTCTTAGTTGACCCATTCATTCTTTAGTAGGATGCTCTCTAGCCTCCATGTAACTGAGTTCTTTCCAAATTTCTTCTTGTGATTGAGTTCCAGTTTCAAAGCTCTGTGGTCTGAAAATATGCAGGGAATGATCCCAGTCTTTTGGTACTGGTAGAGACCTGATTTGTGACCCTGTAGGTGATCTATTCTGGAGAATGTTCCATGTGCATTAGAGTAGAATGTGTATTCTGTTGCTTTAGGATGGAATGTGCTGAATATATCTGTGAAGTCTATCTGGACCAATGCATCATTTAAAGATCTTCTTTCCTTATTGATCTTCTGTTTAGATGATCTGTCCATTGCAGTGCAGTGGGTTTTAAAGTCCCCTATTTTTATTGTATTATTGTCAATGTGTTTCTTTGATTTTATTATTAATTGGCTTATATATTTGCCTGCTCCCATGTTAGGAGCATAAATATTCACAATTATTAGGACTTCTTGTTGTATAGACCCTTTAATTATGATATAGTGCCCTTCCTCATCTCTTACTTACAGTCTTTGGTTTAAAATCTAAATTGTCTAATATAAGGATTGCCACTCTAGCTTTCTTTTGATGTCCATTAGAATGATAAATGGTTTTCCATCCCCTCACTTTAACTCTGGAGGTATCTTTGGGTCTAAAATGAGTGTCTTGCAGACAGCATATCGATGGGTCTTTGTTTTTTATCCAATCTGTGTCTTTTGATTGGGGCATTTAGCCCATATACATTCAGAGTAACTGTTGAAGGATACGAATTTAGGGCACCTGGGTGGCTCAGTTGGTTAAGCGACTGCCTTCGGCTCAGGTCATGATCCTGGAGTCCCAGGATTGAGTCCCACATCAGGCTCCCTGCTCAGCAGGGAGTCTGCTTCTCCCTCTGACCCTCCTCCCTCTCATGCTCTCTCTCATTCTCTCTCTCGCAAATAAATAAAATCTTAAAAAAAAAAATTTGAAAGATACAAATTTAGTATCATTGTATTAACTGTAATGTGACTGTTACTTTGTATTGTCTCTGTTCCTTTCTGGTTTATCTTACTTTTGGGCTTTCTCTTTGCTTAAAGGATCCCTTTTAATATTTCTTGTAGGATGGTTTGGTGATCACAAATTCTTTAAGTTTCTGTTTTCCTGGAAGCTTTTTATCAGTCCTTCTATTTTGAATGACATCTTAGGTGGGTAAGGTATTCTTGGCTGCATGTTTTTCCCATTTAGCACCCTGAATATATTATGCCATTCCTTTTTGGTCTGCCAGGTCTCTGTGAATAGGTCTGCTGCCAACCTAATATTTCTACCCTTATAGGTTACTGATCTCTTGTCCTGAGCTGCTTTCAGGTTTTTCTTTTTTCTCTGAGATCTGTATGTTTCACTATTATATGTGGAATATATATAGCTCAGAAAATATTTCCTCAGTTGGGTCATCTCCTGATATGCCCATCCAATAAATTATTTATTTCTGTTACAGTGTGTTTATTTTGTTTTGTTTTGTTTGCTTCTGGCATTTAAAAAAAATTCCATCTCTCTATTTACATTTCTCATCTGTTCTTGCATGCTATCTACATTATCATTAAAGTTCTTAGCATATTAGTCATAGCTATTTTAAAATTCCCAATCTGACTATTTGAAACATCTCTACTAAATCTGGTTCTGATGCTTACTCTGTGTCTTCAAATTTTTTTTGCCTTATGATATACTTTGTAATTATTTCTTCATAGCCAAACATGATGTATCATGTTAAAGGTCTGTTGTAAATAAGACTTAGAATTTGGTGGCGAGGTGTGGTAAGTTGGAAATCATTCTATAGTATTATAAATAGGTTTTAGTTTTTTATTAAAGCTGTATCTGTGGACTATGAACTGTATAAATGTCTCTCATTTTTTTTCTCTCCCCTTAGATAGGACAGAATAGCTGGAGGGTGCTGAAACTAATTTCCCTCTCTCATGTGGAAAGCTAGAGATGGCTAAAATTCAATATTTCATTCCCTTCAAGTCAGTTTGGTTATGGTAATACCCCAGCAGGTTATGTTCTGGTTAACTAGTTTACAGTGAAGGCAGGCCATTTTAAGAACAAAGTGTTCTTGTCTATTCCAAAATGGTTAATTTGTTTTCCTTCCTGCTAGAAGCAGGAGGGGATTTTTCTCTGATATTTATTGTGTGAATCTGATTGAGATCCTACTGGTAAATCTCATGATATGGTTGGGGGAGCTTTCTATTACTAGGTCTCTCTCATGTTTTTAACTCTCAGATTGTCTGCATTGAGCCTCCAGCTGTTGTTCAATTAAAGTTCAGGTTTCCCTATTTGGGCACTCGTTACCACAGTAGTTTCCACTTGTGAATCTCTGCTCATGTAAATTTCAACTTCCTGTATTCACCTGTCTCCAATCCTGAGGACGACAATTTTCATCATGTCCACCACCATTATAAGTCCAAGAAGAGTTTTTTTTTTCAGTCAGTTCAGCTGTGTGCTCTTACTGGGTTGTAGTGACCACTTCCAAGCTTCTTACATGTAGAACTAGAAACCGGAAGTCTGTCTTCATATTTATAGATTTCTATAGACCCCATGTAGTTTTGTCTGGCTTTTGTATCCAATTTAAAAATCTGTCTTCTAACAAGTGTGTTTAAACTATTTACACTAAAATTGATTTTAGTTATTGTATTAGTTTTCTATTACTACTATAACAAATTACCACAAACTTAAGGGCTTAAACAATAAGAAAAGATTTTCTTATAGTTCTTTAAGCACAAGTTTGAAATGAATTTACAAAACTAAAATTAAGTTATTGGAAGGGCTGCTTCCTTTGGGAGTTTCTAAGGAATAAACCATTTTCTTATGTTTTCCAGCTGCTAGAGGCCACCTTCATTAATTGGCTCATTGTTCCCTTTCTCTAAATCCAAAGCCAGCAATGTTTTATCTGTCTGATTATTGTCCTGTAGCCCCAAATCCCCATCTAACGAGAGAAGGAAAACCATGTCCAAAATCAGGTGGTGATGTCAGCACATTTTAGACAACCTTTCTTTTAGTCTCCCTTTTTGACAACTAATTAGGCATCTATCCACAAACAAAGATGCCTCTGTGGGAGTGGTGGGATCCAGTATGATATGCCTAATGATCTAGGAGGAGTCTTGGCTACCTGTGCACATGGAAATAGGCAGAAAGTCCTCCCTCATTATGAGCCATGGAACAAGCAAAGCCAGTAAACATGCTGATTTTATTTTTTTGCTTCAGTTGGCGAAAACTGATAGAGTGTTGACCTAGGTAGATACCCATAAGGGAGAAAGAATTTGTAGAATAAACTTCCTGAGAAGAGATACCAGCATGCCGTTAGAGCAAAAATTTCAATATTGAATGCAATAAGAACTTTGCCAATGTTGCCTCTCCCTCAAAATGACACAGTGTGGGGCTGAACTACAGATGGAAACCACACTCATGGGGAGGGGGATAAAAAGGCAGTGAGTGGGTGCCTGGCTCCCACAGCTGTGTGGGACACCATTGGAGAAACCAGTTTCTCTCCCATAATACCCAGAATACTGAAGTGGCACCTCAATGACTTGGATGGAGGGAAGAGACTGAGAAAGAGGAAATTAAGTACATCAAAGGACTTTAGAGTGGTGTGGCTCCTGCTAACTGTACTCAGAACTTCAGCAGAAAGTCCTAAGAACCTTTGAAAGAATACCACCCCAGGATCTCTTCACCAGGCCCAAGAACAGTTCCAATTCCTGACTGCAAAACCTACATCTGCTCCTATTCCGTGACCAGCTACTGTGTGTGCTCAGAACTACATTGATAAGAGTGAGTCTGGTAAAAAGAGAACTATCAGAAAAAAACAAAACAAAACAAAACACCAGGACCTGTGGGCAAGGAAGAAACTACAAACTTCAACTATAACACCACTTTTTGGAAAACAAAAGAGAGGTTTCTGGCAGTCAACCAGAAGAGTTTTAAGAACTAGAGAAACAAAAGCTTAAGAATTCTGCTACAAGAAAGAGCAAGATATGTGGAGCAGGTACATCAAAATAAGATCAAAGTAAAACCTGCAAATAACAGAAACAATGAAGAGCATATCCCATTGAAGGCAGGTAATAAAAGTTTGAGAAGGTGGCTGCTACTTGATATATGAAAGTAGCAACTCCAATAAACAAGAAGAATCAAGGGAACCTGTCATTACCAAAGATAACATTGATTCTCCAATGACCAAACTCAAAGGCATGGTATTTTGGGATCTAGTTGATAAAGAATTCAAAACAGTTGTTTTGAGGAAGCTCAATGAGCTACAAGAAAACACTGAAAAACAAGTCAATGAAATCAGGAAAATATACATGAACAAGTTGGAAAATGTAACAAAAAGGTAGAAATCATGAAAAAAAAGGAATTCTGGAGCAGAAAAATGCAATGAATGAAATGAAAAATGCAGTGCAGAACCCCTACAGCAGAGTAGAAGAAATAGAAGACATAGTAAGTGGACTAGAGGTCAGGAATGTTGAAATAAGCCAGTGAGGGGGAGAACAACAACAAAAAGGAATGAAAAATGTGATCTATGGGACTTCATGACATTTATAAATATTAAAACGATTGAGATTACAGAAGAGAATGGAGGAATACAGGGGCAGAAAGTTTATTTAAATAATAGGTGAGAACTCCCCAAATCTTGGGAAAGTCTTGGACACTGAAGTATACAAAACTAATAATTCACCCTGTAATGTCAATGCAAATTGACCTTCTCCAAGGCACATTAAAATGAGCCTGTCAAAAATCAAAGATAAAAAGAGTATAATCTCTTTAGACAGATTAAAAAAAAAAAAAGATTGTAAGCCACAAAGGAACACTCATTAGATTATTGGCATATTTCTCAGCAAAAACCCCTAGAAAGAGACCAGGAGACAGTAGATTTACATATTCAAATTTTTGAAAGAAATATATTGACAACCAAGAATATTTTACCTGGAAAATTTTATCTGAAAGATCAATTTTCGATGAAGATATTCTAGAAAAACAAAAGTTGATGGAGTTCATTGCCACTAGATTTGCCTTACAAGAAATGCTGAATTGAATCTTTAAGCTGAAATAAAAGATGTTAGTGACACGAAAACACAAAGGTATGCACCACACTGGTAAAGGTATGTACCGTCAGATTTAGAAAACTCTAATTCAGTAATAGAATGGTGTGTTGAACAATTAACTACAGTATAAAGGTTAAAGTAAGGGTATTAAATATAACTATAGTTGCCAAAATTTCTTAACTAACACACAATATAGGAAGGGTAAATTGACAAGTCACTGGGTGGCTCAGTTGGTTAAGTGTCTGTCTCAATTCCAGCTCAGGACATGATCTCAGGGTCATGAGATTGAGCCCTGCATCAGGTTTTGCACTCAGTAGAGAGTCTGCTTGCAATTATCTCCCTCTGCTCCTCCCCCCACTCATGCTCGTTCTCTCTCTCTCTACAACAAATAAATACATCTTTTTAAAAAAGGGTAAATTGTGGCATCAAAAATATATAAAAGGGGGACATAAAAGAGTAAAACATTTGTTTACAATGTGAGTTAAGTTGCCAGAAGCTTAAAATGGATTGTTTTATCTATAAGGTGTTTTGTGTAAGCCTCATAATAAGCAAAGCAAAAACCCAGAGGAGATGCACAAAATATAATGAAAGAAGAAAGAATTGGAAGAGCAAGATGGCAGAGGAGTAGGAGACCTAAATTTGTTCTGGTCCCAGGAATTCAGCTAGATAGTTATCAAACCATTCTGAACACCTACAAACTTAATAGGAGATCAAAGAAAAGAATAGCAGCAATGCTATGAACAGAAAAAAGACCACTTTCTGGAAGGTAGGACATGTGGAGAAGTGAATTCGAGGCAATATTTGGGAAGATTGTCCGTGGTGGTGGGAGGGAGGGAGCATCCATCAGCCAGCTACAAACAAGTTATAGAGCAGCAGAGAATAAAACCAGAACTTTTAGAAGTCTGTTTCGATGAATGACATTGCTCCAGTGGCTAAGCGGGGGTGGAACCCATGCTGGGACAGTGTGGTCTCAGGACCCTACGGGTCACAGAAAGACCGGGCGTGCCCAAGTGTGGTAGAGTTCCCAAGTATCAGAGTGGGGAAGCTGGCTGCAAAGACAGAGCCGAGGAGTGGGCTCTCATTTGAGGGCTTCCATAAACCATGATCTGTGGCACAGTTGGGCCACTACTCTTCAAGCAGGGATCCAACAAGTGGCAGATCCGGGGAGACTGCCCTTCCTCCTCCAGGAGGAGCAGTACGGAAGTGCACCGCAGGAATCCACTGGGTTTGGAGACTGCAAACAGGTTCGTGTGCCAGAGATACAAACACGCAGTCACCGGCCAGGTGAGCTCTGTGTGTGGCTGGAGACCAGGGAGAGAGGAGTGATTGACTGCTTTTCTCTGAGGGCTCACTGAGGAGTGGGGCTGTGAGTTCTCAGCTCCTCTGGGGTCAGAGATTGGGAGGCTGCCATTTTCATTCTCCTCCTCCAAAACTGTATGGAAAGCTTTCAGGGAACAAAAGCAACCGAGATCAAACCCAAGGAGGTTACTTAGCCTGACCCATGACAAAGGAGATGCAATTCCACCTTGGGCAAAGATATTTGAGAATGACTGCAACAGGCCCCTCCCCCAGAAGATCAGCAAAAACATCCAGCCAAGACCAAGTTTACTGATCAATGATAACTGCAAAACTCCAGCACTAGGGGAACACAGCTCATAGAATTCATGGCTTTTTTTCCCCATGATTCTTTAGTCTTTCAAAGTTAATTTTTTTAGATTTTCCTTATTTTGGCTTTTTCTACCTTTTTTGAATTTTTTGTCTTTCCTTTTTCAACCAACATCTTATCTTACCAATTCCTTTTTTAAAATTTTTTTTAATTTTCATTTTTACACTCTTATTTTATCCATTCATTGTATTTAACCTTATTTTTTGTACATATATAAGTTTTTCTTTCTTTAAAATTTTGGGATATGGTTTCTTTTAACAGACCAAAATATACCCTAAATCTAGTGTATGGCTTTGTTCTAGCCTCCTGCCAGATAACATTATCTCTTTTTTTTTTCAACCAACATCTTATCTTATCAATTCCTTTTTTAAAATCTTTTTTTTTTAAAGATTTTATTTATTTATTTGAGACAGAGAGAATGAGAGAGAGAGAGCACATGGCGGGGGCAGGGTCAGAGGGAGAAGCAGACTCCCCGCCGAGCAGGGAGCCCGATGCGGGACTTGATCCTGGGACTCCAGGATCATGACCTGAGCCGAAGGCAGTCGCTTAACCAACTGAGCTACCCAGGTGCCCTAAAATCTTTTTTTTTAATATTCATCTTTACAATCAAATTTCAGCCCTTCATTGTATTTACCCTTATTTTTGTATATATATATTAGTTTTATTCTCTTTAAAATTTTGGGAGGCCATTTCTTCTAACAGACCAAAATACACCCAAAATCTAGTGTGTGGCTCTGTTCTATTCACCAACCTGATCATATTCTTTTTCCTTTGTTTTTTCCTTTGCTCCCCCCCACACCCGACCCTGGTTTTCAGGGCTTTTTTGATTTGTTTAATGTATATTTTTCTGGGGTTGTTGTTAACCTTTTACCATTTTGTTCTCTCATTCATCTATTTTCCTCTGGACAAAATGACAAGACATAAAAACTCACCTCAAAAAAAAAAAAAAAAAAGAAAAAGAAGCAGTACCAACTACCAGGGACAAAATCAATACAGATATTAGTAAGATGTTGGAACTAGAGTTCAGAATGACGATTATAAAAATACTAGCTGGGCTTGAATAAAGCATAGAAGATACTAGAGAATCCCTTTCTGAAGAAATAAAATAACTAAAATCTAACCAAGACAAAAACAAAAGGGCTATTAACGAGGTGAAATAAAAAATGGAGGCCCTAACTGCTAGGATAAATGAGACACAAGAGAAAATTGGTCATCTAGAAGACAAAATGATGGAGAAAAAAGAAGCTGAGAAAAAGAGAGATAAACAACTACTGGATCATGAGGGTAGAATTCGAGAGTTAAGTAATACCATAAGGAGAAACAATATTAGAATAATTGGGATTCCAGAAGAAGAAAGAGAGACGGGCAGAAGGTATATTGGAGCAAATTATAGCAGAGAACTTCCCTAATTTGGGGAAAGAAATAAGCATCAAAACCCAGGAGGCACAGAGCACCACCCTCAAAATCAACAAAAATAGGTCAACACCTTGACATCTAATAGTAAGAATTACAAGTCTCAGAGACAAAGAGAACATTCTGAAAGCAGCTCGGGAGAAGAGATCTGTAACCTGCAATGGTAGAAGCATTAGACTGGCAGCAGACCTATGCACAGATCACTGGCAGGCCAGAAAGGATTGGCATAAATTCAGAGCATTAAACGAGAAAAATATGCAGCTAAGAAAACTATATCCAGCTAGGCTGTCATTGAAAATAGAAGGAGAGGTAAAAAGCTTCCAGGACAAACAAAAACTAAAAGAATTTGCAAACACCAAAAAAGCCCTACAAGAAATAATGAAAGGGGTCCTCCAAGCAAGAGAGAGGCTAAAAGTAACATTGACCAGAAAGGAACACAGACAATATACAGTAACAGTCACCTTACAGGCAATACAATGGCACTAAATTCCTATCTTTCAATAGTTACCCTGAATGTAAATGGGCTAAATGCCCCAATCAAAAGACACAGGGTATCAGATTGGATAAAAAACAAGACCCATCGATATGCTGTCTGCAAGAGACTCATTTTTGACCCAAAGACACTTCCTGATTTAAAGTGAGGAGGGGGAAAACAGTTTACCATGCTAATGGACATCAAGAAAAAGCTGGGGTGACATTCTTATATCAGACGAATTAGATTTTAAACCAAATATTATTATAAGAGATGAGGAAGGACAGTATATCATAATTAAAGGGTCTATCCAACAGGAAGTTCTAAAAATTTAAATATCTATGTCCTTAACATGGGAGCAGCCAATTATATAAGCCAATTAATAACAAAAAAAAAATCAAAGAAACACATTGACAATAATACAATAATAGTAGGGGACTTTAACATGCCCCTCACTGAAATGGACAGATCATCTAAGCAAAAGATCAACAAGGAAATAAAGACTTTAAATGACACACTGGACCAGATGGGCTTCACAGATATATTCAGAACATTCCATCCCAAAGCAACAGAATAAACGTTCTTCTCTAGTGCCCACAGAACATTCTCCAGAATACATCACATCCTAGGTCACAAATCAGGTCTCAGCCAGTACCAAAAGATTAGGATCATTCCCTGCATATTTTCGGACCACAATGCTTTGAAACTAAAACTCAATCACAAGAGGAAAGTTGGAAAGAACTCAAATACATGGAGGCTAAAGAGCATCCTACTAAAGAATGAATGGGTCAACCAGAAAATTAAAGAAGAATTTAAAAAATTCATGGAAACAAATGAGAATGAAAACACAACTGTTGAAAATCTTTTGGATGCAGCAAAGGTGGTCCTAAGAGGAAAGTATATAGCAATACAAGCCTTTCTCAAGAAACAAGAAAAGTCTCAAATACACACCGTAAACCTACACCTAAAGGAGCTGGAGAAAGAACAGCAAATAAAGCCTAAACCCAGCAGGAGAAGAGAAATAATAAAGATCAGAGCAGAAATCAATGAAATAGAAACAAAAAGAAGAGTAGAACAGATCAATGAAACTAGGAGCTTGTTCTTCAAAAGAATTAATAAGATTGATAAACCCCTGGCCAGACTTATCAAAAGGAAACAAGAAATGACCCAAATCAACAAAATCATGAATGAAAGAAGAGAGATCACATCTAACACCAGAGAAATATGAACAATTATAAAAACATATCATGAGCCACTATATGCCAACAAATTAGACAGTGTGTAAGAAATGGATGTTTTTTTAGAGATGTATAAACTATCAGAACTGAACCAGGAAGAAATAGAAAACCAGAACAGACCCATAAACAGTAAGGAAATTGAAGCAGTAATCAAAAATTTCCCGACAAACAAAAGCCCAGGGCCAGATGGCTTCCCAGGGGAATTCTACCAAACAATCAAAGAAGAATTAATACCTATTCTTCTGAAACTGTTTCAAAAAATAGAAATAGAAAGAAAACTTCCCAACTTATTTTATGAGGCCACCATTACCTTGATCCCCAAACCAGACAAAGACCCAATCAAAAAGGAGAAGTACAGACCAATACCCCAGATGAATATGGGTGCAAAAATTCTCACCAAAATACTAGTCAATAGGATCCAACAGTACATTAAAAGGATTATCCAGCACGACCAAGTGGGATTTATTCCTGGGCTGCAAGATTGGTATAAGAACCATATGATCTCCTCAATGGATTCAGAAAAAAACATTTGACAAAGTGCAGCATCTTTTCTTGATTAAAACTCTTCACAGTGTGGGGATAGAAGGAACATACCTCAATATCATAAAAGCCATCTATGAAAAACCCACAGCGAGTATCATTCTCAATGGGGAAAAACTGCGAGCTTTCCTCCTAAGGTCAGGAACATTGCAGGGATGTCCACTAACACCACTGCTATTCAACATAGTACTAGAAGTCCTAGCCTCAGCAGTCAGACAAGAAAAAGAAATAAAAGGCATCCAAATTGGCAAAAAAAAGAAGTGAAACTCTCACTCTTTGCAGATGATATGACACTTTATGTGGAAAACCCAAAAGACCCCACCCCAAAACTGCTAGAAATCGTACAGGCATTCAGTAAAGTGGCAAGATATAAAATCAATGCACAGCAATCAGTTGCATTTCTATACACCAAAAATGAGACAGAAGAAAGAGAAATTAAGGAGTCAATCTCATTTACAATTGCACCCAAAATCATAAGATACTTAGGAATAAATCTAACTAAAGAGGCAAAGAATCTGTACTCAGAAAACTTTAGAATACTTATGAAAGAAATTGAGGAAGACACAACAAAATGGAAAAGCATTCCGTGCTCATGGGTTGGAAGAACAAATTTCGTGAAAATGTCTATGCTACCTAGATCAATCTACATATTTAATGCAATCCCTATCAAAATACCATCAACTTTTTTCAAAGAAATGGAACAAATAATCCTAAAATTTTTATGGAAACAGAAAAGACCCTGAATAGCCAAAGGAAGGTTGAAAAAGAAAAGCAAAGCTGATGGCATCACAATTCCAGAGTTCAAGTTCTATTACAAAACTGTCATCATCAAGACAGTATGGTACTGGCACAAAAGAGACACATAGATCAATGGAACAGAATAGAGATCCCAGAAATGAGCTCTCAACTCTATGCTCAACTAATCTTTGAGAAAGCAAGAATGAATGTCCAATGGAAAAAAGACAGTCTCTTCAACAAATGGTGTTGGAAAAATTGGACAGCCACATGCAGAAGAATGAAACTGGACCATTCTCTTACACCACACACACAAAAAGACTCAAAATGTACGATAGAACTCAGTGTGAGACAGGTATCCATCAAAATCCTTGAGAAGAACACAGGCAACAACCTCTTCGACCTCAGCCACAGCAACTTCTTCCTAGACATATTGCCAAAGGCAAGGTAAGCAAGGGCAAAAATGAACTATTGGGACTTCATCAAGATACAAAGCTTCTGCACAGCAAAGGAAACAGTCAACAGAACCAAGAGACAACCGACAGAATGGGAGAAGATATTTGCAAATGACATATCAGATAAAGGGCTAGTATCTAAAATCTATAAAAATCAACACCCAAAGAACAAACAATCCAATCAAGAAATGGGCAGATGACATTAACAGACATTTCTGCAAAGAAGACATCCAAATGGCCAACAGACACATGAAAAAGTGCTCAACATCACTCAGCATCAGGGACATTCAAATCAAAACTACAATGAGATACCACCTCACACCAGTCAGAATGGCTAAAATTAACAAGTCAGGAAACAACAGATGTTGGCGAGGATGTGGAGAAAGGGGAACCCTCCTACATTGTTGGTGGGAATGCAAGTTGGTGCAGCCACTCTGGAAAACAGTATGGAGTTTCCTCAAAAAGTTAAAAATGGAGCTACCCTCCGACCCAGCAATTGCACTACTGGGTATTTACCCCAAAGTTACAAATGTAGGGATCCAAAGGGGCACATGCACCCCAATGTTTATAGCAGCAATGTCCACAGTAATCAAACTATGGGAAGAGCCTAGATGTCCATCAACAGATGAACAGATAAAGAAGAAGTGGTATATATATACAATGGAATATTATGCTGCCATCAAAAAAATGAAATCTTGCCATTTGCAATGATGTGGATGGAACTGGAGGGTATTATGCTAAGCGAAATAAGTCATTCAGAGGAAGACAATTATCATATGATGTCAATGATGTGAGGATTGTGAGAAACAAGACAGAGGGTCATAGGGGAAGGGAGGCAAAAATGAAACAAGACAAAACCGGAGGGGAGGCAAAGCATAAAGACTCTTAATCTCAGGAAACAAGCTGAGGTTTGCTGGAGTGGAGGGGGGGTGGGAGAAATGTGGGGTCTGGGTGATGGACATTGGGGAGGGTATGTGCTATGGTGAGCACTGTGAATTGCGTAAGACTGATGAATCATAACCTGTACCCCTGAAATAAATAATACATTATGTTAATAAAAAAAAAGAAGAAGAAAGAGAGAATCATACCACAGAAAATCAATTTAAAAAGGCAAAAATAGGGAGAGACACGTTGATGACTCAGTCTGTTAAGGGTCTGCCTTTGGCTCAGGTCATGATCCCAGGGTTCTGGGATGGAGTTCCATGTCGGGCTCCTTGCTCAGTGGGGAGCCTGCTTCTCCCTCTGCCTGCTGCTCCCCCTGCTTGTGCTCTATCTCTGACAAATAAGTAAAATAAAAAACAAACAAACAAAAAAGACAAACAAGAGGGGGGAAACCCAAAATGGAAGTACAAAGCAAAAAGAAAGTTATTATTAGATTGGTACAGTAATCCTTACATATCAACAATTACTTTATATATGAATGGAATTAACTCATCAATCAAAAGGCAAAGAGTGGATGGATAGTTAAAAACACAAGATACCCCATTCAGATTTAAGGACATACGGGGGCTCAATGTAAAGGAATGGAAAAAAAAGTATCCCATGCATGTAGAAACCAAAATAAAATGGGGGTAATTATAAAACAAGAATAGACAAACTGAAAATGGTAAAGAAAGAGACAAATAACGTCATTATATAATGACAACTGGGTCAATTCATCAATGATGCATAACATTTATAAATATGCACTCATCCAACATTAGTAACATATAGATATATGCCATATATTTGTGACATATATAAATCATTTATTGACATATCTGAAGGAAGAAGTACAGAACAATGCAATAACAGGAGGGAACTTTAGTGTCCACTTCCAGCAATGGCTAGATCATTCAGAGAGAAAATCAACAAGGCAACATTGAACTTGAAACATACATTAGACCAAATGAACCTAAAACATATTTATAGAACATTCCATCCAACAGGAGCACAGTACACATTTTTCGGAAGTGCACACAGATCATTCTGCAGGATACATCATGAGATAGGATGCAAAACAAATCTTGGCATTTTTTTTTTTAAGTCTTGGCAAATTTAAAATCAGAATCTTACCAAGTATCTTCTCTGACCACAATGGTGTCAACTAGTGATCAACAACAGGAGCTAAACTGGAAATTTTAAAATAATGTGGAAACAAAACAACACACCCCTGAATTACCAATGGGCCAAAAAAGAAATCAAAGCAAAAACAAACAAACAAACAAAATCTCAAAAAATAAAAAAAAATAAAAAAGGAAATATGATATACCCAAAACCTATGGGATGTGGCAAAATAAGTTCTGAGAATAAAGTGTTTTTTTTTAAAGATCTAGTTATTTATTTGAGAGAGAGAGAGGGAGAGAGAGAAAGAGACTGTGCACAAGTGGGGCTAGAGGCAGAAGGAGTGTGAGAGGGAGTGAATTTCAAGCAGACTCCCCAATGAACATGGAGCCCAACACAAGGCTTGGTCTCATGACCCTGAAATCATGACCTGAGCTGAAATCAAGAGTTGGACATATAACCAACTGAGCCACCCAGCCAGCCCCCTCCTTTTTGTGTAGAGAAGTTCTGAGAATAAAATTTATGGTGATATATACATACATTAAAAAAAAACACACAACAACAACAACAACAACAACAGGAATACCTTCAATAAACAATCCAGCCTTACACTTGAAGGAACTAGAAAAAGAAGCACAAAATAAGTGCAAAGTTAGTAGAAGAAACAGAAAAGCAAAGATCAAAGCAGAAATAAATGAAATAAAAACCCTCAAAACAATAGAACAAACTGAAACTAAGATCCCATAATTTGAAAAGATAAAATTGACACACATTTATCTAGGTGAACTGAGAAAAAAAGAAGACTCAAATAAAATCAGAAATGAAAGAGGAAACTTTACAAATGATATCATGCATGTTCAAAGGATCATAATGCTACAATGAATAATTATATACCAACCAATTAGATAATGTCAAAGAAATGGATAAATACCTAAAACCTACAACCTATAAAGACTGAATCACAAATAAATAGAAAAATCTGAACAGCCCAATAACAAGATAAGGAAATTGAATCAGTATTCAAAAACTTCCCAACACAGAAAATCCCAGTTCCAGATGATTTCACTAGTAAATTCTACCAAACATTTAAAGAAGAAATGCCAATCCTTCTCAAAGTCTTCCAAAAAATTGAAGAGGAGGGAACACTTCCATACTCATTTTACGGGGCCAGCATCACCCTATTACCAAAACAAGATAAGGACACTAGAAGAAAAGAAAACTATAGACCAATATCTTGATGAATAAAAATGCAAAAATTTTCAACAAAATATAAGCTAACTGGGTGATGGTCTTTAAGGAGGGCACACAATGTGATGAGCACTGAATGTTATATGTAACTGATGAATTACTGAACTCTACATCTGAAACTAATGATGTAGTTTATGTTGGCTAATTGAATTTAAATTAAAAAATATAAGCTAACTGATTTCTAGAACACATTAAAAAGATTATATGCCATTGCAAGTGAGATTTTTCTCTTGAGTGCAAAAAGGTTGTAACATATTCAAATCAATAAACATGATATATCACATTAATAGAGTGAAAGATAAATATCATATGTCATCTCAATAGATGCAGAAAAAGCATTTAACAAAATAAAATGTCCGTTCATAATTAAAACCCTCAAGAAATTGGATATAGAATGCACATACCTCAACATTATAAAGGCTATATATAATGAAACCCGAAACTAGCATCATACTCAATGCTGACATATGAAAAAAAAAATCTTTTAAGATCAGGAAGAAAACAAGGATGTCCACTCTCACCACTTATTCAACATAGTACTGGAAATTTTAATTTCAGCAAGTAGACAAGATTAATAAATAAAATGCATCAAAATTGGAAAGAAAAAAATAAAATTATCATGATTCACATATGGTATAATTTTGTATTTAGAGAATTCCAGACTCAACCAAAAGCCTGTTAAAACTAATCAACAATTTCAGTAAAGTTTCAGACTATAAAATCAATCTGGAAAAATCAGTTGCTTTTTTTTTTAGTGGAAACTTTTTATTTTGAAGCTTAGCAGTTTGTTTGACTTTCATTAGTGATGGAAGAAGATTAGAGTCATCTGGTTCAGCTCATCTATACACTAATAAAAACATCCGAAAAAGAAATAAAGAGAACTACCCCATTCACAATAGCACCAAAAATAATACAAAACTTAGGAATAAATTTAACTAAGAAAATGAAAGATCTGTACAATGGAAACTATAAGACTTTAATTAAATAATTGACGAAGAAACAAAAAAAAATACAAAGATATTCTGTATCCATCAATTGGAAGGATCTATATGATAAAATTTCTAGTGTCCAGGCCATCTATAGCTTCACTGAAATTCCTACCAAAATACCAATGCAATTTTTCACTGAAATAGAAAAAAAAATTAAAAAATACATAGAACTACAAAAATGGCCAAATAGCAATAAAGATCCTAGGAAAGAAGAACAAAGCTGTAGGCTTTGTTTCCTTATTTCAAACTATACTAAAAGCTATAGGAATCAAAACAGTATGGTACTAGCATTTACATAGACACAAAAAATAATGGAGTGAAAGAGAGCTCAGAAATAAACTCTCACATGTACACTCAAATAATATTTTACAAGTGGGTCAAGAATATCCAATTGGAAAAGATAGTCTCTTTAACAAATTGGGTTAAACAGCTGGAAAACCACATAAAGATAAAATTGGACTCATACCATTTATAAAATTACCTTTAAATGAAGGAGAGAGTTAAGATGGTGGATTAGTAGGGGGACCATGGGCTTGCCTTGTCCCTTGAACACAGCTAGATCAACATCAAATAATTCTGAATAACTAGGTAATCTACCTGAAGATTAAGAAAATAATCTTCATAATTAGAGGGAGAGAAATACCAGATGCGAGCTTTGGAGCCATGAATGGTCGGGGGGGGGCAGAAAACCTATGGTGCCATTGAGGGAAGGGAGCCCTTTTCATGGAGAGAAGACGGGGCGGGGGAGGAGCAGCGTGTAGGATTCCCACAAGAAAAGCACTCCCGCAAGACCACTTACTAGGTAATCCAGAAGAACTGACTATGGTAAGATTTTGCAAACAGTGGAGCTCAAATTCTGAGGTTTTAGAAGTCTGCATCATTCCCTGGAGTCAAGCCAGTGGTCAGTGGGGAGAGGGAAGGTGGAAGCTCAGGTGGTAGACAGTGTGTTGTGGAGATCCTCTGGATCACACTGGGAGAGAACATTCACCTTCCTGGAGTACATTTGGAAGAGGGTATATTGCCTCTCCAAGGGCGAAAGACCCACGGGGTGCCAGTGAGCAGCTGTTCAATAGCAAGGGACAGAGACATGTGTAGAAGGCAGATAACTTGGTTGCAGTTTTTCGCTTTGCTTCATCACAGACTCCAAGCACCTGTGTGGCCAGGCAACTGCTTTTCTGGAACAGAACAGCACCAGGGACAGCACTGTGAAGCTCTCCTCCATTGGTAGGGAGTGGGTCTGGGCTTTGCTGGGTACTTTAAGATTTGGAGTTTTGAATCCCAGCCATAGGCCAGAGATAAAAGACAGGAGAACTGTGGCACTAGTCATGCCCATGGCCCAGACACAGAGAGGTTGAGGGCCAGGATCTGACAATAAGCCTAGGACACAGGAGGTAAGATTGTTTGCTTTTCTGTGAGGGCTTCCTGAACAGCAGCAGGCATGAATTCTTCTCCCCAGGGACAAGAGGGCAGGGTGATGCCCTCTTCCACCACTGCCCTCCAGCATGGTCAGACTTCAGTGAGCAACACAGTACCGCAAGTGGAGCCTGGAGCTGCTTACACCAAACCCCACCCACCTGCACCATGCAGGGGCATCTTTACTATGGCAGGTCTGACTGTGAGCCATCACAGCTAGGCCTCTCCACCAGAGACCAACACAGGCCCCACACATGTACCAAGCTAACTGATCATAGAGTGCTCCAGTGTCAGCTTCAGCTCTGGTGAAAACAGGACCGGGCTTTCTTTCATTTATTTATTTTTTTTTTTCATTTCTCTTTGGAATCAGTCAATAGTTTTTTGTTTGTTTGCTTTTTTGTTTCTTTTCATTTTCTCTTTCCTTGGGTCAGACTTTTTTTTTTTAAATCAGACTCATTTTAAGAAACAAATCAAACCACACCTAGTTAAAGGTGCAAGCACTCCCCACTAAAAAGAGGAGGAACTCCGTGGAGGACTGACATGTGGGAAAGAGCAGCCAAAACACAACAGCAGAGTGCACACAACATACAACAGAAACACTTCCTGAAGTGTCAGGCCCTTGACAGTGTATTATCCTTCTTAATATAGCATTACTCTAGGGCGCCTGAGTGGCTCAGTAGGTTAAGTGTCAGCCTTCAGCTCAGGTCATGATCCCAGGGTCCTGGGATCGAGTCACCCTGCTTCTCCCTCTGCCTCTGCCTCTCTCTTTCTCTCTGCCTCTCATAAAAAAATAAATAAAATCTTTAAAAAATATATAGCATTACTCTCAGAAGCAGGAAACAGCAAGATTTCATAACATGCAAAAGATAGAAATCTAGAAAAGACAACAAGACACAGGAATTCTCCCCAAAGAAATATCAAGAAGAAATCACAGCCAGGGATTTGCTCAAAAGAGATATGATCAATATATGTGAAAAAGAATTTAGAACAACAGTCATAAGAATACTAGCAGGGCTTGAAAGAAATATAGAAATCACCAGAGAAACCCTTGCTGCAGAGATAAGTGACCTAAAAAATAATCAGGCTGAAATAAAAAATGCTAAAAGGAAGAGGGAAATAAATAATTAGATCATGAATATAGATTTAGAGAGCTCAGCAACTCCACAAAGTGTAATAATATCTGCATCATAAGAGTCCCAGAAGAAGAACAGTAAATAAGGGGAGAAGGTTCATTGGAACAAATTGTAACTGAGAACTTCCCTAATCTGGGGAAGGAAACAAGCATTCCAGTCCAAGAAGCACAGAGGAATCCTCTCAAAATGAACAAAAAAGGTCAACACGAAGACATATTATAGGGAACCTTGCAAAATACAAAGATAAAATAATGGTCAAATAATTTTCGATAAAGCAGGAAAAAATATACAATGGAAAAAAGACAGTTTCTTCAATAAATGGTGCTGGGAAAATTAGACAGCTATATGTGGAAGAATGAAACTCCACCATTCTCTAACACCATACACAAAGATAAACTCAAAATGGATGAAAGACCTCAATGTGAGACAGGAATCCATCAAAATCCTAGAGGAGAACATAGGCAGTAACCTCTTCGACATCAGCCACAATAACTTCTTTCAAGACATGTCTCCAAAGGCAAGGTAAACAAAAACAAAAATGAACTTTTGGGACTTCATCAAGATAAAAAGCTTCTGCACAGCAAAGGAAACAGTTAACAAAACAAAGAGGCAACCCACAGAATGGGAGAAGACTTTTTCAAATGACACTACAGACAAAGGGCTGGTATCCAAGATCTATAAAGAACTTCTCAAACTCAACACCCAAGAAACAATCAAGTCAAAAACTGGGCAGAAGACATGAACAGACACTTCTCCAAAAAAGACATACAAATGGCTAACAGACACATGAAAAAATGTTCATCATCATTAGCCATCAGGGAAATTCAAAACAAAACAGCATTGAGATACCACCTTACACCAGTTAGAATGGCAAAAATTGACAAAGCAAGAAACAACAAATGTTGGAGAGGTTGTGCAGAAAGGGAAACCCTCTTACACTGTTAGTGGGAATGCAAGTTGGTACAGCCACTTTGGAGAACAGTGTGGAAGTTCCTCAGAAAATTAAAAATAGAGCTACCCTATGACCCAGCAATTGCACTCATGGATATTGACCCCAAAGACACAGATGTAGTGCAAAGAAGGGCCATATGCACCCCAATGTCCCTAGCAGCAATGTCCGCAATAGCCAAACTGTGGAAAGAGCCGAAATGTCCTTCAACAGATGAATGGATAAAGAAGATGTGGTCCATATATACAATGGATTATTACTCAGCCATCAGAAAGGATGAATACCCAACTTTTGCATCAACATAGATGGGACTGGAGGAGATTATGCTAAGTGAAATAAGTCAAGCAGAGAAAGTCAATTATCATATAGTGTCACTTATTTGTGGAACATAAGGAATAGCATGGAGGCCATTAGGAGAAGGAAGGGAAAAATGAAGGGGAGGGAAATCAGTGGGGGAGATGAACCATGAGAGACTATGGACACTGAGAAACAAACTGAGGGTTTTAGAGGGGAGGGCGGTGGGCGGATGTGTTAGCCAGGTGATGGATATTAAGGAGGGCATGTATTGCACGGAGAACTGAGTGTTATAAAAAAAAAAAACAGTGAATCATGGAACACTACATCAAGAACAAATGATGTACTGTATGGTGACTAACATAACATAATTAAATTAAATTAAATTAAAAAAAAAGAGAGAGACAATTCTGAAAGCAGCCAGGGACAAAAGGTCCTTAATCAACAAGGGTAGACAAATAAGGTTACCAGGAAACCTTTCCACAGAAACCTGGCAGGACAAAAGCAAGTGGCATGATATATTCAATGCGCTAAATGGGAAACATATGCAGCCAAGAATACTATATCCATTAAAGTTGTAATTCAGAATAGAAAGAGAGATAAAGAGTTTCCAAGACAAGCAAAAACTAAAGAAGTTTGTGAACTCTAAAGCGGTTCTGCAAGAAATATTAAAGGGGACACTTTGAGTGGGAAAGGGAGACTAAAAGCAACAGAGACCAGAAAAGAACATAGACAAATTACAGTACCAGTGACTTTACAGGTAATACAATGACACTTAATTCATATCTATCAATAAGTATTCTGGATGTAAATGGACTAAATGCTACAACCAAAATGCATGGGCAATAAGAATGGATAAAGAAAAAAATCCATTGATATGTTGTTTACAAGAGACTCATTATGGACCCCAAAACACCTCCAGATTGAAAGTGAGGGGATGGAGAACAATTTATCATGCTAATGGAAATCAAAAGAGAGCTGGAATAGCCATTCTTATATCAGACAAACTAGATTTTAAACCAAAGACTATAATAAGAGATGAAGAAAGTCACTATATAGTAATAAAGGGTTCTATGCAACATGAAGATCTAACAATTGTAAATATTTATGCCCCCATCTTGGGAGCACCGAAATATATAAACCAGTTAATAACTAACTTAAAGCTACTTGTTGATGATAATACAGTAAAGTTAGGTGACTTTAACACCCCACTCACAGCAATAGATCATCTAAGCAGAAGATCAACAAGAAACAATGGATCTGAATGACAAACTGCACCAGATGGACTTAACAGATATATTCAAAGCATTTCATTCTAAAACAGCAGAATACACATCCTTTTTGAGTGCACATGAACCATTCTCCAGAATAGATCACATACTGGGTCACAAATTGGGCTTCAACCAGTATAAAAAGTTTGAAAGAATACCATGCGTATTTTCAGACAACAAAACTATGAAACTTGAAGTCAAACACAAGAAAAAAAAATGGAAGGACCACAATTACATGGAGGTTAAAGAACATCCTACTAAAGAATGAATGGATTAGCTGGGAAATTAAAGAATTAAAAAAATACATGGAATCAAATGAAAATGAAAACTCTACAGTCCAAACTTTTTGGATGCAGCAAAAGTGGTCCTAAGAGGGAAGTATAAAGCAATTCAGGCCTTCATCAAGAAGCAAGAAAACTCAAATACACAACCTAACCATACACCTAAAGAAACTGGAAAAAGAAAAGCAAATAAAGCCTAAAGTCAGGAGAAGAATGGAAATAATTAATATTAGAGCAGAAATAAATGACATAGAAATTAAACAAACAACATCAACAACAGCAAAAAAAAAAAAAACACAATAGAACAGATCAATGAAATTAGGAGTTGGTTCTTTGAAAGAATTAACAAAATTGATAAAACTCTAGCCAGACTTGTCAAAGAGAAAGAGAGAGAGAGGGAGATAGAGAGAGAGAGAGAGAGAGAGAGAGAACCCAAATAAATAAAATCAGGAATGAAGGAGGAAACATCACAACAAATAATGCAGAAATACAAACAATTATAAGAGAATATTTTGAGCAATTATATGCCAACAAATTGGGCAATCTGGAAGAAACGAATAATTCCTAGAAACATGAATGACCAAAACTGAAATAGGAAGAAGTAAAAAATTTGAACAGACCAAGAACCAGCAAAGAAAATGAATCAGCAATCAAAAATTTCCCAACAAACAAGAGTCCAAGGCCAGATGGCTTCCCAGAGGAAGTTAACAAAATATTTAAAGAGTTAATATCTATACATTTGAAACTTTTCCAAAAAATATAAATGGAAGGAAAACTTCCAAACTCATTCTCATTCACTACTTTCATTCCAAAACCAGAAAAAGACCCCACCAAAAAGGAGAATTACAGACCAATATCCCTGATGAATATGGATGCAAAAATTCTCACCAAAATACTAGTTAGTTGAATCCAACAGTACATTAAAAAGATTATTCACCAAGATCAAGTGAGATTTATTCCTGGGCTGCAGGGGTGATTCAATCCATAAATCAATCAACATGACACACCCACCGTATTAACAGAATAAAGGATAAGACCCATATGATCCTCTCAGTAGATGTAGAAAAAGCATTTGACAAAATACAGCATCCTTTCTTGACACAAAGCCTCAAGAAAGTAGGGAGAGAAGGAACATACCCCAACATATGAAAGGCCCACAGCTAATATCATCCTCAAAGGGGAAAAACCGAGATTCTTTCCCCTAAGGTCAAGACCAGGACAGGGATTTCCACTCTCACCACTGTTGTTCAGTATAGTACCGGAAGTCCTAACCTCAGCAGTCAGACAACAAAAAGAAATAAAAATCATCCAAATCAGCAAGGAAGAAGTCAAGCTTTCACTCTTTGCAGATGACATGATACCTTATGTAGAAAATCTGAATGACTCAACCAAAAAATTGCTAGAACTGATACATGAATTCAGCAAATTTGCAGGATATAAAATCAAAGTACAGAAATCTGTGTGCATTTCTTTATAACAATACTGAAGAAGAAGAAAGAGAAATTAAGGAATGGATTCCATTTACAATTGCACCAAAAAATATAAGATACCTAGTAATAGACCTATCCAAAGAGGTAAAAGATCTGTATTCTGAAAACTATAGAGCACTTATGAAAGGAATTGAATACAAAAAGAAATGGAAAAACATTTCATGCTCATGGACTGGAAGAACAACACTGTTAAAATTTCTATACTACCCTATGCAATCTACACATCTAATGCAAACCCTATCAAAATAACACCAGTATTTTTCACAGAGCTATAACAAACAATTCTAAAATCTGTATGGAACCAGAAAAGACTCTGAATAGTGAAAGTGATGTTGAAAAAGAAAAGTGGGAGGCATCACAATTCCAGACCTCAAGCAGTAAGCTGTAATCATCAAAACAGTATGGTACTGGCACAAAAACAGACACATAGATCAATGCAACAGAATAGAAAACCCAGAAATGGACCCACAACTATATTGTCAACTAACCCTTGTAAAATGGGAAAGATTATCAAATGGAAAAATTCTCTTCAACAAATGATGTTGGAAAAAGTGGACATTGACAAGCAGAATGAAACTGGACCACTTTCTTACAACATATGCAAGAATAAATTCAAAGTGGGGATGCCTGGGTGGCTCAGTCTTGGTTAAGCATCTGCCTTTGGCTCAGGCCGAAATCAGAAAATTAAATTAATAAATCAACTCCACTCACAATAGCATCAAAAAGAAGGAAACAGCTGACAAACTAACAGAAGAATTCTAACAATTGTACTATGAAAATTAGAAAATATTTCTGATAGTAAAGAAGACTTAAGAAGTGAGATATCCCATGTTCATGGATCAGAAAACTTAAAATTGTTAAAATACTCCCTAAATTGATAAAGAATCAACATTTACCCTATATTTTCCCTATCAAAACCCAGTTAGATTTTCTTTAGAAATTGACAAGTTGATCCTAAAATTCATAGTGTTATTCAGTGTGATAGATTCAAAAGTGATATTTAAAGTTATATTTATAGTGATTATTCAAATTAACCAACAATCTTAAAAATAATATCCAATTTGGAATACTTTTACTTCCCAATTTCAAAACTTACAAAGCTAAAATAATGAAGGCAGTGTGGCCTTGCATAAGAATACACTTTTAGATAGATGGTGGAGAATGAACCATCCATAAATAAACTCAAATATTTACAATTTGAACAAGAGTGTCAAAATAATTTAATGAGCAAGAATAAATTTTTTAACAAAGTGTATTGGAACAACAGGTAACCCGTATGCCAAAAAATGAAGCTGAACTCCTTCTTCATAACGTATACAAAATTAAAATCAATATGTTTCATATGCCAGGATATAAGAGCTAAAACTACAAAACTTTTAGAAGACAGGGGCGCCTGGGTGGCTCAGTCGTTGAGCATCTGCCTTCGGCTCAGGTCATGATCCTGGGGTCCTGGGATTAAGCCCCGCATTGGGCTCCCTGCTCAGCGGGAAGCCTGCTTCTCCCTCTCTCACTCCCCCTGCTTGTGTTCCCTCTCTCGCTGTCTCTCTCTCTGTCAGATAAATAAATAAAATCTTTAAAACAAAACAAAACAAAAAAAAAACTTTTAGAAGACAATATAAGAGTAAATCTTTGTGACCTTGGGTTAGACAAATCTTTTTGGATATGACAGCCAAAGCACAAGCAGGAAAAAAGAAAAAAGAGAGAGAGAGAAATTAGATTTCACCATAATTAAAAACTTTTGTGCTTCAAAGGGTACTATCAAAAAATTGAAAAGATAAATCATAGTATGGAAGGAAATATTTGCAAATCACATATTTGATAAAGGACTTGTATCCAGGATATACAAATAATCATTAGAAGTCAATAATGAAAAGACAAATATCCAAGTTATAGAATGGGAAAGAATCTGAATAGGTATTTCTTCAAAGAAGATATAAAACTGGAAAAATATACACAGTAAAATATGCTAAACGTCATTAGCCATTAGGAAATGTAAATGCAAAGTACAATGAAATATTATTTTACACACTGGAATGGCTATAATAATACAAATTTTATTTATTTTTAATTAATTAATTAATTATTGAAGATTTTATTTATTTATTTGACAGAGAGACACAACGAGAGTGGGAACACAAGCAGGGGGGCCGAGAGAGGGAGATGAAGGCTTCCCACTGAGCAGGGAGCCCGATGCGGGGCTCAATACCAGGACCCTGGGATCATGACCTGAGCCAAAGGCAGATGCTTAACAACTGAGCCACCCAGGCGCCAATTTTTTATTTTTTTTTTAAAGATTTTATTTGTTTATCTGACAGAGAGAGGGAGAGAGTAGCAGAAAGCACAAGCAGGGGGAGGGGCAGAGGGAGAGGGAAAAGTAGGCTCTCCACTGAGCAGGGAGCCTAATGCCAGGCTTGATGCCAGGACCCCGGGATCATGACCTGAGCCAAAGGCAGACACTTAACTGACTGAGCCACCCAGGCACCCCAATAATACAAATTTTAAAAATGGATAATAATAAGTGTTGGTGAGGATGTGGAATAATTATAAGCTTCATATATTGCTGGTGGCAACATAAAATTGTGCAGATGGTGTGGAAAGCAGTATGGCAGTTCCCCCCAAAAGTTGAATATAAAGTTAGCATATGATCCAGGAATTATGGTCCTAGAAATCAAGAAAATTGGACACCTATGTTCACACTGACACTTTTACATGAATGTTCATAGCAGTATTATTTATAATGGTCAAAAGTGGAAACAATGCAAAAGGCCATCTACTGACAAATGAATAAATCAAATGTTTTCTATCAATATAATGGAATATCATTTAACCAAAAAAAGAAATAAAATACTGATACATACTACAACATGTTTAATCTTGAAAATATTATGCCAAAAGTGTCAGACACAACAGCATGTTGCCTGATCCCACATATAGGAAATATCCAGAATAGGCCAACACATAAAGAAAGAAAATAAATTTGTACTTAGCTAGAGCTAGGGGAAGACTTTGTGGGGAAAATGGCAAATGTTTACTAATGGCAATATGGTTTCCTTTTTGAGTGATGAAAACATTCTAATATTGATTATGGTGATGTTTGAATAACTCTGCATATATACCAAAATCCACTGAGTTTTATATTTTACATGTCTGAATCATATGGTATGTGTATCATTTCTACATAAAACTATTTAAAAAGAGAACGAATACAGATATTGTTGCATGGAAGTGAGATACTGCAGTACTAAATATGTAAAAATGAGAAATTAGACAATGGGAAGAGCTTGGCAGAACTTTGAAGAACCGGATAGAAGAAAAAAAAATCTGGATTGCCTTGAACAGTTAATAAAAAATATGGATGTCAATGACTACTAGTGAGAACTCAGGTGAAAGTTGAAGGAAAAAGGATTTGTTTTATATAGTTAGATCAAGCTTAGTGAAGTTTTGTCCTACTGTGATGTGGAAAGAACTTTTACATGATGAGTTTGAATATGTAGCTGAGAAAGTTTCCTTGCCAAATGTTGAGTATGGCTTGCTTTATTCTTGTGCTTTACAGCAAAATTTGAGAAGAAAAAACATAAAATAAAAAAAAACTGTTAAAAAGTAATTAAGATTTGGGAAATCACAGCCTATCCTGATTGTAAAGGATTCTAAAATTAGGAGATAAATGGTCAGGGGAGTGTACTTAAGAGAGAAGGCTGAGAATGTGCTTCAACAACTTAGAGCAAAAGTACAGATGCAGCATTCAGTTGCAAATCTCTTTGAAGAGAACAAGATCGTGATTGATAGACTTCCTTCAATAAAACCAGAAAGCATTCAAAAAGCTTAAAGTTATGTCTTCTCAGCCATCTCTGAAAATGTCAAAAAGAGAGGAGAGGGGAGAAAGGATTATCTAGGAAAAATTAGAGACTAATCTGTCTAGGTGAGTAAACGCCTATGTCATACAGGTGAGACCTACAAGTTTCATGAGAATATTTTATCTTCAGAAACACTTCTAGCTTGAAAGGAGAATGTAAGAAAGGAAAGAAGGTTGTTTGACCACCCCCCCAATTATATTGGCTAGAAACAGACATATTAAATTGTTCAGTTGCAACATATACTACATTTCATTAAATAGGAAGGATCACTCAGAGGGTGGAACTACCAGGCCAGGTGAAAAAAATGCAAGCCCAGGGAATGGAGTCACAAAACTCAGAAGATTTTTTCCAGGCTTTGAAACCTAAAGGAATTTGCCTGATTCTACTTCAAAATTGCTTTGTACTGGCTACTTAATTCTTTCATTGTCTCCTTTTTTTGATCCAGACTGTTTATAACAATTATCCTATGCTTTTTCCACCATTATATTTTAGAAGCAGATAATATGTTTTAGTTTAGAGGAACACAGATGGAAAGAAATCGTGCTCCAGGGTAGATTATATATAATATTTTGCAATGAACCTGAGAGTGCAGATATGTTTTTGAAATCCTGTTTTTATTTTTTTTTTGGGGGGCAGCATTTACCCAGGAGCAGGATTACTGGATCATATAGTAATTCTAATTTTTTTGGAGGAAACTCTACTGTTTTCCATAGTGGCTGAACCAGTTTAGATGGTGCATGAGGGATCATTTTTCTCCCACATTCTCACTAACACTTGCTATTGTTTGTCAGACTCCCTAGGGAATAATTTTTTTTAATTAATTAAATTTTATTTTAATTCCAGAATAGTTATCATACAGTGTTATATTAGTTTAAAGTGTACAATATAATGATTCAACAATTCCATACATCACCCAGGGCTCATCTGACAAATACACTCCTTAATCCCCATCACCTGTTTCACCCATCACCCAACCCACCTCCCCTCTGGTAACCATCAGATTGGTCTCAATAGTTAAAAGTCTGTTTCTTGGTTTGTTTCTCATTTTTTTCTTTATTTGCTAATTTCTTTTGTTTCTTAATTCCACATATAATTGAAATCATATTGTATTTGAATATCTTTGACTGATTTATTTTGTTCAGCATTATACTCTTTAGCTTCATCCATCTTGTTGCAAATGGCAAGATTTTATTCCTTTATATGGCTGAATAACATTCCATTGTATATACACCACTTCTACTTTTTCCATTCTTCTACTTATGGATACTTGGGCTGCATTCATAATTTGGCTATTGTAAATAATGCTACTATAAAAATACGAATGCAGATATCCCTTTGGGGAAAAAAATGTATGTTTTGGGTAAATACCCAGTAGTGCAATTGTTGGATCATAGGGTAGTTCTATTTTTAATGTTTTGAGGAACCTCCATACCGTTTTCCACACTGGCTGTACCAGTTTGCATTCCCATCAAAAGTGCACAAGGTTGCTTTTTTTTGTTTTGTTTTGTTTTTCCCAGATCCTCACCAATACTTGCCCTTTCTTATGTTTTTGATTTTAGCCATTCTGACAGTTGTGAGGTGATATCTCATTGTAGTTATAATTTGCATTTCCCTCATGATGAGTGATGTTGAGCATGCTTTCATGTGTCTGTCGGCCATCTGTATGTCTTCTTCTTCTTCTTCTTCTTCTTCTTCTTCTTTTTAAGAGAAGGATGGAGAAGGGGCAGAGGGAGAGAGAAAGAGAGAATCTTAAGCAGACTCCATGCCCAGCATGGAGCCTGACATGGGGCTTGATATCACAACCCTGAGATCATGACCTGACCCAAAATCAAGAGTCAAACACTTAATTGACTGAATGCCCAGCTGCCCCCATCTGTATGTTTTCTTTAGAGAAATGTATATTCATGTTTTCTGTCCATTTTTTAAGTGGACTATTTGCTTTTTGGTTGTTGAGTTGTGTAAGTTATAATATATTTAGAAACTAACCCTTTATCATATATGTCATTTGCAAATATCTTCTCCCTTTCAGTAGGTTACCACCTTTCAGTTTAATTGACGGTTTCCTTCATTGTGCAGAGGCTTTTTATTTTGATATAGTCCCAATAGTTTATTTTTGCTTTTGTTTCTCTTGCCTCAGGAGACATATCTAAAAAAATGTAGCTACAGCCGATGTCAGAGAACTTACCACCTGTCCTTCCTTCTAGGACTTTTATGGTTTCAGGTCTCACATTTAGGTCTTTCATCCATTTTGAATTTAATTTTGTGTATGGTGTAAGAAAGTGGTCTGGTTTCATTCTTTTACATGTAGCTAACCAGTTTTCCCAACACCATTTTTTGAAGAGGCTATATCCCATTGGATATTTCTTCCTGCTTAGTCTAAGATTAATTGACCATATAATTGTGGGTTTATTTTTTGATTTTCTGTTCTGTTCCATTGACGTATGTGTTTGTTTTTGTGCCAGTATCATACTCTTTTGATTACTACAGATTTGTAATATAACTTGAAGACTGGAATTGTGATGCCTCCAGTTTTGTTTATCTTTTTCAAAATTGCTTTGGCAATTCAAGGTCTTTTGTGTTTCCATGTAAATTTTAGGATTTTTTAATATTATTTTGTGAAAAATGCTGTTGGTATTTTGAAAGGGATTGCATTAAATCTGTATATAATTTTGAATAGCATAGACATTTTAACAATATTTGTTCTTCCAATCCATTAGCCTGGAATGTCTTGCCATTTATTTGTATTGTCTTCAATTTCCTTCATCAACATTTTATTGTTTTCAGAGTAGAGGTCTTTCACCTCTTTAGTTAGGTTTATTACCTGGAGTCCTATTATTTTTGGTGAAATTGTAAATGGTGCTGTTTTCTTGATTTCTCTTTCTGCTGCTTCATTATTAGTGTAATAAATGTATTGGATTTCTGCACATTGATTTTGTATCACATGAGTTTACTGAATTCATCCATCAGTTCTAGTACTTTTTTTGTGGAGTCATCAGGTTTTCTACATACAGTATCATGTCATCTGGAAGTAGTGAAAGTTTTACTTCTCTTTTATTCATTTGAATATCTTTTATTTGTTGTTGTTGTTGCTGTTGTTGTCTAATTGTTGTGGCTAAGACTTTCAGTACTATGCTGAATAAAAGTGGTGAGAGTGGACATCCTTGTCTTGTTCCTGATGTTAGGGGGAAAGCTCTCAGTTTTTCTCCATTGAATATGACTCTGGACATCTTATTTTTTATTTTTTTAAGATTTTATTTATTTGACAGAGAGAGACACAGCGAGAGGGAACACAAGCAGGGGGAGTGAGAGATGTAGAAGCAGGCTTCCCGCCGAGCTGGGAGCCCAATGTGGGGCTCAATCCCAGGACCCTGGGACCATGACCTGAGCCAAAGGCAGAGGCTTAATGACTGAACCACCCAGGTGCCCCTGACTGTGGACTTTTTATATATGTCCTTTATTTTGTTGAGGTATGTTCTCTCTAAACCTACTTTGTTGTGGTCTTTTATCATGAATTGATGTACTTTCTCAAATGCTCTTTCTGAATCTATTGAAATGATCATATGGTTTTCATCCTTTCTCTTCTTGATGTGATGTATCATGTTGATTGATTTGCAAATGTTGAACTACTCTTGCAGCCCTGTAACAAATCCCACTTGATTGTGTTGAATATTTTTAAAATGTATCATTGTATTCTGTTAGTATTTTGTTGAATATTTTTGCATTTATGTTTATCAAAGATATTGGCCTGTAGTTCCCTTTTTTGTGGTATCTTTATCTGGTATTTGTATCAGAGTACTGCTGGCCTCACAGAATTAAGTTAGAAGTTTTCCTCCCTCTTCAGTTTTTGTAATAATTTGAGAAGAATATGTATTAACTCTTTAAATGTTTGGCAGAATTTGCTTGTGACATTGTGTGGTCCTAGAGTTTGTTTGTTGGACATTTTTTGATTACTGATTCAATCTCCTTGCTGGTAATCAGTCTATTCAAATTTTTTATTTATTCCTGCTTCATTTTGGTAGTTCATATGTTTCTAGGAATATATCCATATCTTCTAGGTTTTCCAATTTGTTGGCATATAATTTTTCATAATATTCTATTAAAATTGTATTGTTCTGGTATTTTTTATTATTTTTCTCTTCCATAATTTTTATATATTTTTTAATTTGTTTGAATACGTCCTCTTTGTTTTTTGATGAGTCTGGCTAGAGATTTATCAAATTTGTTTCCAATTTCAAAGAACTAGCTCCTGGTTTCATTGATTTTTCTATTGATTTTTTTTTTTTTTTTAGTATCTATAGTACTTATTTCTGTTCTAGTCTTTATTATGTCTTTCTTCCTTCTGGTTTTAGGTTTTGTTTGTTGTTCTTTTTCTATCTCCTTTAGGTGTAAGGTTAGGTTGTTTATTTGATATTTTTCTTGCTTCCTGAGGTAGATCTGTATTGCTATAACCTTCCCTCTTAGAACTGCTTTTGCTGCATCTCAAAGGTTTTGGACCACTGTATTTTCATTTTAATTCATTTCCATGTACTTTCGGATTTATTCTTTGATTTCTTGTTTAACTGATTCATTGTTTAGTAGCATGTTATTTAACTTCTACGTATTTGTGGTCTTTCTAGGCTTTTTCTTGTGGTTGAGTTCTAGTTTCATAATGTTATGCAGAAAAGTTTCATGGTATGACTGCTTTTTTTTTTTTTAATTTGTTGAGACTTCTTTTGCAGCCTAATAATATGATCTGTTCTGAGGAATGTTCTGTGTGCACCTGAAAAGAATGTTTATTCTGCTTTTTTAAGATGGAATATGCTAAATAATCTGTTGAATACACCTGGTCCAATATTTCGTTCAAAGCCATTGTTTCCTTGTTGATTTATTGATTGGATGATCTGTCTTTTGATGTAAGTGGGGGGTTAAATACTAGGGTACAGCTTTAATTATTACTCAGTCTTTTTACTTTTTGGTAATCTATCCAAATTTTAAAATTCCCTTTAGTTTTATTTACTTGTATCCTTTTAATAGTTTTGTTCATTTCATCAAAGCCAGGTAAAGTTTTAATATGCTGTTGTTTATAATACTTTTTTATAATTTATTTCCATAAATTTGGTAGTTTAATGCTTGATTTTGCTAATTTGATTTTTCTTTTTTGTTTGTTTCTCTAAATATTCATTATTATTTTTTTTGCATTTTCAGAGAACTACTTTTGGATTTTCTCTATTCTTTTTCTATTTTCTATTGTACTTTTTCTCTGTAATCTTGATTTTTCCCTTACTCTGCTTATTTTGGTTTCATTTTGCTCTTTTCTAGTTTCTTAAATTGGGAGGTAAAGTTATAGATTTGAGATTATATTTTTTTGTTGTAAGCATTTCCAGCTATAAATTCTCTTTTAGCATTGTGTTAGCTTCATCCTATAAATTTTTGTAAATCCTGTCTTTGTGGCACCGTTTCTCCATTTTCACAGGTAACAATGTTGCATCTCTCTTTTTCCTTCATTAGTCATACTTTCCTCTGACAACAGCCAAAAACATTCTCAATTTTTAAGGATGCATTATATTTAATTGGGTTCACTCATTAATTTCAGATAATAATTTCATCTTAATGTCTTAACTTAATTACATTTGCAAAGTCCCTTTCGTAAGCTAAGACATGGACAGGTTTTGGGGATTAAAACAAAAATATCATTGGGGAGGCTTTATTTTGCCTACCACAAGGGATTTCTTCTGGAAAAATTGAGCTTTGAATATTACAAAGGAGGATGAATGCTACAAACTGAATTACCACCCCCAAAAGGCTATATATCAAAGTCCTAATCTCAAATGTGACAGTATTTGGCAGTGGTGCCTTAAGGTAGAGTCCCATGATGGAATTAGTACCATTATAAATATGAAAAAGACAAAAGCATATGCTCTATTCACCATGTGAGAACATAGCATGATAGTGACTGTCTTCAAACCAGAAAGAGAACTGTCACCAGGCACAAAATCAGCCAGCCCCTTGATTTTGGATTTCTCATACTTCAGAAATATGATAAATAAATGTTTGTTCTTTAAGCCACCCAGTTTATGGTATTTTGTTAAAGCAACCTGAACTGACCAAGATAGTAATTGTTATCAGAAGTGAATAGCTGCTGTAACAAATACTTAAAAAATATGGAAGCAGCTTTTGACCTGAGTAAGGGGTAGAAGCTGAAAGAATTTGGGAGTGAATGCTAGAAAAATCCAATATTGCCATAAATATACCACTAAAGGTGATTCTGGTAAGAGCTCAGGAGGGAAAGAAGAGAGATATAAAGAAAGCTTCCATCTTTTTAAGTATTACATACATAATCATATACAGAATATTTGTAGGAAGATGGGCAGTTAAAGCCATTCTGATGAAGTGTCAAATGAGAATAAGAAATGCATTATTGGGTGATGGAGAAATAATCATCCTTATAATAAAGTGGCAAAGAAATTACCTGAATTGTGTTCATGGTCTAGTATTTTGTTGTAGTATTTGCAACCAATAGAATTACATAATTTAGCTGAGGAAATTTCTAAGCAAAATGTGAAGGACTGACTTGATCTCTCCTGATTGCTGATAGTAAAATGTAAGAAGAGAGAAATAAATTGAAAAAAAAAATTGTTAAGGAAAAAAAATCCCAAACTTAAAGATTTGGAAAATTATCAACCTATGTATATTGCAAAAAAAAAAAAAAGAAGAAGAAGGAAGGAAGAAAGAAAGAAAAAAGAGAAAGGAGAGAGAAAGAGAGGGTGTTCTGGTGGGAATACTAAAGATGTGGCCAAGCAAACTTTTGATAAAGTTATCTGTATGGGTGTGAACCTCAGACTTAATCAGATACCCCAGTGTGAATACTACCAGCTTGAACTGCGGGGGCCTGAGATGGGATGCAATGAAGACTGAGGGACTACTTAAATTCTACTAGACAGGATAACAAATCTATTCAGTTGTGAACTTGCATATTCTTCAATAAATAATAGAGTGGCTCCAAAGAAGAATCAGAGATCATTAGGGCCACCACCTAAGTTTCATCAGACCAGACAGCTTCTAATCAAAGTTTTCTTTGATCAGACTATAGGAATCATGGTAACAAGGAAACACAGAGTCCTGTGGACCCAACACTCACCAGGAAGTGTCCTTAGGGCATGGTCCATGCCCAGAAGAGCCACAGAGCAGATGGGATCCCTGCAAACAATTATGATGCCCCAATGATACTTTGGGTGATTTTGTCACCCCAGTTAGTCTAGAAGGTAGAGAATAAAATTGAAGATAATTACTCTCAAATTTCATTATGTCATGGGATTTGCCTTGCTGTGTTTTGGACTTGCTTGGGATATATAACACCTTCCTACTGTAACCAAACCAATGTGAGTTCACTCCTTGGTGTGTCAGAAGCTGCACCAGGTTGAATTGGTACACAAATAAAACTATTTGGAACAAATAAGAAGATCACCAGAAATAACTTCCAAAGCCAGGACTCCCTGAACAAGGGTGAATGGGCTCCTTTTATTTAGAGTTAGGATGAATATTTAGATAGGAGAGCCTTGTCATCATTTGTAGAGGAGGGCATAAGGTCATGCATGTGCCTTAAGGTAACATGTCTATACATATATTGTATGTTATATAAATGAGACTTGTACTCCTCCTTGGGCAGAGATTTTAGTATTATAATGAGGTAAAGGTAGTCATCAGTCATTCTAGGGGTCACTTTCCATGTGCCTTAGTTATGAGATAAGCTGTAAAGAAGAGCTTAAGGAAAACTGTGGGACAAAGGTTGGTGAGTAGAGCACTTGGGCAGTAAAGATCAGGTCTTGGAGTCTAGCTGGTGACACTTCTCTCTTATTTGTCCACTTTTAAATGGAATTGTCTATCCCATGTCTGTCTCACCATTGAATTTAAGAAGCACATAACTTAATTGGTTTCACAGATTCACAGTTTGAGAAAAAATTTTGCCTCAGGATGAATTATAACTTGACTCTCACCCATACCTGATTTAGATAATATTTACTTGAGACTCTGGGATTCAGACTTTAGAGCTGATACTGGAAATATTTAAGACTTTTAGGACTATTGCAGTAGAATTAATGTATTTTGCATGTGAGGAGGCCATAAGTTTTGGGGGGACAAGAGTGGAATATTATAGACTAAATGTTTGTGATCCTCTGAAATTCTTATTGAAACCCTAATCCCTAATGTGATAGTATTTGGAGGTGGGGCCTTTGGAAGGTAATTAAACTTAGATAAAATCATGAGGGTGGGCTCCCCATAATGAGATTAGTGCTTTTATAAGAAGAAAAGGAGACCAGAGACCTCTCTTTCTTTAATATGTAAGGATACAGGGCGCCTGGGTGGCTCAGTCGTTAAGCGTCTGCCTTCGGCTCAGGTCATGATCCCAGGGTCTGGGATCGAGCCCCACATCGGGCTCCCTGCTCTGCAGGAAGCCTGCTTCTCCCTCTCCCACTCCCCCTGCTTGTGTTCCTGCTCTCGCTATGTCTCTCTCTGTCAAATAAATTAAAAAAATCTTAAAAAAAAAATATGTAAGGATACAGCTAGAAGGCAGCCCTCTGCAAACTAGGAAGATGTTCCTCAACAGACAACAAATCTGGCAGCACTTTGAATTTAGACTTTCAAGACCCACAACTGGGAGTAATTATGAGGGAGCAGAGGCTAGCTGAAGACAAAGCATAAGCTGATACATGCAATCTCCCCTCACCCCCTACTCCTGGGTGGGACAGGTGTGACATTCTTCTGGGAATCTCCCAACTGTCTTAATGTTAATATCTTGCTTGAGGGGAAAACAACCTTAACTTGACAATGGCAAGGCCTCCTGTATCTTGTAGGTATATTGTAGGTGGGTCCTCTTTATCATATGGAAGTTCTTTTGAAACCTCCCTTTTCTTTACTTCCCCCAACATCTGAGTATATAATCACCACTCCCCAAGATCACAGTGCAGCAGCTCTTTCTGCCCACGGGTGTTGTCCCCATGCTTTAACAAACCACCACTTTGCACTAAAGATGTTTAAAGAATTATTCCTTGGTTCTCGGCTCCAGACCTCACCCCACCGAACCTCACCTATATTCCAAAACCACATGGAGTAATAAATGTTTGTTGTCTAAGCCAACCAATCTAAGTTGTTTTGTTATAAAAAATGAAGATGACAGTAACTTTATACTTTCTATATTGCCAATCATAGCTACTTTTGTGTATAATGCATTTTTTTTACCTTACATAATGACTCATTATCTGTTTATTTATTTATTTTGAATATGGTTGACACACAAAGTTACTGCAGAGGTCACTTTTAGGCAAACAGGCTTGAGTGATGGAAGCAACCCCCTGGCTCAGACAGGTCCATCAGACAACCCACCTCAAAATATCCATAGGCCCTAACTAACCAATTGGCTATTTACAACTAGGCACAGTTACCAAAAAAGGGAAGCTTCCATATGTCACCATACCTCTTTATCTTCCCGTTTAAGAACAGCCTTTACCCACTGCCTTGTTACAGACAGCCTCTCCTTTGCTGTCCTGGCCACTGCTCCTTTGCAGTGTGTTCTATACCCACTGCCTCATGGCAGACAGCCTTTCCCTTTACTCCATTGTGGTGTATTCAATAAATAATCTCCTTTGTTCTGTCTCAGGTGAATTTTTTCACCTCCCATGCCTCTGGCTCCCACCTGATCATGTCCCCACATTTGGGAGATCTCAACTGATCAAGAGACAGCCTATGTAGACACCACATTGGGTAGCCCATACAGGGGGGCTTTGGGCCCCCCCACATACATTTGGGGGGGGGACCCTGCATGAGGAGCCTTTGCTAGTTTGGGACTCTCCCTGGATTCTCTGGGAATTTCTCAGGACTTTCCCTCAGCGGACCAACTCTAGTACTCCTTGGGGAACTGAGGACCTCTGGCCAAGGATACTCCTCAGTGAAGATCTGAAGCCCAGAGGAGGATCCAGCCAGGCCATCATTGCCTGAAAAGGTGAAGTATTTCCCCTTTTACCCTTTGGAGGGACCATTCCCTCCCTCTCTCTTTTCAACCCTTTGGCAGGCTAACCCTAGTACCTCACAGACAACTGAAGGCCTCTGGCCAGGGCAGCTCTCTGGTGTGGTCTGGAAGTCTGAGAGCAAACAGGTCAGACTATGTCTGTGAGATTGAAGGACCCCTTTCCTCTGCTTTTTCACTCCATCCCCTGAGGTCTGCTCCCAAAGTTTAGTGCAATTAGCAGCTCACCTAGGGTGAATCCACACACATTATAGATTCAGTTGGGACCATTTCCTGATGCTGGCTGACTCTCAGCCACCTTGCTTCTTTTGGCCTCCATCCCTTCTCCACTGTTCCCAGGGATCCAGCCACCATCTTAAACTGTGGGCAAATGTGTTCCTATGCATCTTAGTGGTGAGTCCTACCCTGCCTTTTTCCCACCCAGTTCAACCAAACTGGTATCCAGCCCTTCCTATTGTCAGGGGACACCTTGACAAGAAGTGCCACGCCATTTTCCACAACTCTGTTCTTGGTGGGACTCCCCCCAACTTGGTGGAATTCTCCAAGAGAGTCAGTTACTCTGTATTTGCTATTTGCTAGAACACCCTTGGTAGGACACCCCTAAAGAGTCAGTTGCCCCATATTTGCCATGACTCCTCTCTATGGTGGGATGACACCAGAAGAGTCAGTCACCTCATATAGATCTAGTCCTTTTTCAGGTCAGTGGGACTCCATGAGTAAAATTGCAAACACGAGTTGGAGCCCCATTCCCTTTGGCAGGATGCCCCTTTGGGAACTGGCAACTGGTCTTTCCCACCGTAGGACCTCCTCTCTTCCTTTGGACTCACCCTTGGGCTATTTTCTTAAAAGCTGGAACAAATTTGACCCCCAAGGTCTGAGGAAAAATGTCTCATCTTTTTGTCTCCTGGCCTCAATACAAACTTCCAGATCAAGAGGTATAGCTCTCCCATGGAACTCTTTCTTTTAATACTATTTTTCAGCTTGAACTCCTTTGCTGGAACTCCAAATTGTTGGTAGTCACATATGTGTTTTGCTTGGTTTCATGGCCCTAAATCAGGACCTCGACCTAAGAAACTGCTCCTGACATATTGGAAGCTAACTTTCACTGCTCCTCTTCCTAATAGATGTGGAGGCTTCTCCTTCATTCATTCCCCAAGTTAATGGCTATAATTGGAGCCAACTGTCTTTGGCCTACCTCAGGATGGGACCTTAAGGAATATTCCCAAGCAGCTGCCAAAAGCCCTTTCATTCCAGGGAAGTTCTCTGACAGACTATTCCTACTTGTTGGTGAAAAACATGGCATCTGCTCATCTGAGATGATGAGCTCTAAAACCTGTAGTCCTCTGGGAGCACCCCACCTCTTCTGCTTTCCTCTCCCCCTCCCTCCTCCTGATTCTGCACCACCATGGGTCAGCCTGCATAATTGGTTCTTATACCATCCTGGGTGCCTCTGGGGCCATTGGCTCCTTCTACCCTTGCTATCAAGGAGCAAGGAGCATCCCCTTGAACTCACACCACCCACTTCAGATATCCCCACCAGTGCCCCAGGTAAAAATTGATACTGGGGAACAAATTGATTGACTTTTAAGTGGACCCACGTGGAACATAATTTGGTGTTTAAACTAAAACTTTTATTCTACCAAGGTTTGCTGAAAGTCAAGCTCTTGTTTTCTCTGTTGCAATTTGTTAGCAAAAAGATGACTTAAAATGATAGTTAATTTTGTCAGTCTCAAATTTTTCATGAGTAATTGTTAAATTAGCTTTCAAAGTTTTTGGTAACCTGAAAGTTAAAATTTTGCTTGAATGATAAATTGGATTGAAGTCACTGGACATCTAAGTCTTTTCCAAATGAGATAAAATACTGATGAAGGATAGTTGGAAGGCAGGCAGGGACAAGCCCCACCCTAAGAGGAATCCACCCTTAAAAGGATTTTACACCACCCTGGAAGGAGCTCCCCACCCTTTCCATTATGATAATAGGTAACAAAAATCTGATTGGATGACAGGCACAGGGAGGGTTAATCAGATTAAAACAGCCTGCCAACAAGCCCATAAAAACCCTTAGACTTAGAAACTCTGGTGGCAACCCCCTCGGGTTCCCTCTTTCCTTGGGAGCTTTGTACTATCACTTTGCTATCACTCAGTAAACCTTGCTTTGCTGCCCACCACTCTGTCTGGTCTACATCTTCATTCTTCGAAGTGGTGTGACCAAGAACTGCGGGCACCAGCAGAGAAAAAATCTTGTAACAATACTAAAGCATTGATTACTGAATGTAGGTTTGTGATTTGGAATTTTTATTGTAGAGAAACTAAGGATATTTGAGTCTACTGGAAAACATGATTTGTGCTTAATTGATTCATAAATTTGATTGCCATCTAAAGAATTCTGACATAACAGTTCACAATTGGTTAATATTTAGTTTTCATAGGAGACTAAGGTTTCTAAGTTAAAATTCTGCTAACTGTAATTAAAACTGATGGAAATAAGAGAAAAAAACACTGTATGTAAGAAAGTAAGAGATGGGTAAAAAAGATCTAAGAAATGGGAATACTTTGTATTGAGGTAAAATAAAGTAATTTTGTCCTAAAAAGAAAAGGCATGGGACAAAATATGAATGCAAAAGCAAGTTAGAAGAAGGTTTGTGAAGGGAAATCTTTGGAAAGGAATTTTATGTGGGGTCAGGATGGACTAAGGTTGAAATGACCGGATACTAAATGTACACTGGTAAAAGATTGAAATTCTGCATTCTCTTTATTAAAAAGACAAAGTTTTCTTGGATTGCTGGTCTGCTCTTCATAAGAAAATGTAAACAAAGTTGTTTCCTCTTTTCTTTGCCCAGGAAAAAACAAGTTTCTACGTTTTATTTTCCTCAAGTCTTTGATTAGCTATAATCGTATTTAGTCCTGTGCTTTAAAATTTTCTAAGGCTTTTGGGGCACCTGGGTGGCTCAGTCAGTTAAGCCGCTGCCTTCGGCTCAGGTCATGATCCCAGGGTCCTGGGATCGAGCCCCACATAGGGCTCCCTGCTCAGTGGGGAGCCTGCTTCTCCCTCTGCCTGCCTCTCTGCCTACTTGTTCTCTCTCTCTCTCTGTCAAATAAATAAAATATTTAAAAAAAATTTTTTTCTAAGGCTTTTAACAAACTTCCCCAAGATTTGAATTGTAAATGAAGTCTCCATGACTAATTAGGCTTGTTTATTTAGTATGTTCTATTCTGGCATAAGGTCGTCACTCAATATTCGGATTATTGAAGTGTTAATGTGTCACAAAAATAACTGAATTTCTGGGGCACCGGGGTGGCTCAGTCAGTTAAGCGTCCAACTCTTGGTTTCACCTCAGATCATGATCTTGGGGTTGTAGGGTCAAGCCCTGCATCAGGCTCTGTGCTCAGTGTAGAGTCTGCTTCAGATTCTCTCTCCTTTTCCCTCTCTCAAATAAATAAATAAAGACTTTTAAAAAAAAAAGAAATGACTGAATTTCCTTGCCAGCTACATTATAATGAACTTTCATCTCAGGTCATTAACAGTGTCCATATCTGAGTTTTTGTCATTTATAGTTATTGTTCTGATGCTCTTGCAAAATGAGTTTTGTCTTTCAGGAGATTCATGAAAATGGCTCTTTTGACAAATACAGGTTTTTGATATCTTTAAGGTCATAAAACTGGAATGGGTAAGAATTTCTAGAACTAACTAAAAAATTGCTTTCAACTGAATAAGAATTAGTAACATGGGATTAAATGAATGGAGGAAGATGATTACAGTTTTGTGACTCTTGTTTGAAACATTTCTAGTTCTCTAATGTTTGCTCTTCCAAATTAAGAAAATTTTCTCAATATATGACTTATAGAAATGTGATAAAGTATTCATTTGTGAACACATTGAAACACTTAACTTTTTTCTGTATTCAAAAAATCTCTGAGTGGTCTTTCTTTCATGGCAATTAAATTATTTGCATACGTTCAGTAAGGATCTCTTCTTGTAACATGATGTCACTAGAAATATTGGTTATTTTACCAAGGCTTTGACTGGAATGTCATATTTGAAAGACATTCATAGACTCAGATATGACCAGACAGCTTTAAGGAATTGAAGTTGACTTTATGAAACATGGAGCCAATAATACCCCTTGGAAATGTTGGCCTGATACCTTTTTACAGAGTTCCCAGCAGCCTTACCAGGTGAGCAAAGAATGTCACTTCTTGGCAGGTGTAGGAACCTCAGGATATTTGGGGACCTTGAGAAGAAGAATTCACCCAAATCTAAGGTATTGCAGGCATGTCTGATGGCAAATATTTGGCTTGGTTTCTGGCCTAGAGAGGCTACTAGAAGTTCAAATGAGATTCCTTATGAAAAGTTCAAGCAAAGCAAATTTTAAAAGATCTATATGGTGAATCACTATTCTTGCTGAGTTTATGTAAATAATTAGGCCAAGTTTATTAAAATTGGACTTATTTTGCAAATGAATTAGTCTTGATTTGGACTCAAAATAAGGGTGATTTTAGAGAGGAAAAAATATGTTTCAATAACACATCTTTGTAGTTGTTAAATTCTAGTTCCAATTATCTTTGTTTCTTGTTTGCCTAAGCTAGATGACTTGAGGTAAACTTCAGAAAAATTGCCACAATAGCTCATATATAAACATTCTTCATGCTTATTATCCTGTGGAGATAATAAAAGAACCCCATGGTTGTATGGTTATTTGAACAGCTGGAAAAAGGATTGATTCCCCAAGAATTGTAGAACTCAACTATCACTTCAAGTGGTTCTGTGTGGCTGGGGTGACAAAATCGCTCCTTAAAAACTGGAGCATACTCCATTCCATGCGATTATCTATGGACTTATGGAAATAATAGATAAGTCCACGTTCCTTTTTCCTTATGACTGGGTTGGATGATGCACTTGGGGTGCCTATACCCCAGATGAATGTTCTATCATTTGACAGTGATTCGTCATAATTAGGATATTGTTAAGGCTAGACATCAAAAAAAGAGGGCTTCTTTTTCTCTTTATTCTAATTACACAGTATGTTATATCCCTAGGAGAAACTGTTTCCACCATTAATGACCACCAAAACCAGTGCAATCCAAAACCTGATCCCTCTTTCTCAGGTAACAAACATCCAAAACTTAATGTCTGGGGATTGGATATAACTTAAGACTCTTTCACAGGACAAAAAGCCACTTGAACCTGTCTGGACCAGACCCTATCAAGGTCTCCTGAACCACCCCAACAGCAGTAATACAAGCTTCCAGTTATGAAATGAATAGGTCATGGGAATAAAAGGAACAGCATATGGCATATAGTCAAAGATATTGTAATAATATTGTGTGGTGACATATAGTAGCTACACTTGTGGTGAGCATAGCATAATATATAGAGAAGTTGAGTCACAATGTTGTACACCTGAAACTAATGTAACTGTGGTGTCTAAATGGGGTGTCTCTCAATCAGATGAGGGCCCCCAAATGTGGGGACATGATTGGGTGGAAACCAGTGGCATGGGAGTTGAAAAAATTCACCTGAGGCAGAACAAAGGAGATTGTCTATTGATTACACCACAAAGGAGCAGTGGGTAAGACAACAAAGGAGGGGCTGTCTGCCATGAGGCAGTGGGTGTGGAATACACCACAAGGGAGCAGTAGGCAGGACAGCAAAGGAGAGACTATCTGCAACAAGGCAGTGGGTGGGAGCTGTTCTTAAAGGGGAAGATGAGGAGTTATGCTGACATATGGAATCTTCCCTTTTTTGGTAACTGTGCCTAGTTGTATGTACCCCTTGGTTAGTTAGGGCCTATGGATATTTTGAGGTGGGTTGTCTGATGGACCTATCTGAGCCAGGTGGTTGCTGTGGGCCTTTTCTACATTCCATCGCTCAAGCCTGCTTGCCTAAAAGTGGCCTTTATATCCCCCCTGACAGATGGGCAATAACAAATCTTTGGCATTTGGGTGGAAGTCTCATTTTCAATATAATCTTCTTGCTGAATGAGGGGTGTAGAGATGTCCCTACCTAAACTTATTGGTCAATCAGTGGTTCTGTGCAGGTATAGACCAGAGCATGGTATTGTATTAACATACTAATAGGTAATTTGAGTGAATTCCTTGGTGGCCAGGTCCATGGACTTGGGAGGGGACCCTCTGATGGTATGGGCTGGAATCCCAGTTGAACCATAATTTGTATATGGAATTGTTGGATTCTAGAAGAGACGAATTTAACAAAGATTAAAGAGAGGGGGACCAATAATTAGGAGTAAGGGCATTGAGGCCAAGGGCCTTAATTATGAGTATTGTTGACACACAATATTACATTAGTTTCAGGTGTACAACTCCATGAATCCACAACTCTATAGGTTATGCTATGCTCACTTACTGTCACCATACAATGCTAGTACAATATCATTGACTATATTTCTTATGCTGTGCCTTTTATCCTTGTCACTTATTCATTCCATAACTTAAAGCCTGTATCTCCCACTTCCCTTCACCCATTTTGTCTTTTTCCCCCCTGGTAAACATCAGTTTGTTCTGTGTTTATAGGTCTGATTCTGCTTTTTGTTTGTTTATTCATTTTTTTTTTAGATTCCATATATGAGTGAAATCATATGGTATAATGTTTTGTATTCAATCTTCTATCACCCTCAATAGTTGTTTACTGTTGTTTTCTCAGCTACTGAATAATTAGAGTAAGATAGTGGGCCAGCTAAGAACATGTGTATCTAAACATCAAGAAGTACTTGATTACTTTTGGATAGATATTGTTACTTAAAATAGCTATATTAGCAAGATATGGTTTTTAGTACCCATTGATTATTGTCTGCAACTCTCAACTAAACTTTCCAGGAAAGATGAATTTAAGACATTCATGAAACAAGGAGGCAAATTAAAAATATTACAATGATGTTTTTTAGCCATGCAAAAATCACCGTCATCTACATTTCCTTTCTAATTGATAATTGTGCCCTGGGTTTTGTGTTGTATTTAAGCATAAATTCAGATAAAACATAAATGCTAGTTTGATATATTTATATCAAATCAGATGCTGTGTGATGATTATCGGACTTATGTTTTGAAGCTATTAGAGGGTGCACTCTTATGCCTCTAGAGGAAAAAAAAAAGTAATTATGCCACTACACACTTATTAGAATGGCCCAAATCCAGAACACTGACAACATCAAAAGCTGGTAAGGGCATGAAGTGTCAGGTAGCAAGAATTCCTGTTCCCATGAAAGTCTTTCTAGCTGGATTAAGAATCAAGTTGACATGAGACAGATTAACAGAAGAAAATCAAATCTAATAGCATACATACAGGGAATCCACACAACCATGGAAATTCCAAGGACAGTCAGGCAAAATGAGCTATATAGGTCATTCTGAACTAAGGAGAAGGCAATAGTTGTCTGGGACTTCAGAGGAAAGGAATGCACTTCACAGGGCAATAAGAAGAGCAGATGTTTGGTAATTAGATGTTTGTTCTACCATGCAGATGGGTCACTCAGATAAAATTTATCTCTCTTAATAATCCTTATTTTAAGAAAGACACCCAATTTGGATTCTGTGTGGTTAAGGGAAGAACAAATGTTTCTCTTGAGGCTATAGGCTCTCAAGTGGCACATTCACAGGGGGATGCTAGGGCTATCCTGAACCCCTTCAGGAGCAAGGAACTCTCACCCATTGCTTGTGGGAATGCAAATGGCATAGCCATTTTAGATGATAGTTTGAAAGGATTTTTTTTGTTTTTGTTTTTGTTTGTTTGTTTTTATAAACTATACATATTCTTACCATATGAACCAGGAATTGTGACCCTTGGTAGTAACACGAAGGAGCTGAAAACTTGTGTCTTTACAAAAACCTGCATACAGATGTTTATAGCAGCTTTATTCATAATTGCCAAAATGTGGAAGCAACCAAATATGTACTTCAATAGATGAATGGATAAACTGTGGTACATACAGATAATGGTGTGTCATTCACTAAAAAACAATAAGCTATCAAGTTATGAAAAGACATGGAGGAATATTAAATGTATATTGCTAAGTAAAATAAACCAAATTGATAAGGCTATGCATTGTATGTTTCCAAAAATATGACATCTGGAAAATGCAATAATACTATGGAGACAGTAAACAGATCATTGATTGCTAAGAATTGAGGACAGAAGATTGAAAAAGCAGAGCCAGAAGATTTTTAGGGCAGTGAAACTACTCTGTGTGATATTATAATGGTGGATATATTTGCCCAAGTTCATAGAATGTACAACACTAGGAGTGCACTCTAATGTAAACTATAGCCTTTGGTTGTTAATGATATGTTAATGCGTCTTTATCTGTTATAACAAATGTACTATTCTGATAGTGGGGGAGGCTTTGCATGTGTGGAGGGCAGGGATATATGGGCAATTTATTTACCTTCTGCTCAATTTTGCTGTGAACTCAAAATTGTTCATAAATATAGCCTTAAAAAAGAAAAATCCACAAACAGTAACATGCTTATACTTTTATATTTACCATATTTTTAAATTGGTTTACATTTTAAATTGGTTTTATATAAAAATAAAATTCTGGTTAGTAAGAAAAAGTAATGAAAGTCCATTGACCAGTGGAAAAACATAAAGCAGAAGTACCAACAAAAATTATTTTTATGGGGTGCCTGGGTATCTTAGTCATTGAGCATCTGCCTTCGGCTCGGGTCATGATCCCAGGGTCCAGGAATCGAGCCCCACATTGGGCTCTCTGCTTGGCAGGAGGCCTGCTTCTCCCTCTCCTTCTTCCCCTGCTTGTGTTCACTCTCTCGCTGTCTCTCTGTCAAATAAATACATAAAATCTTTAAAACTATTTATTTTTACAACAAAACTTTTCCTAATGAAGTAAATTAACCAAACCTGGTTTATTTGCATTATATAACTTATAATCATTAGGACAGTGCTTCCCAACCTTCAGTGAATATAAGAAAGACAGCCCTGGGAAGATTGTTAAAGTACTATTTCCTAGACTTGCTCCTCTAAGAAGTTCTTATTCTACACTTGAAGAATATTTTTCTAGGCTACTAGGGTACTTGGCATTTGGAATCTCTCATGAAAACAAGACATCTAGGGAAAAATATGTACTTTGAAGATGCCTTGAAAAACTACTTAAAGGCCAAAGGGAACTTTTAAAGCAGTTTAAAAGTTTTTATGATAGATTTTCGTCTGGTCTCAGGAATTCAGCTGGATAGGGATCAAACCATTCTGAACACCTACAAACTCAACAGGAGATCGAAGAAGAGAATAGCAACAACTCTGAACAAAAAGGTGACCACTTTCTGGAAGGTAGGATGTGCAGAGAAGTGAATCCGAGGCAATATTTGGGAGGATAAATGATGGGGGAGGGGGCCTCCATCTGCCACTTCTGGCAAGGGACAGAGCAGCGGAGCACAAAATCGGAACTTGTAGAAGTCAGCTCCGCTGAGGGACGTCACTCCAGTGGCTAAGCAGGGAGTGGAACCCTCGCTGGGGCAGTGTGGTCACAGGGCCCTCGGGGTCACAGAAAGACAGGGGGTGCCTGAGTGCAGCAGAACTCCCAGGTATTGGAGCGGGGAAGCCGGCTGCAGAGACGGAGCCGAAGAATGGGCTCTCAGTTTGGGGTGGCCATAAACCATGATCTGCAGCACAGCCGGGCCACTGCCCTTCCAGCAAGGACCCAACAAGCGGCAGATTGGGGAAGACAACCCTTCCTCCCCTGGGAGGAGCAGCACAGGAGCACATGGTAGGAATCTGCTGGGTTTGGAGACTCCACATGGGGTCTGGTGCCAGAGATAGAAATGCTTGGTCACAGGCCAGGTGAGCACGAAGTGTGGCTGGAGACAGGGGGGACGGGAGTGATTGACTGCTTTTCTCTGGGGGCGAACTGAGGAGCAGGGCCCCGAGTTCTTGGCTCCTCCAGGGCGGAGATTGGGAGGCTGCCATTTTCACTCTCGTCCTCCAAAGCTGTACTGAAAGCTTGCAGGAAACAAAAGCTCCCAAGAGCAACCCTGAGCAGATTACACAGCGGGGACCCAGCAAGGGTGGGGCAATTCTGCCTCCGGCAAAGACATTTGGGAACCACGGCAACAAGCCCCTCCCCTAGAAGATCAGCAAGAACAGCCAGCCAAGACCAAGTTTACCAATCAATGAGAATGGCAGAACTCCAGTGCTAGGGGAATACTGCACATAGAATTCATGGCTTTTTCCTCCCTGATTCTTTGGACTTTCAAAGTTAATTTTTTTAACTCTCTTGTTTTTTGAATTTTTCTTTTTCCCTTTTTCAACCAACATCTTATCAATCCCTTTTTTAAAAAACATTTTATTTCTCATTTTTAGAGTCATATTCCATCTCTTCAGAGTAGTTACCCTTCTTTTTGGCATATATATAAGTGGTTCTCTCTTTAAAATTTTGAAATACAGTTTCTCTGAACAGATCAAAATATACCCTAAATCTCTAGTGTATGGCTTTGTTCTAGTCTCCTGCCTGATCACATTCACTCCCTTTTATTTCTTTTTTTTTTTAAATCCTCTTCTTCCTTTTTGAAAAAATCTTCTTATCAATTTCTTTAATAAAATTTTTTACAATTTTCACCTTTACATTCATCTTCCATCCCCTCATTGTATTAACACTTATTTTTGTACATATATAAGTTTTTCTTTCTTTAAAATTTTGGGAGGCACTTGCTTCTAACAGACCAAAATACACCCCAAATCAAGTGTGTGGCACTGATATAGGTATCAGCCTGATCATATTTGATCATATTCTGTTTTTGTGTGTTTTTATCTTGTTCTTTTTTCTTTCTTTCCTTTTCTTTTCCCCCAGTTTCAGGTCTTTTCTGATTTGTTTGGAGCATATATTCTGGGCACGTTGTTACCCTGTTAACATTTTGTTCTCTCATTCATCTATTCTCCTCTGGACAAAATGACAAGATGGAAAAAATTACCTCAACAAAAAGAACAAGAGGCAGTACCGACTGCCAGGGATCTAATCAATACAGACATTAGTAAGATGTCAGAACTAGAGTTCAGAATGATGATTTTAAAGACACTAGCTGAGCTTGAAAAAAGCATGGAAATTATTAGAGAAACCCTTTCTGGAGAAATAAAAGAACTAAAATCTAACCAAGTTGAAATCAAAAAGGCTATTAAGTAGGTGCAATCAAAAATGGGGGTTCTAACTGCTAGGATAGATGAGGCAGAAGAGAGAATTAGTGATATAGAAGACCAAATGATGGAAAATAAAGAAGCTGAGAAAAAGAGAGATAAACAACTACTGGATCACGAGGGCAGAATTCGAGACATAAGCAATACCATAGGATGAAACAACAATAGAATAATTGGGATCCCAGAAGAAGAAGAAAGAGAAAGAGGGGCAGAAGGTATATTGGAGCAAATTATAGCAGAGAACTTCCCTAATTTGGGGAAGGAAACAGGTATCAAAATCCAGGAGGCACAGAGAACCCCTCTCAAAATCAATAAAAATAGGTCAACACCCCAACATCTAATAGTAAAACTTACAAGTCTCATAGACAAAGAGAAAATC
>NC_138385.1:50490233-50532708 GCF_054177405.1 Leptonychotes weddellii
ACAGGGTTCTGGAGGGGAGGGGGGTGGGAGGATGGGTTAGCCTGGTGGTGGGTATTGAGGAGGGCACATTCTGCATGGAGCACTGGGTGTTATGCACAAACAATGAATCATGGAACACTTCATCTAAAACTAATGATGTAATGTATGGGGATTAACATAAGAATAAAAAAAAATAAATTAAAAAAAAATCTAATGTGTCTGATATAAGGAATTCCACCCCAGCTTTCTTTCTATTTTTTTTAAAGATTTTATTTATTTATTTGACAGAGAGAGACACAGCGAGAGAGGGAACACAAGCAAGGGGAGTTGAGGAGGGAGAAGTAGGCTTCTGTTGAGTAGGGAGCCTGATGTGGGGCTCAATCCCAGGACCCTGGTACCATGACCTGAGCTTAAGGCAGACGCTTAATGACTGAGCCACCCAGGGGCCCCTCCCCCAGCTTTCTTTTGATGTCCATTAGCATGGTAAATATTTTTCCACCCATTTACTTTAAATCTGGAAGTGTCTTTGGGTCAAAAATGAGTCTCTAGCAGACAGCATATGAATGGGTCTTGTTTATTTGTTACAATTTGATTCCCTGTGTCTTTTGATTGGGGCATTTAGCCTATTTACATTCGGGGTAATTATTTAAAGATATGAATTTAGTGCCATTGTATTGCCTGTAAAGTGACTGTTATTGTATATTGTCTCTGTTCCTTTCTGGTCTATGTTATTTTTATGCTCTTTCTTTGCTTAGAGGACCCCTTTCAAGATTTCTTCTAAGGCTGGTTTGGTGTATGCAAATTCTTTTAGTTTTTGTTTGTCCTGGAAGCTTTTTATCTCTCCTTCTATTTCCATTGAGAGCCTAGCTAGATATAATATTCTTGGCTGCATATTTTTCTCATTTAGTGCTCTGAATATATCATGCCAATCCTTTCCTGCCTGCCAGTGATCTGTGGGTAGGTCTGCTGCCAGTCTAATATTTCTACCATTGTAGGTTACAGACCTGTTGTCCCAAGCTCCTTTCAAGATTTTCTCTTTGTCTCTGAGACTCGTGATTTTAACTATTAGATGTCAGGGTGTTGATGTATTTGTATTGATTTTGAGGGAGGTTCTATTTGTCTCCTATATTGATGCCTGTTTCTTTCCCCAAATTTGGGAAGATCTGTGCTATAATTTGCTCCAATATACCTTCTGCCCCTCTCTCAATTTCTTATGGAATCCCAATTATTCTAATATTGTTTCTCCTAATGGTATCACTTATCTCTTGAATTCTCCCCTTGTGATCCAGTAATTGTTTATCTCTCTTTTTCTCAGCTTCTTTATTCTCCATCATTTTGTCTTCTAGATCACTAATTCTCTCTTCTGCCTCATTTATCCTAGCAGTTGGAGCCTCCATTTTGATTGCACCTCATTAATAGCCTTTTTGATTTGGGTTAGATTTAATCGTCTTGGTTAGATTTTAGTTTTTATTTCTCCAGAAAGGTTTCTCTAATAACTTCCATGCTTTTTTATAAGCCCAACTAGTATCTTTAAAATCATGATTCTGAACTCTATGCCGACATCATACTAATGTCTGTATTGATCAGATCCCTGGCAGTCAGTACTGCCTCTTGTTCTTTTTTTTTTTTTTTTTTGAGGTGAGTTTTTCCATCTTCTCATTTTGTCCAGAGGAGAATAGATGAATGAGAGAACAAAATGGTAAAAGAGTAACAACCCTAGAAAAATATACACTTAACAAATCAGAAGAGACCCGAAACTGGGGGGGAAAGAAAGGAAAAAAAGAAGAAAAAATGATCAGGCTGGTGAATAGAACAGAAATACACACTACATTTCTTGTGTATTTTGGTCTATTAGAAGAAATTGCCTCCTGAAATTTTAAAGAAAGAAAAACTTATATATGTACAAAAATTAGGGTAAATACGATGAAGGAATGGAATATGATTGTAAAGATGAGAATTTAAGAAAGATTTTTTAAAAAGATTTTATTTATTTATTTGACAGATAGAGATACAGCAAGATAGGGAACATAAGCAGGGGGAGTGGGAGAGGGAGAAGCAGGCTTCCTGCTGAGCAGGGAGCCTGATGTGGGGCTCGATCCCAGGACCCTGAAATCATGACCTGAGCCAAAGGCAGACGCTTAATGACTGAGCCACCCAGGCACCCCTTAAAAAAAGATTTTAAAAAAGGAATTGATAGGATGAGAAGTCAGTTGAAAAAAGAAAGAAAAAAATTTTTTTAAAAAGGGAGAGAGTATTATCTTGGGAGAAACTAGAACAAAGCCATACACTAGATTTAGGATATATTTTGGTTTGTTAGAAGAAAGTGTATATCAAAATTTTAAAGAATGAAAAACTTCAATACCTGAAAGCTCTGCCACACTCAGGCACCCCCGGTCTTTCTGTGACCCCAAGGGTTCTGAGACCCCACTGTCCCAGCAAGTGTTCCACTCCCCCCACTTAGCCACTAGAGTGGAGCAGACTTCTAAAAGTTCTGATTTTGTACTCCACTGCTCTATCACTTTCTGGTAACCGGCTAATGGAGGCTCCCTCCTCCCCCACCCCGTGGTCTATCTTCCCAAATATCACGTCAGATTCACCTCTCTGCACGTCTTACCTTCCAGAAAGTGGTCACTTTTCTGTTCATAGAATTGCTGCTATTCTTTTCTTAAATGTCCTGTTGAGTTTGTAGGTGTTCTGAATGGTTTGATAACTATCTAGCTGAATTCCTGGATCCAGACGAAATTTAGGTCTCCTATTCCTCCAACATCTTGCTCCTCCCCCAGTATCATGTTTTTGGTGCTACTTTAAATGGAATCAATTCCTCAATTTCTCTTTCTAGTTATATTGTTAGTGTATAGAAAAGCAACTGATTTCTGTGCATTGATTTTTTATCCTCCCACATTGCTGAGTTGCTATATGAGTTCTAGTAATTTGGGGGTGGAGTCTTTTGGGTTTTCCACATTAAGTATCATGTCATCTATGAAGAGAGAGAGTTTGACTTTTTCTTTGCCAATATGAATACCTTTTATTTCTTTTTGTTGTCTGATTGCTGATGCTAGGACTTCTAGTACTATGTTGAACAATAGAAATAGACAATCTGAATAGACCAATAACCAGTAATGAAATTGAAGCAATAATCAAAAACCTCCCAAAAAACAAGAATCCAGGGCCAGATGGCTTCCCAGGAGAATTCTACCAAACATTCAAAGAAGAAATAATACCTATTCTTTTCAAGCTGTTTCAAAAAATAGAAACAGAAGGAAAATTTTCAAACTCATTCTATGAGGCCAGCATTACCCTGACTCCCAAACCAGGCAAAGATGCCATCAAAAAAGAGAATTACAGACCAATATCCTTGATGAACATGGATACCAAAATACTCAACAAGATCCTAGCCAATAGGATCCAACAGTGCATTAAAAGAATTATCCATCATGACCAGGTGGGATTTATTCCTGGGGTACAAGGGTGGTTCAATATTCACAAATCAATCAACATGATAAAGCATATTAATAAAAGAAAAGAGAAGAACCATATGATCCTCTCATTTGATGCAGAAAAAGCATTTGACAAAATACAGCATCCTTTCCTGATTAAAACTCTTCAGAGTGTAGGGATAGAGGGAACATTACTCAATATCATAAAAACCATCTATGAAAAGCCCACAGCGAATATCATTCTCAATGGGGAAAATCTGAGAGCTTTTCTCTTAAGGTCAGGAACACAACAGCAATGCCCATTTTCACCACTATGTTCAACATCTTTATTTTTCTATCTTTTTTTCAGTTATGACAATTATGTCTACTGCTATATCTATTGTGTTCTTGTTTGGCAATTGCTATCTTGTCTTCTAAAAAAAATCACTAAAATGTTTTTGCTAGCTTGCTAATTAGAATTTATATATCCCTTCACTTTTTCTAGCATATGGAATGAATTCTACATGCAACTTTTTAAATGCAATGGTGAGGATTAGCAAATAACATTTTTTTTAAAAAATCACATACAAGTGTTTTATATATATGTATGTATGTATGTATATGCATATAACTGAATCACATTGTCACTGTAATGGCAGAATAAAAAGAACATCAAATTGATTATTAGTAAAGTGCCTTGTTTAAGATGGTTATCATAATATTGTAGGACAAGAAAACTATTGAATTCTTAAGTGGCCATTCAGACTTACAACTTGGTGAGAACTTCACAATTTCATGAGTACTTCATGGATTTACCTGGGCATATAAATCAGATTTACATTTATATTATATTCAATTACATGGTCATTATTTCAGTGAAAGTTACTATATCTAGGATCTATCCATTTAATTGTAAGCTGAAGAGTTAAAGGAGATGGTAGTTTTATTCATAATAACAGCCATTATAATAACCTAGTTTACATGGTTGAATTATACAAAATACTACACAGAGTTATGCCTATCCTTTCTGAAGGAGACTTCTAATAATTTGGTATGTGCTAGAAATTCAGGAAAACTATGATCTGGTGTCGGTTTAGTTGCTGGCTCTCCTCTGACCATCACAAGGCATAAGTATAGCATATCAAAAATTGTACACAAAGAGAAGCATATTTATTTTATTTTATTTTATTTTTTTAAAGATTTTATTTATTTATTTGACAGAGAGAGAGACGAGGAGAGAGGGAACACAAGCAGGGGGAGTGGGAGAGGGAGAAGCAGGCTTCCCGCTGAGCAGGGAGCCCGATGTGGGGCTCGATCCCAGGACCCTGGGATCATGACCTGAGCCGAAGGCAGACGCTTAACGACTGAGCCACCCAGGCGCCCGAGAAGCATATTTAATTCTTAGTTTCACTAGCTGTATGACCTTGAGAAAGTTATGAAACCTCTCTGTTCTATTAATATTATCAAATGTTACATCCTAAAATGGCCTTAGAATAACACAGTAATCATTCATTCTCAGTGAAAGTCCTTGAAAGTAATTGTAGTGAGGTTCCACAAGTTCTGAAACAAGTCTTTTCAATTTTCCAAGTAGTCTAATGAATGAATCATATTTAGGTTTGATAAAGTTCATAGGCTAAATTATCCCTTTAATTTGACTTTTTACTAGAATTTAATAAACTTGGAGATATCATTAAATAAATGATACAAATTTTTGATAAATAAAATATTTCAGGATGAAAGATCTATGGGGAAAACTACATGATAAAAATGATTCTTAGTAGTAAAATGTTGGATATAATTGATTTAAATAAATATAGGAGGAAGATACCACAGTAAGGTAAGGTTCTGTAATTAGATTCATCTAAATTAAAATCCTAACTGTTCTTAAGTTATTTAATTTCTGCAAGCTTCAGTGTTTTGAAAATAATATGAATAATATCTACTAAGGTTTAATTAATACACATAAAAGAATTTTGAAAACAAAATATTACATAAATGTTTAGCAGGATTACATTTTGTTCTTTTATAAGACCCTTCCACTACTCTGAATCTTCTCTACAGATATGACTCTGGAATTTATTTATCTTGATCTTGAACAATAGTAGATCTCATCCTTTGACATTGCTGGAAGTTAAGATCTTTCCAAAACTTGTGTAATACCTATGGAAGGCTTTTTCCTTCATGTATTTTGTGTTGATCCAACCTTGTCATTTTTATTTAATTTATATACAGAACTAGCTAATGGGATTTGGCTAAATTCTACAAATAATTTTCCCCACAGTTCTTTGATCTCTTTTGTAGAATTTGCTAATTTTTCTTTATTTTTTTTTTAAATTCAGGAGCTTCTATTGAAAACAATATAGAAGCCAAGTGGGATTTGGTGGTCTAAAGGATTATCTCCTTTTTTTAGGCCTGAAGTGGCTGAAGGAATTTATTATATGTATTTCAGTGATGGTTTGCATCAATTATCAAAAGAGGATTTTGCAATTGGTCTTGATTAAAAGCACCTTGATGTTCTAATTGCCAAAGTTTCAAAGCAACGCTGATGAGGTCTTTAAACAGGAAAAGCTTTGATGGCTCAGCCACTGCATGGAAATTGGTTTTTATCATCACTATCAAGCAAACAAAGGCTGGTTTAAGGAGCCATTGAGGCCAAATGGGCAGAGGTGTCAGGGCCCTAATGGAACCCTCCTCTCCCAACCATATAGTTTCAGACACTTGTGATCTCTCATAGTAATAGGTGATTTTCAAACATGTGCAGTAGTGTTGATTAAAGGAACAAAATTTTTGGAAGGACATGCACCACAATGTTAATAGGGACTATATTTAGATAATGGCATTAGAGTGATTTTCATTTTATTTTATGAGGTGTTGTAAATATTTGGTGTCATGCATGAATTAATTTTATAATAAGATAAAATAATAAATACTACCTTTTAATGCAAAATTACCTGCCAGACCAGGTCTCCTGCTCATTTTTGTAGGCTTCAAGATGGGGATTCTTATCTTACTCCTAATTGTAAATTATTCATGGACTTTAGATGCTATCTTTGCAGTGATATTTTCTTCCTGAATTAATTCGGGGAAAAGACTCCCTGCCTTTGACTATCATAATACAACTTTAATTTAACTGTGCAAATTTCTTGATTGTATAATGATCCACTTGGCTTCCTTTTTTGCATAACCTTCTAAACTTCTTATCTAAAGACACTTAACCCTCACTCAGTCCCTTAGGCTTTAGTTCTGCCTCTAGTGAAGGGTTGTTCAACAGCTCACTGGTTCACTACAGGTCAGGCATTATAAGTTTTACTTCTATCTTTATGGGGTGCTATTGCATATTAGAAATTGTTAGAGCTTTGGAACTGGAAAAGTTTCAGTTCAGTTCATAAATCTAGCTTCACAATATTGTAGCTGTTTGAATTCTGGTAAGCCACTTATTTACACTGTAGTTTTCTCCCTTGTTCAATGATGATAACAATAACACTTATCTCTTGGGTTTTAAGGTATAAATTGGATAATATTTACATAGTATTTTGCCTGATCCTTTGCTTTTAATTTATAATACTTAATAAAGAATAACAATTATAATTAATATTATTATTATCTTCATATTGTAAGGACAAATGAAAATGAAAAATTAGAGGCTTAATTCTCCCTTTTGAAAATGAAGATAGAAATTTTTCTTCCCTCAATTTTCTCAGATAATTTGCATTAGGAAACTTGTTGTAAGTACTTCCTCATCTCTTTAAATATCAAACACCTTGAGAGCCATCTTTTTGAAATGCAAACATTAGGAGACACATCTGTCTCTCAGTTCCAGTGGAATGGTGAGAGTCTAACAGTTGTGGGTGACTTGTTCTAACTTACAAACTATCTTATGACAAAAAACAAAACAAACAAAAACATGAAAAGTTTGCTTTTCCTCTGGATAAAGGCAATAAATTAACACAGACGGTCATCCTAATTACCAGGATAAGTTAGGATGAACTATGTATGACAAAAGCTGTGAAGTCTTCTTACATGAGGACTAGTCATTGCTTATCTTGACTACATGTATATAATAAATCAGATACGCTTAGCTATATATAGGAGTGAGGTTCCTTTATGTCTTTGCAATCTCTTAGGAGAATGCCTGTAGTATTACATTCTAGTTTAATGCATATTCATTAAAAAAGTGTTTTCTTTCCTTTCTTCCTTTCTTTGTCTTTCTTTCTTTCTTTCTTTCTTTCTTTCTTTCTTTCTTTCTTTCTTTCTTTCTCTTTCTTTCTTTCTTTCTTTCTTCTTTCTTTAATAGCTTTGTGGAAAAGATTTCTGAATTTGGAGAAATTTTCTTTTTTTCTTTTTATTTTTTAAGGTATTTTTTTTATTATGTTATGTTAATCATCATACATTATATCATTAGTTTTTGATGTAGTATTTCATGTTCATTCTTTGTGTGTAACACCCAGTGCTCCTTTCAATATGGGCCCTCTTTAATACCCATCACCAGGATAACCCATCCCCCCCTCACTTCTAGAACCCTCAGTTTGTTTCTCAGAGTCCATAGTCTCTCATGGTTCGTCTCCCCCTCCGATTCCCCCCCTTCATTTTTCCCTTCCTACTGTCTTCTTCTTTATTTCTTTTAACATATAATGTATTATTTGTTTCAGAGGTACAGGTCTGTGATTCAACAGTCTTACACAACTCACGGTGCTCACCATAGCACATACCCTCCCCAATGTCTATCACCCAGCCACCCCATCCCTCCCACCCCTCACCACTCCAGCAACCCTCAGTTTGTTTCCTGAGATTAAGAATTCCTCATATCAGTGAGATCATATGATACATGTCTTTCTCTGATTGACTTATTTCGCTCAGCATAATACCCTTGTATTTCCCAAAAATACTCTAAAAACTGATATCTGATTGATCTTAAATCCACTTGTCCTACTACTATTTAAACCAATGCTTCTCGGAATATTTTCTTGATCTCTTTAAAATATTTTTGTATCTTTTGTCTTTTTAATATATTTCAATCTACTGACCCATTTGGTTGGTTTCCTGGTCACCTATTTTTTAAAGTATAATTAACATGCAGTGTTATATTAGTTTCAGGTATGCAATATAAAGATTCAACAATTCTATACATTTCTCTGTGCTCATCAAGATAAGTATACTCTTAATTTTCTTTATCTATTTCACCCATCCTTCCATCCACCTCCCATCTGGCAACCACCAACTTGTTCCCTATATTTAAGAGTCTGGTTTTTTGTTTCTCTCTTTTTTTTCTTTGTTTTTAAATTTGTTTTGTTTTCTAAAATCCACATATAAGTGAAATTATATGGTATTTGTTTTCCTGTGACTGAATCATTTCACTTAACACTATATGTTCTAGATTCATCCATGTAGTTGCAAATGGCAAGATTGAATTCTTTTTTTATAGTTGTATAATATTCCATTGTATATGTCTGCCACTTCTTCTTTATCTATTCATCTATGGATGGACTCTCGGGTTGCCTTCTTACCTTGGCTATTATTCTTTATAACCACCAAAAGTAATTCACCTATTCTAACACACATTATTTCTCCCGTGGTGCCTACTCTCATTCCCATTTCCTATCCTTTCCTTCATTTTTCATTTCATCTTCTGAGAAATATTTTCTTATCCTTTCTTTTTTAAATAAATATTTTATTTAAATTCAAGTTAGTTAGCATATAGTGTATTAGTTTCATGGGTATAATTTAGTGATTCATGAGTAGCATATAACACCCAGTACTCTTTACATAATGTGATTTCCTTAATGCCCATCACTCAATTACTGCATAGCCCAAACCCAACTCCCCTCCAGGAACCCTCAGTTTGTTCCTTATAGCTATATATAGTTAAGAGTATATATAACTAGAGTATATATAACTATATATAGTTAAGAGTCTCTTATGCTTTGCCTCCCTCTCTGTTTTTATTTTACTTTATTTTCCTTTCCTTTCCCCAATGTTAATCTGTTTTGGTTCCTAAATTCCACATATGAGTGCAATCATATGGTACATGTCTTTCTGTGAATAACTTATTTTGCTTAGCCTAATACACTCTAGTTCCATCCATGTAATTGCAAATGGCAAAATCTTATTCTTGTTCATGGTGGGGAATATATATATACATATATATATATATATATATATATATATATATATATATATACACCACATCTTCTTTATCCATTCATCTGTCAATGGACATCTGGGCTCTTTCTGTATTTTGGATATTGTGGACATTGCAGTTATAAACATTGGGATGCATGTGCACCTTCGCATCACTAGATTTATATCTTTGGGGTAAATACCTAGTAGTGCAATTGCTGGGTCATAGGGTACCTCTATTTTTAACTATCTTGAGGAACCTCTATACTGTTTTCCACAGTGTCTGCACCAGTTTGCATTCCCACCAACAGTGTAAAGGGTTCCTTTTTCTCTGCATCATCACCAGCATCTGTTGTTTACAGACCTGTTAATTTTAACCATTCTGGCAGGTGTGAGGTGGTATCTCATTGTGGTTTTCATTTGTATTTCCCTGATGATATGTGATGTTGAGCATTTTTTCATGTGTCTGTTAACCATTTGTATGTCTTCTTTAAAGAAATGTCTGTTCGTATCTTCTGCCCATTTCCTGCCTGGAATTTTTTTTGGGGGGGGTGTTGAGTTTGATTAAGTTCTTCATAGAATGTGGATACTAGCTCTTTATCTGATATGTCATTTGCAAATATCTTCTCCCATTCTTTGGTTGCCTTTTAGTATTGTTATTGTTTCCTTTGCTGTGCAGAAGATTTTTATCTTGATGAAGTCCCAGTAGTTCATTTTTGCTTTTGTTTCCCTTGCCTCCAGAGACATGTATTGTAAGAAGTTGCTGCAACTGAGGTCCAAGAAGTTGCTCCCTCTGTTCTCCTCTAGCATTCTGATGATTTCCTGTTTCACATGTAGGTCTTTCATCCATTTTGAATTTATCTTTGTGTATGGTGTTAGAAAATGGTCCAGTTTCATTCTTCTGCATGTGGCTGTCAAGTTTTCCCAACCCCATTTCTTTTTATTTTTTTTTTAAAGATTTTTTTAATTTATTTGACAGAGAGAGACACAGCGAGAGAGGGAACACAAGCAGGGGGAGTGGGAGAGGGAGAAGCAGGCTTCCCGCAGAGCAGGGAGCCCGATGTGGGACTTGATCCCAGGACCCCGGGATCATGACCTGAGCCGAAGGCAGACGCTTAACGACTGAGCCACCCAGGCGCCCCTTCCCAACCCCATTTCTTGAAGTGACTGTCTTTTTCCATTGCATATTCTTTCCTTCTTTGTCAAAGATTAGTTGACCATATAGTTGAGGGTCCATTTCTGGGTTCCTATTCTTTTCCATTGATCTATGTGTCTGTTCTTGCATCAGTATTATACTGTCATGATGATTACAGCTTTGTAACACAAGTTAAAGTTCAGAAATGTGATGACTCTTGCTTTGGTTTTCTTTTTAATCATTACTTTGGCCATTTGGGGCCTTTCCTTGTTCCATACAAATTTTAGAATTGTTTGTTCCAACTCTGAGAAAAATGCTGGTGTTATGTTGATAGTAATTACATTGAGTGTCTAGATTGCTTTGGGTAGTATAGACCTTTTTAAAATTTATTTGAGAGAGAGAGAGAGAGCAAGCAAGTAGGGTGAGGGGCAGAGAGAAAGATTTTCAGACTCTCCACTGAGTGGGGAGCCTGATGTGGGGCTCAATCTCATAAACCAGAGATCATGACATGAACCAAAATCAAGAGTCAGGTACTTAACTGGCTGAGCCACACCAAGGTGCCCATAGGTATTATAAACATTTTAACAATATTTGTTATTCCAATCCATGAGCATGGAATGTTTTCCCATTTCTTTGTGACTTCCTCAATTTCTTTCATAAGTAGTCTATAGTTTTCAGAGTAGAGATCTTTTACCTCTTTGATTAGGTTTATTCCTCTGGTGCAATTGTAAACAAAATTAATTCTTTGATTTCTCTTTCTGCCACTTCATATTGGTGTATCAAAATGCAACAGACTTCTCTGCATTGATGTTTTTATCCTGTGACTTTGCTTGTATCAGTTCTAGCCATTTTTTGATGGAGACTTTCAGGTTTTCTCCACAGAGTATCATGATGTTTGTGAAGAGTAAAAGTTTGACTTCTTTCTTCCTAGTTTGGAAGCCTTTTATTTCTTTTGTTGTCTGATTGTTGAAGCTAGGACTTTCAGTACTGTGTTGGAACACAGGGGTAGAAGTCAACATCCCTATTGTGTTCATGACCTTAGGGGAAAAGCTCTCAGTTTTTCCCCATTGAGTATGATATTATCTGTGGGCCTTTCACGTGTATGGCCTTTATAATGTTGAGGTATGTTTCATCTATCCCTACTTTCTTCAATGTTTTAATCAAGAAAGGATACTGTATTTTGTCAAATGTTTTTTCTGCATCTATTGAGAAGATCATATGGTCCTTATCCTTTCTTTTGTTAATATGGTGTATCACATTGATTGTTTTGTGGATGTTGAACCACCCTGGCGGCCCAGGAAGAAATCCCACTTGATCGTGTACTGTTGGACCCAAATAGCTAGTATCTTGTTGAGAATTTTTGCATCCATGTTCATCAGGGATATTGGTCTGTGATTCTCCTTTTTAATAGGGTCTTGGGATCAAGGTAATGCTGGTCTCACAAATGAGTTTAGAAGTTTTCCTTCCATTTCTATTTTTTTGGAACTGTTTCAGAAAAATAGGTATTGATTCCTCTATAGGGTATAGAATTCTGCTGGGAGGCCATCGGGTCCTGGACTCTTGTTTGTTGGGATATTTTTGATTACTGATTCAATTTTTTTGCTAGTTCTTGCACTGTTCAGGCTTTCTATTTCTTCCTCTTTCAGTTTTGATAGTTTATATGTTTCTAATAATTTACCAATTTCTTCCAGATTGCCTATTTTGTTGGCATATAATGTCTTATAATATTTTCTTATCCTTGTTTGTGATTCTATGCTGTTGCTTCAGATCTCTCCTCTTTCATTATTGATTTTATTATTTGGGGGGCCCTTTTTCTTTTCTTTTTGATAGGTCTGGCTAGGGGTTTATCAGTCTTGTTAATTCTTTCAAATATTCAGTCCTTAGTTTCATTGGACTGTTTGCATTTTTAGTTAGTGTTTTCAGTTTCTTCAGAGAGACACCAAGAAGTGGAATTACTGGATCATATGGTCATTTTATTTAAAAACATCTCTCGGCGGGGAGCCTGCTTCTCCCTCTGACCCTTCCCCCTCTCATGTGCTCTCTGTCTCTCTCATTCTCTCTGTCTCAAATAAATAAATAAATAAATAAATAAAAGAAATAAAAAAAAAGAATATGCTAGCACTAATAAGTGAATTAAACAAAGTAGCAGAATTCAAAGTCAATACAAAATCAATTTCATTTCTATACAATAACAATGAATAACCAGAAAAGAAAGTAAGAAAATTTTATTTATAATAACATACAAAAAAACTTAGGGATTAATAAAGTAGATGAAAAATCATATAATGAAAAAATATAACATAGTTGCAAGATATTAAAAATAAGACAAAAAAATGGAAGCACACTTCATATTTATGGATTGGAAAATTTAATACTGTTAATGTGCCCATACTACCCAAAATGATCTACAGATTCAATGAAATCCCTTTTAAAATCCAATTACTTTTGGCATAAATATAAAAATCTATCCTTAAATTCATTTTGAGTTCATTTCTGTGAATGGTATAAGAAAGTGTCCAGTTTCATTATTTTGCATGTGGTTGTCCAGTTTTCCTAGAATTGTTGGTTGAAGAGACTGCCTTTCCCATTGGATATCCATTTATCCTTTGTAAAAGATTAATTGACTATATAATTGTGTTTTTTTAATAAGTTTTCTATTCCATTTCATTGATCTATGTATCTATTTTTATGCCAGTACCATACTGTCTTAATTACTAGCACTTTGTGGGTGCCTGGGTGGCTCAGTCAGTTAAGCATCTGCCTTTGGCCCAAATCATGATCTCAGGGTCCTGGGATTGAGTACCCCATCAGGCTCCCTGCTCAGTGGGGAGACTGCTTCCCTCTCTCCCTCTGTCTCTCTCCTCCCCCACTCCTGCTCTCTCTCTCAAGTGCACATTCTCTCTGTCAAATAAATAAATAAAATCTTTAAAAAATATAATAATAATAATTACTACCACTTTATAATATAACTTGAAATCTGACATTGTGATACCTCAATTTGTTTTTCTTTTTTAAGATTGCTTTGTTTATTCGAGGTCTTTTGTGTTTCCATACAAATTTTAGTTTTGTATACAAATTAGGACTGTTTATGCTAATTCTGTGGAAAATGCTATTGGTATTTTGATAGAGATTGCAGTAAATGTGTAGATTGCTTTGGGTAGTATAGACATTTTAACAGTATTTGTTGTTCCAACCCATGAGAATGAAATGGCTTTCCATTTCTTTCATGAGAGCCATCTGTGGAAAGCAGCACAGAACCCACAAAGACTGCTGAACATACTTACACCAAACCCCCACTTTAGCACTTTACAGGGACCACCCTTCTCAGTCAAGCACGCCTCAGTCCCAGTGTGGTGGGCCTCTACCCCAGAAGACCAGCACAACCACTGCCCACACCATATCTCTAAAGTCTGGAGTTTGAAAGGTCAGCAGGCTTGGATGTTATATAGAATGGAGGACATTGTGCTGCTCCTGGAGAGAAGGCAGGCAAACAATCCAGGGGCAGACAACATGGAAACAGTGACCTGAAAAATGCCTGGGGCAGACAAGTTGGAGGTTAGTTGCTCTGTTCAGAGTGCCTACCTGAGAGACAGCATTCATGGGGATGCCCTCTAGGAACAAAGGTGCTCTCTGGCAACATTTCTCTCACCTGCCCCTCAGCTTAAACTCAGAGTCACCAGCAGGAAGCAGAACAGCACACACACACTGGATGCTTAACTTGCACTTACACCAAGCACCCCCTCCTGTGCTCTGGAGGGGCTTCCCTTCTCAGTCAATCTTGCCTGAGTCCCAGTGTGACAGGCCCCTCCCCCAGCAGACCAGCACAAACCCCTGCCCATGCTATATATCCCAACCAGAGAGTTCTGCAGGGCCTCAGTTTTGGTGGAGGTGGTGTCAGGTATCATTTAACCAGACCAGAGCACACTCAGGTTAAACTTGTCACATTCATGCCAGGGACCAAACACTGCCCACAGCAGACAAGGAGAGCTGTTGCAGACAACTGGTCCAAAGGATGACCAACCAAAACACAACAACAGAGCACATGCAGCACACACCAGAGGCACTTCCTGAAGCACCAAGCCCTGGGCACTATGTGACCTCTTCCTCATAAAGCCATTACTGGCCAGGAAACATAACTGTTTTTTCTTTGTTTGTTTGTTTGTTTTGTTTGTTTTTTATATATACACAGAAGACAGTGGAGATGTAGACAAAATGCATACAGAGGAATTTATCCCAAATGAAAGAATAAGATAAGGCCATGGCTAGAGATCTAACCTAAACAGATATAATAACATGCCTGATGGAAAATTTAAAGCAAAGATCCTAAGGATACTCACTGGGTTTGAGAAAAGAAGAGAAGACATCACTGAGACCCTTACCACAGAGATAAAAGAATTATAAAAGAATCAATCAGAGATGAAGAGAGCAATAGATGAGATTTGAAACAGGCCTGATGAAAGAAGCAGGCTGGAGAAACAGAGGAACAATTCAGTGACATAGAAGTCAAAATAATGGAAAATAATGAAGCTAATCATGAGTGTTATATAATTTTCAGAGTATAGGTCTTTCACTTCTTTGGATAAGTTTATTCCTACATATTTTATTAGCTTTGGTGCAATAGTAAATGGGATTATTTTCTCAATTTTTATTTCTGCTGCTTCATTATTAGTGTATAAAAATGCAACCAATTTCTGTACATTGATTTTGTATCCTGTATCTTTGATGAATTCATTTATCAATTTTAGTAGTTTTTTGGTGATATTTTTGGGTTTTCCATATCTAGTATCATGTCATCTGCAAACAGTGAAAATTTCACTTCTTCCTTGCCAATTTGGATGTTTTTTATTTCTTTATGTTGTCTAATTTCAATGGGTGGACTTCCAGTACTATGTAAAATAAAAGTAGTGAGAGTGGGCATCCTTGTCTTGTTCCTGACCTTAGGGAAAAAGCTCTCGGTTTTTCACCATTGAGTATGATGTTGGCTGTGTTTTTTTTTTTTTTCATATAAGGCCTTTATTATGTTGAGGTATGTTTCCTCTTGATATACTTTGCAGAAGGCTTTTTATCATGAATGGATGTAATTTGTCAAATGCTTTTTCTGAATCTACTCAAATGATCATTAAGTTTTTATCCTTTTTCTTCTTATTATGATCTATCACATTGATTGTTTTGCAGATATTGTACCACTTTTGAATTCCAGGAATAAATTCCACTTAATCATGGTGCATGATTTTTTTGTAAGATTTTATTTATTTATTTGACAGAGAGAGATAGTGAGAGCAGGAATACAAGCAGGGGGAGTGGGAGAGGGAGAAGCAGGCTTCCCGCTAAGCAGGGAGCCTGATGCGGGGCTCGATCCCAGGGCCCTGGGATCATGACCTGAGCCGAAGGCAGACGCTTAATTACTGAGCCATTCAGGCGCCCCATGATTTTTTTTTTAAATGTTGGATTCAGTTCATTAATATGTTTTTAAAGTATTTTTGTATCTATGTTCATGAAGAGATATTGGCTTGTAGTTCTTGTATTTTGTGGTATCTGTATGTGGTTGTGGTATCAGGGTGATACTTTACTCATGGAATGGATTTGGAAGTTTTCCTTGCTCTTGTATATTTTGGAACAGTTTGAGAAGAACAGGTATTAACTGTTCTTTAAATGTTTGGTAGAATGAAGTCCTCAATGCCATGCAGTACAAGTACTCCCCCAGGAAGTGCAGCACCTGAAGCTACTGTCCTGAACTCCCACTGTGAGCCACCTCACTTGACCAGAACAGCCAGAGTGCTGTTCAGTTCTATTTGTGGTCTGCTCTTGTGCCCTTCTCAGCCTACAATAAAGGCCACTCTCTCATCTTCCAAATCATCAATCAATCATTATATACATATATACATACAAATAAATGTTTGGTAGAATTCACCTTTGAAGCTATCTGGTCCTGGACTTTTGTTAGGATTTCTTATTTTTTTATTACTGATTCAATTTCAATACTAGTAACCAGTCTGTTCAAATTTGTTATTTCTTCCTGCTTTAGTTTTGATAGGTTACATGTTCCTGGGAATTTATAAATTTCTTCTAAGTTGTCCAAGTTGTTGGCACATAGGTTTTCATAATATTCTCTTATAATTGTTTTTATTTCCATAGTGCTTGTTGTTATTTCTCCTCTTTCAATTGTGATTTTGTTTGGGTTCTCTTGCTCACTTTCTCTTTGGATGAGTCTGGCTAGAGGTTTATCAATTTTCATGATCTTTTCAAAGAACAGGTCGTATTGTCCTTGATCTCTTTATCGTTTTTGTTTGTTTGTTTCTTTTTTTCTATGCCATTTATTTTGGCAATAATCTTAATTATTCTTCTGGTTTAAGGCTTCATTTGTTGTTGTTTGTCTATTTTCTTTAGGTGTAAGTTTAGGTTGTTTATTTGATATTTTTCTTACTTCTTGAGGTAGGCCTGTATTGCTATAAATAACAAAACTTCTTTCTAGATGTGTCTCCAGAGGCAAGGGACACAAAAGCAAAAATAAACTACTGAGACTACATCAAAATAAAATTTTCTGCACGGTGAAGATAACAATCAATAAACTAACAACTTACACCTTTTTGCTGCATGCCTAGGATTGTGGACCACTGTGTTTTCTCTTTTTCAAGATTTATTTATTTATTTATTTGAGAGAGTGAGAGAATGAGCACGAGCAAAGGGGGAGGGGCAGAGAGAGAGGGTGAAGCAGGCTCTCTGCTGAGCAGGGAGTCCAATGTGGGGCTCAATCCCAGGACTCTGGGATCATGAACTGAGCTGAAGGTAGACACAACTGACTGAGCCACCCTGGTGCTTTGGGCCTCTTGTGCTTTCATTTTCAATTGTTTCTATGTAATTTTTCCTTTGATTGACCCATTCATTATTTAGTAACATGTTATTTAACCTCCATTTGTAATTGTGGTTGCTTTTTAGTTTCATAGCATTGTGGTCAGGAGACATGCATGGTATGATTTTGATCTTTTTGAATTTGTTGAGACCTGTTTTATGGCCTAATATGCAATCCATTCTGGAGAATGTTCCATTTTCTGCTTTAGGATGGAATGTTCTGAATATGTCTTTTAAACCCATCTGATCAAGTACATCATTCAAAGCCACTGTTTCCTTGTTGATTTTCTGTTTGGATGATCTGTCTATCAAAGTAAGTGAGGTGCTAAATTCACAGAGCTAGAACACATAATCTTAAAATTTGTATCAAACCACAAAAGTCCACAAATAGCCAAAGCAATCTTGAAACAGAAAACCTTGAGGCATTAGAATTTCAACCTTCAAGTTATATTACAAACCTGTAGTCATCTAGATAGTATCGTACTGGCACAAAAATAGACCCATAGATCAATGGAACAGAATAGAAAGCCCAGATATGGACCTACAAATATATGGTCAACTAATCTTTGACAAATCAGGAAAGACTATCCAATGGGAAAAAAAACAGTCTCTTCAACAAATGGTGTTGGCAAATCTGGTCAGCTACATGCAAAAGAATGAAACTGTGAGACAGGAAACCATTAAAATCCTAGAGGAAACCCAGGCAGTATTCTCCTTGACACTGGCTGTACCAACTTCTTTCTAGATGTGTCTCCAGAGGCAAGGGACACAAAAGCACAAATAAACTACTAAGACTACATCAAAATTAAAAGTTTCAGCACAGTGAAGATAACAATCAATAAACTAAAAGGCAACCTACGGAATGGGAAAAGATATTTTCAAATGATATATCTGATAAAGGGTTAAGTATCCAAAATCTATAAAGAACTTATCAAACTCAAAAACCCATAAAAGAATGATCCAGTTAAAAATGTGCAGAAGTCATAAATAGATATTTTCCCAAAGAAGACATACAGATGACGAACAGACACATGAAAAGATGCTCAATATCACTCATCATCAGGGAAATACAAATCAAAACTACAATGAGATGTCACTTCACACCTGACAGAATGGTTAAAATCAACAACCTAAGAAACAACAGGAGTTGGCCAAGATGTGGAGATAGGGGAACATTCTCACTGTTGGTGGGAAGGCAAAATGATACAGCCTCTCTGGAAAAGAGTATGAAGGTTCTTCAAAAAGTTAAATAGAACTACCTCATGATCCATCAATTCCACTACTATGTATTTATCCAAAGAATACAAAAAATACTAATCCGAAGGATACATACACCTTTATTTTTATAGCAGTTTTATTTATAATAGCTAATTCATGGAAATGGTCCAAGTGTCCATGGACTGATGAATGGACAAGGAAAATGTGGTGTATACATAATGGACTGTTACTCAGACATAAAAAAAAATGAAATCTTTCCTCTTAAACAACAGGGATGGAGCTAGAGAGTATTATGCAAAATGAAATAGAGAAAGACATAAACCATGATTTCACTCACATGTGGAATTTAAGAAACAAAACAAATGAGTAAAGGGGAAAAAAAGTAAGAGAGGCAAACCAAGAAACAGTCTCTTAACTATAGAGACAAACTGATGGTTAGCAGGAAGGATTGGGGGAGTAGGGGTTAAAGAAGTTATGGGGGATTAAGAAATGCACTAGTTGTGATGAACACCAGGTATTTCATGGAAGTATAGAATCACTATGTTGTACATCTGAAACTAATATGAAATGGTATGTTAAGTAACTGCAATTTGAAAAAAAAATAAAAAAAATAAGTAGTGATCATAAATATATTCACTGGAGTTGAAAAAGAGTGCAAAAGACATCAGTGAGACTATTATCACAGAGATTAAAAAAAAGAACTAATCAGAGATGTGGAACACAATAAATGAAATTAAAAATAATCTTGATGGAATAAATAGTAGGCTAGAGGAAGGAGATAAATGCATTAATGACCTGGAGGACAGAGTCATGGAAAATCAACCCAAAGAAGTCCACACCAAGACACATAGTAATTAAAATGGCAAAAAGAAGTGATTAGGGAAAAAAAAATTAAAATCAGCCAGAGAAAAGGTGACAGTTACACACAAAGGAAACCCCATAAGGTTAGTAGCCACTTTTCAGCAGAATCTTTGAGGGCCAGAAGGGAGTGGGATGATATATTCAAAGTGCTGGGGGGGAAAAAAAAAAAAAACCTGTAGTGAAGAATAGTCTATCCAGCAAGGATACTACTAAGAATAAAAAGGGAGATAAAGAGTTTCTCAGACAAACAAAAACTAAAGGCGTTCATGACCACTAAACCAACCCTTAAAAAAAATTAAAGAGGGCAGTTTGCTTGGAAATGGAAGACCATAAGTGAGAGTATGAAAAGTAAGGAACACAAAAGCAACAAAACAGGTATTTGTGTAAAATTCAGTTAAGGCATTCATAAAATAAAACGAAGTAAAATATAAACCATATCACTAAAATATGGGGGTTAGAGGAGTAAAGAATGGGTTCAAATTCAAGTCACCATCAACTTTCTTGCTATATGCAGAAAATGTTATATACAAACCTAATGGTAACCAGAAATCAAAAACAAGTAATAGATATGCAAAGAATAAAGAGAAAGGAATTCAAGTATATCACTAAAGAAAGCCAACAAACCATGAAAGAGAGCAAGAGAAGAAAGGATCAGAGAAAAACTATTAAAAAAACAACACAAAAAGGTACAAAAATGGCAATAAATACATCAATACCTATCAATAGTTACTTTTAATGTAAATGACCTAAATTCTCTAATTAAAAGATAATAGACTGATACAGTGGGAAAAAAAAAACAAGACCCATCTATATGCTGCCTTCAAGAGAGTCATTTCAGATGTAAGGACCCCTGCAGATAGAAAGTAATGGGATAAAGAAATATTTACCATGCAAATGGATGTCAGAAGAAAGCCAGGGTAGTAATACTTATATTGGACAAAATAGACTTTAAAACAAAGCCTGTGACAAGAGACAAAAAAGGACACCATATAATAATAGAGGAGACAATCCAACAAGAAGATACAGCAATTATAAATATTTATGCACCCAACATGGGAGTACTCAAATACACAAAACAGTTAATAACAAACACAAAGGAAATAGTCAATAGTAATACAATAATAGTAGTGGATTTTAATGCCCTACATTTTGTGTGGACAGATAATCCACACAGATACTACACTTGATCTTAGCCAAAAAGCCAAGAAGTGATGAGATCATCCACACAGAAAATCAAAAAGGAAACAGTGGCTTTGGATGACACACTGAACCAGATGGACTTAACAGATATATTCAGAACATTCCATCCTAAAACAGTAGAATATACTTTCTTTTAATGTGCACATGGAACATTCTCCAGAATAGATCACATATTAGGCCACAAAACAAGTCTCACCAAATTCAAAATGATCAAAATTATACCGTGCATGTTTTCTGACCACAATGCTATGAAACCAAAAAGCAACCACAAGAAAAAATCTGGAAAGAGCACAAACACATAAAACATAAAAAATAAATACAAGCAACTAAACAATGAATTGGTCAATCGAGAAATCAAAGAAGAGATCAAAATGTACTATACATTGGCTAATTGAATTGAAATAAAAAACTTACATAAAAACAAATGAAAATGAAAACACAGTGGTCCAAAATCCTTGGGATGAAGGAAAAGTCATTGTAAGAGGGAAGTTTATAGCAAAACGGGCCCACCTCAAGAAGCAAGAAAAATCTCAAATAAATAACCTAACCTTACACCTAATGGAGCTAGAAAAAGAACAACAAACAAAACTTGAAACAAGCAGAAGGAAGGAATAAAAAAGATTGGAGCAGAAATAAATGATCTAGAAACAAACAAAAAAGAATAGAACAGAGCAATAAAACTGGTAGGTGGTTCCCTGAAAAGATTCAAAAAATTGATAAACCTCTAGCCAGATTCATAAAAAAAGAGGACCCAAATAAACAAAAACATAAAGAGAAGAAATAAGAAGCATCACAGAAATACAAAAAATTATGAGAATAATATGAAAAATTATATGCCAACAAATTGGACAACCTAGAACAAATGGATAAATTCCTAGAATGGTATAACCTACCAAATCTGAATCAGGAAGAAATAGAAAACTTGAACAGGCTGCTTACCAGCAATGAATTGATTAGTAACAAAAACTTCCCAGCTAACAAAACTCCAGGACCAGGAAGTTTCACAAGCATCTTCTACCAAGCATTTAAAGAAGAGTTAATATCTATTCTCAAACTGTTCCACAAAATAGAAGAGAAAGTAAGGTGAAAAACCTTCAACAAAGGAGGTCTAGAGGGAATGGACCACAACATAATAAAGGTCTTACATGAAAAACCCACAACAAACATTATACTCAAAGGGGAAAAACTGAAAGTGTTTCTCCTAAAGTCAGGAACAAGACAAGGATGTCCCCTCTCACCACTTTCATTCATCATAGTACTGGAAGTTCAAGCCACAGCAATTAGGTAACAAAAGGAAATAAAAGACATCCAAATTGGTAAAGAAATAGTAAATCTTGCACTATATGCAGATGACATGAAACTCTGTATAAAAAACCCTTATGACTCCACCAAAAAGTACTATAACTATAAACAAATTCAATGAAGTCAGGGTACAAAATCAATGTACAGAAATGGATGGCATTCCTATAAACTAATAATGAGGTAGCAGACAGTGACATTAAGAAATGAATCTAGGGTGCCTGGGTGGCTCAGTTGGTTAAGTGTCTGACTCTTGATTTCAGCTCAGGTCATGATCTGAGGGTCATGAGATGGATCCCTGTGTTGGGCTCTGCTCTCAGCATGGAGTCTACTTGAGATTCCTTCTCTCCCTCTTCCTCTGCCCCTTCTCTCTCTCTCTCTCTCTCTCTCTCACACACACACACACACACACACACACACACACTCCTTTTATCAGAAAAAAAAAAAGAAAAAGAAAAGAAAAAAAATCCTATTTATAATTGCAACAACAACAACAAAAAAAACATATAGGAATATAGTAATAAACTTAACTAAAGAGGTAAAAGACATGTACTCTGAAAGGTACAAAACATAGATGAAAAAAAAAAATCAAGACTTTTCAAAAAAAAATAAAAGGAAGACATGGCATGCTCATTGGTTGGAAGGACAAATATTGTTAAAATGTCTGTACTACCCAAAGAAATCTACACATTTAATGAAATACCTGTCAAAATAACAACATTTTTTCACAGAAATAAAACAAACAATCCTAACATTTATGTGGAACCACATAAGACCCCCGATAGCCAACGTAACCTTCAAAAAGAAAGAAAACAAAACTGGAGGTATCATAATTCCAGATTTAAAGTTATACTACAAAGTTGTAATAATCAAAAGAGTATGGTACTGGCATAAATATAGACACACAGATCAATGGAAAAAAATAGAGAACCCAGAAATAAATTAACGATTGTATAGTTAATTAACTTTCAACAAAGGAGAGAATATGTGATGGGAAAATGACAAGTCTCTTCAACAAATGGTGTTGGGAAAACTGGACAGCTACATGCAAAAGAATGAAACTGGCCCACTTTCTTATACCATAAACAGCAATAAATTAAAAATGGATGAAAGACCTAAATGTGAGGCATAAAACCATAAAAATCCTAGAAGACAGCATAGTCAGTATTGTCTCTGACATTGGTCATAGCAACAAATTATAGATATGGCTCCTAGGGAAGGGAAATAAAAACAAAAATAAACTATTGGAACTACCTCAAAATGATAAGCTTCTGCACAGCAAAGGTAACAATCAACAAAACTAGAAGGCAACCTCCTGAATGAGAGAAGGCATTTGCAAATGACATGCAATAAAAGATTAGTATCCAAAATATTTAAAGAACTTACACAAGTCAACACCAAAACCCACATATAATCCCATTAAAAGATGGGCAGAAGACATGAACAGACATCTCTCCAAAGAAGACACACAGAGGGTCAAAAGGCACTTGAAAAGATGTTCAACATCAGGGAAATGCAAGTCAAAACTACAGTAAGGTATCACCTCACACCTGTCAGAATGGCTAAATCAAAAACACAAGAAAGAACAAGTGTTGAGGGTGTGGAGAAAAAAGAACCTTCTTTCAGTGTTGTTGGGAATGCAAACTGGTGCAGCCACTCTGGAAAACAGTATGGAGGTTCTTCAAAAAGTTAAAAATAGAAGTCTATATGATCCCATAATTGCAATATTGGTTATTTACCAAAAATACAAGAATATTAATTTATGGGGATACATGCACACTAATGTTTATTTTAGCATTATTTACAATAGCCAAATTGTGATAGCAGCCCAAGTGTCCATCAATAGATTAATGGGTAAAGAATGAAATCTTGTCATTTACAATAACAGGGTTGGATCTAGAGAGTAAAATGCCAAACAAAATAAGTCAAGAGAAAGTCATATACCATATGATTCCACTCATATGTGGAATTTAAAAAACAAAATAAATAAGGAAAGAAAAAAACAAGATACAGAGGAGACAAACCAAGAAACAGCCTGTTAAGTATCAAGAACAAACTGATGGTTACCAGAGGGGAGGTGGGGAGGTGGGTGGTGGTATAGGTGAAATGGGTGATGGAAGTTAAAAAGTACAATTATGAGCACTGAGTAATGCATAGAATTGTTGAATCACTATACTGTACATCTGAAACTAATAAAACAGTGTATGTTAACTATACTGGAATTAAAACAAAATTTAATTAACAAAGGGTTTGTCCTAAATGCAAACACTTGTTCCAATGTAACCCTGACAAACCTCCTCTAATGTGATCCCCATCCCATTTGCCTCTCAGAGTAGGGAGTCTTTGGGAGTATAGAGGGGAATTTCCCTATCGCCAACCCCTTTAGAGAGATAAACCTAAAAATTTGGGATGACCAGGTTAGGGCCTTAACTGATATTGGAGCCACCCTGTCTGTCTTCAAGCCCCCCATGCTTTCTGTGTCCCTTCCCCAGAGTTCTAAATTGTTTCAAATGATCAGAGTCTAAAATCAACCAATGACATTTCATATGTCCTTATGTAACCTTTCACTTGGGCCTCCTTTTGGACAACGCCAGTTCCAAATAGTGCCCTTAGCTCTAATCCATTTCCCAAGGAGGGACTTCCTCTGGGAAAATCAAGGCCATATCTCCTTTTCCAAAAAAGGAAGCTTAATACTTAAAGTCTCCAAGCCTCTGCTGAGCCAGACCCCCCAAATGTCCCTGTCCCATATATCAACATTTTCACGTGCTTATCACCCCCAATTGTCAGGGCTGGTGGAATACTAATGGAATTATCAAGATTCACAGTTGTCTAAACTGTGCTCAGCTTTTGGCCCGACATGGGTTAAATCACTGCCCTTGGTCTTAACAAGTTCTACCCCACCCCAGGCAACATAGACTGTTCAAGATTGCCTTCAAGATTTTTGCAGAAAGACCAAGGAGGCTAGATCAGGTATTCTATCAAAGTGTGTTTCTAAAAGGAAATGTCCCAAGAATATTGCAAGGTACTGCTTGAATACATTGTAATGAGAGCTAAAATTGTTAAAAATTCCTTCCTCAGTGAGCTCCTGGGAAATGAAGACTCACAGCACAATATTCAGCCTAGAGATTTTGTCTGTTGGAAATGATACCAATTAAAAGAATCCCTCCAGCCCCGCTGAAGGAGATCCTATCAGATACCTCCATGAAAGACCAACCAAAATTATAATGGATAAATATATGAATTCTCTCACCTACTCTAGCAACTCTCAACCCTCTGGAAGTATTAAGAAACTTTCATCAATCTATAGACTGATATTCACTCCCTATGGTTATTGCTGCCCAGCTGGCCAAATATTTTTCACAATGAAATCCCCTCATGGGACTGGGTGGACCAGGAGCAGAATAATCAGATCTGGGGGCACCTGGGTGGCTAAGTCAGTTAAGCATCTGCCTTCGGCTTAGGTCATGCTCTCAGCATCCTGGGATTGAGCCCCATGTCAGGATCCCTACTTAGTGAGGGAATGTGCTTGTCCCTGTACCCTTCCCCCATTCATTCTCTCTCTCTTAAATAAATAAATTAAATCTTAAAAAATAATCAGATCTGGCGCTGTGACCATGATGATGTGATCACTAATGTTGACTGAGAATTAAGTGATCACTGAAGACTTTCTTCCCTTTATGACACTGAGAATGTTTTATGCAGTGAGAGTCTTCACATGTCCTGCAAGTGTCACTGTGTGAATAAGAGACTTCCAATGTGTAATTGACTGAATTGCTTCTCCATTATGAATTATTTGGTGAAAACTAATAGTTTCTTCCCCCAAACAAAGACTGTTCTCCCTTCAAAAAAATATGGAACAATATATTCCATAGTAGCCCTAATTATAAAAAAAAAATCTAGAATGACTACATTAATATCAAGTTATATTTCAGAGAAAACATGTGACCAGGTATAAAAAGGTAATTTCTTATTGATAAATGGATCAAATCTTCAAGGGAATTAACACTCCTAAACATTTGTTCCCATAATAACTGAGATTCAAATATGTGATACACAATAAAAACAACAAACTAGTGATGAACCAGGCAAATATATAACCATAGTTTGAAATTTCTATACCTAACTTTTAATAATTGATAGAATAAAGACTTAATGCCAGATAAGTTACAGAAGAAGTTAGCAAGATTATCAACACTTAACATAAACAACATATAAAGAACATTACCCAACAACAGCAGAATATACATTCAATTGTGCATGGGATATTTACCAACATAGACCATATCCTAGGATATAAAACAAACCTCTGTATATTTAAAATTATTCAAGTCAGACACAGAATATTCTCAGTTCACAACATAATTAAACTGGGAACCAATAAATAAAATTCTTTAGAAAATCTTCAAATATTTCAAAGGTAATAAAAAGTAGGTCTTCCTAAGGTGAGCTTTCTCTAAAACAATAAATATGTTCTCATGTAACTCACTACCTTCTGAGCCCACATTGGCAGCATTATTGATGTCCATACTTCTGTTGTCAGTCTGTTCAAAGCAATCATAGGTTTTTCTATCATGCCCCTTAAAATTCTGTCAGCCTCCACTCATTTCACAACTCCAAAGCCACATCTGTCTTTTTAGTTATTCATTATAGCAGCACCTCACTTCCAGGTACCAAATATATATTAGTTTTCTATTGCTGCACAGAAAACTACCACCAATTAGTGACTAAAAATAACACCAATATAAGCTCACAGTTCTGTACACTGTGTTCTCTGCTCAGAGATATGCATAATTTCATAAAACTAAAATGAAGATGTTGGGCTTTTTGAAAAAGTTGGCAACTCACAAAGATAGAAATAAGACTTATCTTGGGGCATTTGGGTGGCTCAGTTGGTTAAGAAACCAACTCCTGATCTCAGTTCAGGTCTTGATCTCAGGGTGGTGAGTTCAAACCCCACATTGGGCTTGGAGTGAAGAAAGAAAGAAAAGAAAAGAAAAGAAAGAAAGAAAGAAAGAAAGAAAGAAAGAAAGAAAGAAAGAAAGAAAGAAAGAAAGGAAGAAAGGAAGAAAGGAAGAAAGGAAGAAAGAAAGAAGAAGACTTATCTTTGAATAATTTTGTGAAATTTGTTTATTACATGGAAATGGGAACTTATTTTAAATTCAAAATGAGGTGTAAAGTCATTGTAGTACTGAGTGCTACAATTCTATTAAGTTCTCATCTAGGCATCGGGAGGCTTTCAAGTTCATTCAGTTTGTTGGACAAATTTAATTCATTGTGATTTTAAGATTTGGTGTCCCATTTCTTTTCTGGCTGTCAGCCAGAAGTCAATTTTTTAAGTTTTTTTTTTTAATTTTATTTATTTATCTGAGAGAGAGAGAGAAAGAGAAAACATGAGCAGTAGGGAAGAGTAGAGGGAGAAACAGACTCCCTGCTGAGCAGGGAGCCTGATGTGGGACTCAATCCCAGGACCCTGGGATCATGACCTGAGCTGAAGGCAGACGCTTAACCGACTGAGCCACCCAGGCACCCCAGAAGTCACTTTCAATTCCTTCAGGACAAATGCATTCCTTGCCACATGTACGGCTTCGTTTTCAAAGCCAGTAATGGAAATTTTCCTTCACATTGAATCCCTGAGTGATGTTGAAAATTTTTCATGTTTCTATTGGCCATCTGTATGTCTTCTTTGAAAAAAAAGTCTATCCATGTCTTCTGCCCATTTCTTAACTGAATTATTTGGGTTTTTGAGGTGTTGAGTTTGGTAAGTTCTATATAGATTTTGGACACTAACCCTTTTTCAGATATGTAATTTGCAAATATATTCTCTCATTCTGAAGGTTTTCTTTTAGTTTTATTGATTGTTTCCTTTGCTGTACAGAAGCTTTTTACCTTGATGAAGTCCCAATAGTTCATTTTTGCTTTTGTTTCCCTTGCCTCTGGAGACATATCTAGTAAGAAGTTGCTAGCGCCAATGTCAAAGAGGTTGCTGCCTGTATTTTCCTCTAGGGTTTTGTTGGTTTTCTGTCTCACATTTAGGTCTTCCATCCATTTTGAATTTATTTTTCTGTATGGTGTAAGATAGTGGTCAATTTTGCTCTTCTGCATGTTGTTGTTTAGTTTTCCCAACATCCTTTGCAGAAAGAGACTGTTTTTCTTCCATTGGACATTCTTTCCTGCTTTGTCAAAGCTTAGTTAACCATATAGTTGTGGGTCCATTTCTGGGTTTTCTATTCTGTTCCATTGATCTTTGTGTCTCTTTTTGTGCCAGTAACATAATGTCTTGATGACTACAGCTTTATAATATAACCTGAAGTCCAGAATTTGATGTTTCCAGCTCTGCTTTTGTTTTTCAAGATTTTTTTTTTTTTTTTTTTGCTCTTCTGGGTATTCTGTGGTTACATACAATCATTAGGATTGTTTGTTCTAGCCCTGTGAAAAATGCTGGTGGTAATTTGATAGTGATTGCATTAAATGTGTAGATTGCTCTGGGTAGTATAGACATTTTAACAATGTTTGTTCCTCCAATCCATGAGCATGGAGTGTTTTTTCCATTTCTTTGTGTCCTCTTCAATTTCCCTCATAAGAATTCTATAGTTTTAGGGGTACAGATCTTTTACCTCTTAGGTTAGGTTTATTCTTAGGTATCTTAGGTATTTGGTACAATTTGGTACAATTGTAAATGAGAGTGATTCCTTGATTTGTCTTTTGGCTGCTTCAGTAGTGGTGTATAGAAATGCAACAGATTTCTGTACATTGATTTTGTATCCTGTGACTTTACTGTATTCATGTATTAGTTCTACAATTCTTTTGGTGGAATCTTCTGGTTTTCTACAAAAAGTATCATATTGTCTGGAAATAGTGAAAGTTTGACTTCTTCCTTTCCAATTTGGATACATTTTATTTCTTTTTGTTTTCTGATTGCTGAGGTTAGGACTTTCAGTATTATGTTAAATAACAGTGATTTCAGAGAATATCCCAGGTCTCAGTTTTTCCCCACTGAGGATGATATTAGCTGTGAGTCTTTCATGTATGGCCTTTATGATGTTGAAGTATGCTCCCTCGATCCCTACTTTGTTGAAAGTTTTCATCAATAATTGATGCTGTACTTTGTGAAATGCTTTTGCTGCATCTATTCAGAGGATCCTATAGTTCTTATCCTTTCCGTTATTAATGTGGTGTATCACATTGATTGTTTTGTGAATATTGAATCAATCTTGCAGATGAGGAATGAATCCCACTTGGTGAATGAGTCTTTTAATGTACTGTTGGATTCCAAATGCAAGTATCTTCTTGAGAATTTTTGCACCTATGTTCATCAGGGATATTGGACTATAATTCTCCTTTCTGGTTAGGTCTTTGTCTGGTTTTGGAATCAAGGTAATGCTGACCTGGAAGAATGAGTTTGGAAGTTCTGCATTCATTTTTGTTTGGAACAGTTTGAGAATAGTTATTAACTCTTCTTTAACTGTTAGGTAGAATTCCCCCTGGGAAGACAGCTGGCCATGTACTTTTGTTTGCTGGAAGATTTTTTATTACAGATTGCATTTCTTTGCTGGTTATTGGTCTGTTCAATTTTCTATTTATTCCTGCTTCAGTTTTGGCAGTTTATGTTTCTAGAAATTAATCCATTTCTTCCAGACTGCCCAATTTATTGGTGTATAAGTTTCATTAATATTCTAATTGTTTATATTTCTGTGGTGTTGGTTGTGATCCCTACTCTCATTTGTGATTGTATCTATTTGGTTCCTTTCTCATTTCTTTTTGATAAGTCTGACTAGGAGTTTATCAATTTTATTCATTACTTCAAAGAACCAGCTCCTAGTTTCATTGATTTATTGTACTGTTTTTTGTTTTTATGTTTCTATAGCATTTATTTATACTCTGACCTATATTATTTCCCTGATTCTGATGGGTTTTTGACTTCATTTATTTTTCTTTTTTAGCTCATGTAGGTGTAAGGTTAGGTTATTTGACATTTTTCTTGCCTCTTGAGGTGGGCCTGTATTGCTATATACTTCCTTCTTATGACCACTTTGTTGCATCCCAAAGGATTTAGACCATCATGGTTTCATTTTCATTTGTTCACATTATTTCTTAATTTCCTGATTAACCATTTCATTCCTTACTAGCATGTTGTTTGACCTCCATGTATTTGTGGTTTTTCCAAATTTTTTCTTAAGCTTGACTTCAAGTTTCATAGCATTGTGGTTGGAAAATATGTATGGTGTGATCACAGTCTTTTTGTATTTGTTGTCACCTGATTTATGACCCAATATGTAATCTATTTTGGGCAATATATCATGTACACTTGAAGAGAATTTGTATTCTGCTGTTTTAGGATGAAATGTTCTGAATATATTTATTAAATTCATCTGGTCCAGTGTGTCATTCAAAGCCATTTTTTCCTTGATAGTTTTCTGCTTAGATGATCTGTCCATTGATGTAATTTGCTTGTGAAAGTCCCCTACTATTATAGTATTATTATCAATGAATTTCTTTATGTTTGTTATTAATTATTATATATTTGGGTGTTCCCAAGGTGGGGGAATAAATATGTTACATCTTGTTTGATATACCCCTTTATCATGATATACTGTGCATCTTTCTCTCTTGCTAAAATCTTTGGTTTATTTTTTTATTTATTTTTTATTTTTTATTTTTTAAAGATTTTATTTATTTATTTGAGACAGAGAGAATGAGAGAGAGAGAGCACATGAGAGGGGGGAGGGTCAGAGGAAGAAGCAGGCTCCCTGCCGAGCAGGGAGCCCGAAGCGGGACTCGATCCAGGGACTCCAGGATCATGACCTGAGCCGAAGGCAGTCGCTTAACCAACTGAGCCACCCAGGCGCCCCTATTTTTTTATTTTTATTTATTTTTATTATGTTCAATTAGCCAACATATAGTATATCATTAGTTTTTGATGTAGTGTTCAGTGATTCATTAGTTGTGTATAAAACCCAGTGCTCATCACATCATGTGCCCTCCTTAATACCCATCACCCAGTTACCCCATGCCCTCACCCACTCCCTTCTGTAACCCTCAGTTTCCTGGAGTCCAGAGTCTCACGCTTTGTTTCCCCCTCTGATTTCTTTCCATTCAGTTTTCCCTCCCTTCCCCTGTGGTCTTCCACACTATTTCTTATGTTCCACATATGAGTGAAACCATATGATAATTGTCTTTCTCTACTTGACTTATTGCACTTAGCATAATCCCCTCTAGTTCCATCCATGTAAATGCAAATGCTGGGTATTCATCCTTTCTGATGGCTGAGTAATATTCCATTGTATATATGATCCACATCTTCTTTATCCACTCATCTCTTGAAGGGCATTTCAGCTCCTTCCACAGTTTGGCTATTGTGGACATGGCTGCTATGAACATTGGGGTGCATGTGCCCCTTCTTTTCACTACATTAGTATCTTTGGGGTAAATACCTAGTAGTACAATTGCTGGGTCATAGGGTAGCTCTATTTTTAACTACTTGAGGAACTTCCATACTGTTTTCCACAGTGGCTGTAACAGCATGCATTCCCACCAACAGTGTAAGAGGGTCCCCCTTTCTCCACATCCTCGCCAAAATTTATTGTTTCCTGTCTTGTTAATTTTGGTTGTTTTAACTGGTGTAAGGTAGTATCTTATTGTGGTTTTGATTTGTATTTCCCTGATGGATAGAGATGTGGAGCTTTTGTTCATGTGTCTGTTAGCCATTTGTATGTCTTCTTTGGAGGAGTGTCTGTTCATGTCTTCTGCACATTTCCTGATGGGATTATTTGTTTTTTTGGGGGTGCTGAGTTTGATAAGTTCTTTAAAGATCTTGGATAGCAGCCCTTTATCTGATATATCATTTGCAAACATCGTCTCCCATTCCGTGGGTTGCTTTTTAGTTTTATTGACTGTTTCCTTTGCTGTGCAAAAGCTCTTTACCTTGATGAAGTCCCAGTAGTTCATTTATGCTTCGGTTTCCCTTGCATTTATTTATTTAGTCATTTATTTATCTATTTATTTTTATTTTGTTATGTTAGTCAGATACAGTACATCATTAGTTTTTGATGTAATGTTCCATGATTCATTGTGTGTGTATAACACCCAGTGTTCCATGCAATATGTGCTCTCCTTAATACCCATCACTGGGCTAACCCATCCCCCCAAGTCCTCCTCTCTAAAACCCTCAGTTTGTTTCTCAGAGTCCATAGTCTCTCATGGTTCAACTCCCCCTCTGATTACCACCCTTCATTTTTCCCTTTCTCCTCCTAATGTTCTCCATGTTATTATTTATGTTCCACAAATAAGTGAAACCATATGATAATTGACTTTCTCTGCTTGATTGATTTCACTTATCATAGAGACCTGTCTTGCAAGAACTTGTTGTGGGTGATGTTGAAGAGGTTATTGCCTATGTTCCCCTCTAGGATTTTGATGGATAACTCTCTCACATTGATGTCTCTCATCCATTTTGAGTTTATCTTTGTGTATGGTGTAAGAGAATGGTCCAGTTTCATTCTTCTTCATGTGGCTGTCCAATTTTCCCAGCACCATTTATTGAAGAGACTGTCTTTTTTTTTTTTTTTTCCATTAGATACTCTTTCCTGCTTTGTTGAAAATTAGTTGACCATAGAGTTGAGCGTCCAGTTCTGGAGATTGTATTCTGTTCCACTGATCTATGTGTCTGTTTTTTGTGCCAATACCATGCTGTCTTTATGATCACAGCTTTGTAATATAGCTTGAAGTTAGGCATTGTGATGCCCCTGATGAAGTTTTAGAATATATGTGAGGTTCAGTGGGGTGGACTCTGGAGCTGATGACCAAGAAATAATTCTTGAGGCACCTTTGGTGCAAAATGGTGATTTATTAAAGCATGGGGACAGAACCTGTGGGCAGAAAGAGCTGCTGCCCTGTGGTCTTGAGGAGTGGCTGATTACATATTCAGGAGTTGAGGAGGTGAGGACAAAGGGGGTGTCCAGAAGGACTGCCATATGCTAAAGACTCTCAGGATACTGGAGGCCTGGTTATTGTCAAGCCAAGGTTGTTTTTCCCTCTAATGAGGCACTAACATGAAGACAGTTGGGAGTTTCCTGGAGGAATATTACATTCTTCCTATCACACATCCTTGTCAATGGGCTTCAGGTTAAAAAGAAATTCAATTTTATTTACATTTCCTTCTGTCTCAACCTCCCTTAATTTTATGGAGGAGAGGGTGATGTTAGGGCTTCATGGAACTGAGTTATGGGTCTCTGGGAAGTTAGGCTATTGATAAGAAAACTTCTTCCTTGTAAATCACTAGGACATTTGTAAACTGAGGGAGACTCCTGTCCTGCAAGATTGTGATCTCTATCAGTTAACCAATTGTTTTTTCTTTAGGGCAGCTAGGAGTGCCTGAGGAATGTCACATATATCCCAAAGGGGGTGGGTGTAGGGTGCCAGCTTCTGCTTTGTCTTCAGCTTGCCTTCTGTTCCTTTATCACCCCCAGCTTTGGTTTTCTTTTTCAACATTCTCCTGGTGATTCGGGGTCTTTTCTCGTTCCATACAAATTTTAGGATTGTTTGTTCCAGCTCTCTGAAAAATGTAGATGGTATTTTGATAGGGATTGCTTTGAAAGTGTAGATTGCTCTGGGTAGCATAGACATTTTCACTGTTTCTTCTTCCAATCCATAAGCATGGACAGTTTTTCCATGTATTTGTGTCTTCCTCAATTTCTTTCGTAAATGTTTTGTAGTTTCTAGAGTACAGATCCTTTACCTCTTCGGTTAGGTTTATTCCTATGTATCTTATGGTTTTTGGTGCTATTGTAAATGGAATTGATTTCTTAATTTCTCTTTCTTCAGTCATATTGTTAGTGTTTAGAAATTCAACTGATTTCTCTGCATTGATTTTGTATCTTGTCATGTTGCTGAATTGTTGTATGAGTTCTAGGAATTTGGAGGTGGAGTCTTTTGGGTTTTGCACATAAAGTATCATGTCATCCATGAAGAGAGACTTTGACTTCTTCTTTGCCAATTTGAATGCCTTTTATTTCTTTTTTTGTCTGATTGCTGAGGCTAGGATTTCTACTACTATGTTGAATGATAGTGGTGAAAGTGGGCATCCCTGTCATGTTCCTGATCTTAAGGAAAAACTCTCAGTTTTTCCCCATTGACAATGATATTTGCTGTGGCTTTTCATAGATGGCTTTTATGATATTAAGGTATGTTCCCTCTATCCCTATACTTTGATGAGTTTTAATAATGCTGCATTTTGTCAAAAGTTTTTTCTGCATCAATTGAGAGGATGATACGTTCTTGTCTCTTCATTTGCTAATGTGATCTATCACGTTGACTGATTTATGAATGTTGAACCACCCTTGCATCCAAAGAATAAATCCCACCTGGTTGTAGTGAATAATCCTTTTAATGTACTGTGGAATCCTATTGCCTAGGATCTTGGTGAGTATTTTGGCATCCATGTTCATCAGAGATATTGGTCCGTAATTCTCCTTTTTGATGGGGTCTTTGTCTGGTTTTGGGATCAGGTAATGCTGGCCTAATAGAACACATTTGGAAGTTTTCCTTCCATTTCTATTATTGAAACAGCTTCAGTAGAATCGGTATTATTTGTTCTTTAAATGTTTGGTAGAATTCCCCTGGGAAGCCATCTGGCCCTGGACTCTTGTTTTTTGGGAGGTTTATGATTACTGTTTCAATTTCCTTGCTGGTTATTGGTCTGTTTAGATTGTCTACTTCTTCCTGTTTCAGTCTTGATAGTTTATAAGTTTCACTGAATGCATCCATTTCTTCCAGATTGCCTGGATACTTTATCCAGCAAGGCCATCATTCAGAATGGAAGGAGAGATAAAGAGTTTCCAGGACAGATAGAAATTGAAAGAATATGTGACCACCAAGCCAGCCCTACAAGAAATATTAAAGGGTCAGCGTAAGTGAAGAGAACCCAAGAGTAACATAGACCAGAAAGTAACAAAGCAATCATCAGAAACAGGGATTTTACAGGAAATACAGTGGCACTAAATTCATGTCTTTCAATAGTTATTCTAAGTGTAAATGGGCTGAATGCTCCAATAAAAAGATAGAGTATCAGATTGTGTAAAAAGGCAGGAACCATCCATATGCTGCCTACAAGAGACTCATTTTGAACTTAAAGACACCTCCACATTGAAAATGAAGGGTTGGAATACAATTTACCATGGTAATGGACATCAAGGGAAGCTGGGATAGCAATCCTCATATCAGACAAACTAGATTTTAAATCAAACACTGTAGTAAGAAATGTAAAGGGACATTATATCATACTTAAGGGGTCTATCCAAAAAGAAGATCTAACAATTGTAAATATCTCTGTCCCCACCGTGGGAGCAGCCAACTATATAAACCAATTAATAACCAAAATGAAACATATTGATAATAATACATTGATAGTAGGAGAATTCAACACCTCACTCACAGCAACACACAGATCATCTAAGCAGAAGATCAACAAAGAAACATGAGTTTTGAAGGACACTTTGGACCAGGTGGACTTCGTAGATATATACAGAACATTCCATCCTAAAACAACAGAATACTCATTCTTCTCAAGTGCACATGGAAATTTCTCCAGAATAGATCACATACTGGTTCACAAATCAGGTCTCAACTGATAGCACAAGATTGAGATTTTTCCCTGCCTATTTCCAAACCACAATACTATGAAACTGGAACTCAATCACAAGAAGAAATTTGGAAGGAACTCAAACACTTGCTGGTTAAAGAGCATCCTGCTAAAAAAAATGAATTGGTCAACCAGGAAATTAAAGAAAAACTTAAATAATTCATTGAAATCAATGAAAATGAAAACACATCTGTTTAAAACCTATGGGATACTGCAAAGGCGGTACTATGAGGGAAGTACATAGCCATCCAATCCTCTGACAAAAAATTAGAAAAATCCCAAGTGCACAAACTAACCTTATACCTAAAGAACCTGGAGAAAGAACAGAAAATGAAGCCTAAACCAAGCAGGAGAAGAGAAATAATAAAGATTAGATCAGAAATCAATGAAATAAGAACTAGAACAGTAGAACTGTTCAACGAAACTAGAAGCTGTTTCTTTGAAAGGATTAATAAGATCTCTTCTAGCCACCAGGTGGCTCAGTTGGCTAATAGTCTGCCTTTGGCTCAGGTTATGATCCCAGGGTTCTGGGATCAAGCCCAGCATTGGGCTCCCTGCTTAGTGGGGAGTTTGCTTCTCCTTTCCCTCTCCCCACATCAAATAAATAAATAAATAAATCTTCAAAAAATAAATAAATTCTAGTTAGTTAACATATAGTGTAATCTTGGTTTCTGGAGATTTTAGTGATTCATCACTTACATATAACACCAAGTGCTCATCATTACAAATGCCCTTAATACCCATTCACCCATTTAACTCATATCCCACCTACTTGCCTCCATGTCAGATACATTATTTGCAAATATCTTCTCTCATGCAGTACTTTGCCTTTTGGGATTTTAAAAATGCTCAATTGGTCTGTACTAAACATTACAACAGTATTCAAAGATAAGTAATTCCATCTTTTTAAGTTAGAGACTTTGCAAAAAAGCTACCTGCCTTTGGGGGAAAAGTTATTGTTAACATCTTATATTTTTCTTTTTGCTCATCTCTCATTCTCTATCTAATCTTTCTGGCTCATTCAAGATACCTGAATCACACATTCTTTGAATGTAAATTTCACATTCTTGATTAATATCCAATTTGTACACATTTTTATATCACCATTGTATCCATAGGGTTTATGAGTGTTGTAAAGAGCTTCTGGTTAAATCTTACATTGAAAATCCTTTAGGATTATCTGTCTTAAATTTCACATGAGTATATAATGTTCACTATCTTCAAGCTTTCAGGAGATAAAATGTACTATTTGACTCATATTTTCTAGACATGGGAGATGTTTTAAAATAACATAAAACTATCTCTTATGGCTCATGAAATGACTGGACTTTAGGAGTTCCACACAGCCCCCTCCAATTCCCCATTTTAATCTCACCTATTCCTTTGGAACTCAAGGAAATATAATTTATGCCAATAGTTAATCACTTGATCCACAGTCTTGAAATCAATTTGTAAACATCTACCTTAACTTCATTGATGCTATTGCTCAATTGAACATGATCTACAACTCACATACTGACCTGCTGCATATTTCAGGAATCTGTGGGGGTGTACACCACCCAAGATAGTCCTTGATGTTACATGATTATCTTTATATCAGCTCTATGGCTAGGCATATTATCTTGATTTTCCAGGCAGAGTCCATCATCACTCAACTTTGTCCTTCTCACTGTAAGAAACATCTATGATGTTCTCAGCATTATCTCATGGAAGCTACCCAATTGTGACTTGAAGTATTTGTAGGAGTACCCTTAATCTTACCTTTTGGAGGCATGGCATTCACAGCTCAGTTGTCTCAAAAAAATCCCATCCACAACTCCTCCACTTATCTCTAGAATATCATGTAACCAGTTATTGGTTAAATATTTTGAAATTCCTTCAAGAGAGTATCTCTCAAAATTCACTTTGGTGTATAATACTTGTTTCTTCAAGCCTTTGTCAAAATCGAGACAAAGAAGAATTCCAAGAATGAAGTCAGTGGTATTGCAGAAGAGAAGATCCCCAGCCATGATCCTCCCACAGACAGAGATTTGGCAAACATCCATGGAAAATAATTCCTTTTGTAGGAACTTTAGGAACCAGATATGAAGTTCCAAAACCTGGACTTAGCCAATAACCAAGGAAATATGCTTTGAGAAGGCATACACACACCCCTGGGAGCAAATTCACTGACCATGAACCTGGTTGCAGACATGGAATAAACCATATCCACCTGTGGACTTGGTTTCAATGCCACTTGCCTGTGGCCCTGCCACTAGCTTTACCTGACCACAGACCTAGTAGGAACCACATCTTTTCAAGACACTAATAATAGGTTTACTGATTATGGACCAAACTGTGGGCCCAGAGGTACCCTCATCCCCATGCAGAACCAGTTGCAACCTCATACATAGTCCCAGAGATAATCTCACCCACTCACAGTCATGGCAGTACCCACACCAGCCTCTTCCCATAGGAGCAGTCTCACATCTGTGGATCCAACTGCAGTCCCAGGGAGGCCCCTAATCTCCCATGGTCCTGGTGACAGCTCCATCTACCCTTGGACACAGAAGCATACCTCTACAATTGCAGACCTGATGATAGTCTGCCAGAACACCCATGGACATAGCTCCTATCTGACCCACTGATGGAACCAACAGCTTAGCTCGATGATTCCAGGAGTAGGTTGACCCATGAACATTGTCAGCTGGATAGCTCACTAACCCTGCTAAGCAAGGAGCTCAGAACTTATGACTGAGCTGACTGTGAAGGTCTTTCCCTACTCAAATCAGTCTATAAGACTTGAAGAGACTACTCTTCCTATAAATTCATAGACACTAACACAAGGCTACAAGGGTCATAAAGAATGGCTAAAATCAACAACACAGGAAACAATAGGTGTTGGTGAGGGTGTGGAGAAAGGGGAAACCTCTTGCACTGTTGGTGGGAATGCAAACTGGTACAGCCACTTTGGAGAACAGTATAGAGGTTCTTCAAAAAGTTAAACATGTAAATACCCTATAATCAAGCAATTGCACTATAAGTATTTACCCAAAGAATAAAAAGAAAAACACTAATTCAAAGGGATATATGCACCCCAATGTTTATTGCAGCACTATCTGCAATAGCCAAACTATAAAAAACAGACCAGGTGTCCATTGACTGATGAAAGGATAAAGAAGTGGTATATAATGGAATATTACTCAGTCATAAAAAATAATGAAATCATTCCATTTGCAATAGCATGGAGAAAGCTAGAAAGCATTACACTAAGCAAAATAAGTCAGTCAGAGAAAAACAAGTACCATATGATTTTACTCCTATGTGAAACTTAAGAAACAAAACAAATGAGCACAGGGGAAAAGAAGGGAGAGAGGAAAACCAGGAAACAGACTCTTAAATATAGAGAACAAACTGAGGTTTACTGAGGGGAGTTCGGAGGGGGAATGGGTTAAATAGGTGATGGGCATTAAGGGGGGCACTTGTTTTGATGAGCACCAGGTGTTGAATGGAAGTGTTGAATCACTAGATTGTACACCCAAAACTAATATTACACTGCATGTTAATTTAAAAAAGAAAAAAAAGAGGTAAGTGCTTTTAAATGTAGCATATGGGTTTAGCTCTGTTCCTAACTCCTTGAAACTATACACTGTGTAACGTGTCCTCCTAATAACATTTCCTTTCATGAACAAAAAAAGAAAAAAAAAAGATTCAAGCATATGTGATACCACTAAAGGAAATAAATGAAGATACAGAAACAGACCTTAAAGAAATTTATATTAATAAACTTCTTAACAAAGAAATCAACATAATCATCCCAAAGAAGCTCAATGAGCTACAAGAAATACAGATAGGCAACTAAAAAATTTCAGGAAAACAATACATGAAGAAATGAGAAAATCAGTAAAGAAATAGAAACCATAAAAAAGAATGAAACAGAATTCCTGAACTGAAGAATACAATGACTGAACTGAAAAATTTAATACAATGCTTGAACAGCAGACTTAAATAAGCAGAATAAAGAATCAGTGAACTAATAGGTTAATTAGAAACATCCAGTTAGGAACAAAGGAAGAAAAAATAAAAACAAACAAACAAAAAATTAAGAAAGCCTATGGAACATATAGGACACATCATAAGATTCCCAAATGAAGAAGAGGGAGAAAGGAGCAGACAACTTATTTAATCAAATAATGACTGAAGTTTTCCCAAATCTAGTGAAGGAAATGGACATCCACATTCATGAAAACTAACAGTTTTTAAATGAGATGAATCCAAAGAGGACTACACTAAGACATATTATAATTTAATTATCAAAAGACAATGTCATAGAGAATTATGAAAATAGCAAGATAAAACTAACTCATCACATATAGAAAAGTCCCTATATGACTTCTTAGTGGATTTCTCAGCAGATGCTATGTAGACTAGCAGAGTCAGATGATATTTTCAAAGTGCTGGAAGAGAAAAACTGCCCTATGAGAATAACTAACCAAACAAAACTGTCTTTAAGAGTAAAGGAGAAATGAAGATTTCTCAGGGAAACAAAATCTGAGGGAGACTCTTACCAGTAGACCTACCTTACAAGAAGTGCCAAGGGAAGTTTTTCAAGTTGAAACAATAGGATACTAAACAACAGTGTGAAAACATACAAATGTATAAATCTTACTGCTAAAGGTAAATAAAAGGCAAACACAGAATACTGCAGTACTCTAATGCTAATATGTAAGTAACTTTTAACACTAGTATATAAATTTAAAGACAGAAGTAGAAAGAATAAGTATAACATTTATTAATGGAGACACGATATAGAAAGAAACAAAATCTGAAATCAATTACAACAGAAGTTTATGTATGAAGAAAAAGTGTATAATTTCTATATGCAATTTAAGTTAAATTTTTATCATCTTAAAACAGACTGCTATAACTATAAAATGTTGGATGCAAGCCCCATAGTACACATGCATACACACACACATAAGCATACACACACAGTGTTATACATAAAAGATAAAGAGGGGGCGGAGCAAGATGGCGGAGGAGTAGGAGACCTGGATTTCATCTCCTCTCAGGAATTCAGCTGGATAGGGATCAAACCAATCTGAACACCTACGAACTCAATAGGAAATCGAAGAAAAGAAGAGCAACAACTCTCTGAACAGAAAATCGACCACTTTCTGGAAGGTAGGATGTGCAGAGAAGTGAATCTGAGGCGATATTTGGGAGGATAGACGGCGGGGGAGGGGCCTCTGTCAGCCGCTTCTGGCAAGTGATAGAACCATGGAGCACAAAATCGAAACTTTTAGAAGTCTGCTCCGCTGAGAGACGTCACTCCAGTGGCTAAGCAGGGTGGGGTGGAACCCTCGTGGGACAGTGTGGTCTCAGGACCCTCGGGATCACAGAAAGACAGGGGGTGGCTGAGTGTGGCAGAGCTCCCAGGTATCGGATCGGGGAAGCCGGGTGCAGAGACGGAGCCGAGGCGCGGGCTCTCAGCTCAGTGTTGCCATAAACTGTGATCCGCGGCACAGTCGGGAACCTGCTCCTCCAACAGGGACCCAACAAGTGGCAGATCCGGGGAGACTCACCTTCTTCCCCTGAAGGAGAGGTGCTGGAGCGCACCGCAGGAATCTGCTGGGTTTGGAGACTCCACACAGGGTCGGGTGCCAGAGATAGAAACGCTCAGTCACAGGCCAGGTGAGCACGGAGTGTGGCCAGAGACCGGGGAGACAGGAGTGACTGGCGGCTTTTCTCTGGGGGCTCACTGAGGAGCGGGGCCCGAGTTCTCGGCTCCTCCAGGGCAGAGATTGGGAGGTCGCCATTTTCACCCTCTGCCTCCAAAGCTGTATGGAAAGCTTGAAGGGAAAAAAAGCCCCCAAGAGCAAACCCGAGCAGATTACTTAGTCCGGACAGGCCAAGGGTGGGGCAATTCTGCCTCCGGCAAAGACTTTTGGAAACCACAGCAACAGGCCCCTCCCCCAGAAGATTAGCAAGAACAGCCAGCCAAGACCAAGTTTACCAATCAATGAGAATGGCAGAAATCCAGGACTGGGGGAATAATGCATATAGAATTCATGGCTTTTTTACCATAATTCTTTAGTCTTTCAAAGTTACTTTTTTTTTGTCTTTTTTTTTTTTGAATTTTTCTTTTTCCCTTTTTCAACCAACACCTTATCAATCCCTTTTAAAAAAAAAACATTTTTATATTTCATTTTTATTTTTCATTTATAGAGTCATATTCTATCCTTTCATAGTAGTTACCCGTATTTTTGGCATATATATATAAGTTGTTCTCTCTTTAAAATTTTGAGATAATTTCTTCTAACAGATCAAAATATACCCTAAATCTCTATTGTATGGTTTATTTCTACTCCCCTGCCTGATCACATTCTCTCCCATTTTTTTTCCTCTTTTTTTTTTAAATCCTCTTCTTTCTTTTTTGAAACAACTTCTTATCAATTCCTTTTATAAATTTTTTTATAATTTCCATCTTTACAGTCATATTCCATCCCTTCATCATATCAACCCTTATTTTTGTACATATATAAGTTTTTCTTTAAAATTTTGGGAGGCACTTCTAACAGACCAAATACACCCAAAATCTAGTGTGTGGCACTGATCTATATACCAGCCTGATCATATTTGATCACATTCTGGGTTTTTTTTTTGTTTTGTTCTGTTTTTGTTTGTTTCTACCTTTATCTTTTTCTTTTCCTTTTTTTTCTTTTTCTTTTTTCTCTCTTTCCCTTTCTTTTCCCACTGCTTCAGGTCTTTTCTGATTTGTTTAGA
>NC_138385.1:50533208-50554605 GCF_054177405.1 Leptonychotes weddellii
TCTGATTTTATTTATTTCAGTCAATTCCTTTTTTTTCTTGGAGAGTATACTTACAGGTGTGTTAACTATCTTTTCAAAGAAACTGCTCTTAGTTTCACTGATGTTTTCTTTTTTTATTAATATTTTCTATTGTCCCTTTATTCTCTATTTCACTTAATTCCACTCTGATCTTTATTATTTCATTTCTTTTTTTTTTTTTAAAGATTTTATTTATTTATTTGAGACAGAGAGAATGAGAGAGACAGAGAGCACATGAAAGGGGGGAGGGTCAGAGGGAGAAGCAGGCTCCCTGCCGAGCAGGGAGCCCGATGTGGGACTCGATCCAGGGACTCCAGGATCATGACCTGAGCCGAAGGCAGTCGCCTAACCAACTGAGCCACCCAGGCGCCCATTTATTATTTCATTTCTTTACTAACTTTTGGCTTCATTTGTTCTTTTCCTAGTTCTTTTACATGTAAACTTATTTATTAGAGATTTTCTTTGCTTCTTTAGATAAGCCTCTATCACTATGAACATCCCTCTTAGAATTGCCATTGCTGTATCCCATAGATTTTGATGTAATGCATTTCAATTTTCATTTGTCTCAAGGTATTTTTTTAATTTATTCTTGATTTCTTTGTTGCCACATTGGTTGTTCTGTAGCATTTTCTTTCTTCTCCACACATGTGAGGGTTTTCTAGAGTTTTCCTGTAATTGTTTTCTAGTTTTGTAATTGTTTTCTAATATGTTTAATACCATTGTGTCCAGAAAAAAAATTTTGATATACTTTCAATCCTTTTTAATTTTATGAAGATTGTTTTGTGACCTAACATATAATCTATCCTGGAGAATATTTCATGTGTATTTAAGAAGAATGTATCTTCTGCTGCTTTTGTATGGAAACTTCTGTATATATTGGACAAGTTTATCTGGTCTAATGTATCAGTTAATGCTAATGTTCCCATATTGATTTTCTTTCTGGATGATTTATAGATTGCTATAATTGGGGTACTAAAGTCCCCTACAATTATTGTATTGCCTTCAATTTCTCCCTTCACATGTGTTAATATTTGCTTTATATATTTTGGTGCTCTTATATTGGGTGCATAAATCTTTACAAAAGGTATATCTTCTTGTTGGATTGACTCCTTTATGATTATACAATACCTATCTTTGTCTTTTATTACAGTCTTTGTTCTAAAGTTTTTGCTTTTTTGGGGGGATATATGTATATTTACCCTAGCTTTCTTTGTTATCCATTTGCTTGAAACATCATTTTCCTCCCTTTACTTTCATTCCGTGTGTGTCCTTACATCTTAAGTGAGTCTCTTCTAGGCAGAATATAGATGGGTTTAATTTATTTTTTCATTCATTCAGCCCCTCTCTATCTTTTATTTGAGAAACTTAGTCCATTGACATTTAACTGTGGTTGATAATATACAGTATATTGCATATATATATATATCTCATTATATTAGATATAACATATATATCATATAATGTATATAATGATATTATAATTATTGATAGTTATGCACTTATTGCCTTTTTGTCATTTTTTTTTTTCCTGGCTGTTTTTGTCATTGCTCTTCATTTTTATTTTCTTCTCTTACTCTCTTCCTTTGTGATGTATTTTTTATTGTTATGCTTAGATTCCTTTCTCATTTTCTTTTGTGTATTTACTCTAAGATTTTCTTTGTGCTTGACCTAAGGTTCACATACACATTCTATGTATATAACAATCTATATTAGGTTGATAGTAACTTGGATTTGAATATATTCCAAAACTATATTTTCTTTCTCCTCAGTGTTTAATTTCTGATGTCATATTATACCTTTTTTTTATTTTTATGTATCCCTTAACAAATTTTTGTAGTTTTAGTTTAGTTAATTATGCTTTTGTCTGTAAACTTCATGCTAGTGTTATATATTATTAATCTACTATTTTTACTATATATTTACCATTTCCAGTGACATTTTTACTTTCATATGTTGTTTGCTGCTAATTAGTGCCATTTATTTTCAGATTTTAAAATTCCCTTTAACATTTCTTGTAAAGGCAGTTTAGTGGTGATAAACTCCTTTAGATTTTTCTTATTTTGCTTCCATATCTTGGCTATTGTAAATAATGCTGCAATAAACATAGGGGTGCATGTATTCTTTGAATTAGTGTTCTTGTATTCTTTGGGTATATAACCAGTAATGCAATCATTGGATCATAAGGTAGTGTTATTTTTAACTTTTTGAGGAATCTCCATACTGTTTTCCACAGTGCCTGCACCAGTTTGCATTCTCACCAACAATGCAAGAAGGTTGCTTTTTCTCCACATACTTGTCAACACATATTGTTTCTGGTGTTGAATTTAGCCATTCTGACAAGTGTGAGGTGATATCTCATTGTTGTTTTGATTTACATTTCCCTGACAATAAGTGATGATTAGCATCTTTTCATGTGTCTTTTGGCATCTGGATGTCTTACTTGGAGAAATGTCAGCTCATGTTTTCTGCCCATTTTTTATTTGGATTATTTGTTTTTTGGGTGTTGATTTGTACAAGTTTTTTTAAGTGTCTTTTTTCAAGTTTTTATTTAAATTCTGGTTAGTTAACATATACTGTAATGTTGTTTCGGAAGTAGAATTCAGTGATTCCTCACTTACATATGACTCCCAGTGTTCATCACAACAGCTGTCCTCCTTAATACCCATCACCCATTTAGCTCAGCTCCCACCCACCTCCCCTCCAGCAACCATTAGTTTGTTCTGTATAGTTAAGAATCTCTTATGGTTTCCCTCCCTCTCTCTCTTTTTTTTTCTCCTTTCCCCCATGTTCATCTGTTTTGTTTCTTAAATTCCACATATGAGTGAATTCATATTGTATTTGTCTTTCTCTGACTGACTTACTTTGCTTAGCATAATACACTTTAGCTCCATCCATGTCATTGCAAATGGCAAGATTTCATTCTTTTTTTATGACTGAGTAATATCTCATTATATACATATATATGTTCTTTATCCATTCTTCAGTCAATGGACATTTGGGTTCTTTCCATAATGTGGCTATTGTTGATAATGCTGCTATAAACATCAGGGTGCATATCCCCTTCAAACCAGTATTTTTGTATCCTTTGGATAAATACCTAGTGTAATTAGCAGTGCAGTTGCTGCGTCATAGGATAGTTCTATTTTTAACTTTTTGAGGAAACTCCATAGTGTTTTCCAGGGTGTCTGTACCAGTGTGCATTCCCACCAACAATGTAAGAGTGTTCCCCTTTTTCTAAATCCTCACCAACATCTGTTGTTTCTTGTATTGTTAATTTTAGCCATTCTGGCAGGTGTGAGATGATATCTCCTGTAGTTTTGATTTGTATTTCCCTAATGATGAGTGATTTGGAGCATCTTTTCATGTGCCTGTTGCCCATGTGGATGTTTTCTTCAGAAAAATATCTATTTGTGTCTTCTGCCCATTTTGTAATTACACTACTATTACTTATATTTTGGTGTTGAGTTTTATAAATTCTTTATATATATTGGATACTAACAGATATGTCATTTGCAAATATCTTCTCCAATTCTGAAGGTTGCCTTTTAGTTTTATTGATTGTTTCCTTCACTCTGCAGAAGCTTGTTTACCTTGACAAAGCCCCAATAATTGATTTTTTGCTTTTGTTTCCCTTGTCTCCAGATATGTATCTAGTAAGAAGTTGCTACTGCTAATGTCAAGGAGTTTGTTGTTTATGTTCTCTTCTAAGATTTTGATGGTTTTCTGTCTCACATTTAGGTCTTTCATCTATTTGGAATTTACTTTTGTGTATGGTGTAAGAAAGTGGTCCAGTTTCATTCTTTTGCATGTTGCTGTCCAGTTTTCCCAACACTTTAAATTATTGAGTAGATTATTTATCTCTGCATCATTAAGTTCTTCTGAGGCTGTGTCTTATTCTCTCATTTGAAACACCTTTTTCTCTTTCCTCATTTTGCTTGACTATATTTCTATGTATTAGGCAAAATGGGTACTTCTTTTAGTCTTGGAACAGTGGTGTTTTTTAATCATAAATCTTGTTCACCCTTTTCCTCATTATTGGTTGTCTCTTGAACCTTTGTGATTGTCTAAACAGCCTGGTTTATTCTTTATATTCTTGTCATTCAGGGTGTGCTAAGATCTGTTGGTGTTCCAAGGGGAAGAATCTCATTTTGTGTCTAGTTCCAAGCTGATTTGAAGTCAGGCCTTCAGGCAGCAGCTTTTATTTATTTATTTTTATTTTATTTAAATTCAATTAATTAACATGTAGTGTATCATTAGTCTCAGAGGTAGAGTTTAGTGATTCATCAGTTGCATATAACACTCAGTGCTCATCACATCAAGTGCCTTCCTTAATGCCCATCACCCAGTTACCCCATACCCCCACCCACCTCCCCTCCAGCACCCCTCAGTTTTTTTCCTAGAGTTGAGAGTCTCTTATGGTTTATCGCCCTCTCTGATTTCATCTCATTTTATTTTTCCCTGCCTTCCCCTATGATTCTCTGTTTTGTTTCTTAAATTCCATATATGAGTGAAATCAAATGATAATTGTCTTTCTCTGATTGACTTATTTTGCTTACCCTCTAGTTCCACCCACATTGTTGCAAATTTCATTTTTGATGGCTAACTAATATTCCATCAAAAATAATACATATATGCCACTAATATTTCATATATCTATATCTATATATATAGAATACCCCTATGTATGTGGAATACCCCATATATGCCACATCTTATTTATCCACTCATCTGTTGATAAACATCTGGGCTCTTTCCATAGTTTGGCTATTGTGGACATTCCTGCTACAAACATTGGGATGCAGGTGCCCCTTCAGATCACCATGCTTATATCTTGTGGGTAAATACCTAGTAATGAATTTGCTGAGTTGTAAGGTAGCTCTATTTTTAACTTTCTGAGGAACCTCCATACTGTTTTCTGGAGTGGCTGCACCACCTTGCATTCCCATCAGCAGTGTAAGAGGGTTCCCCTTTCTCCACATCCTCACCAATATTTGTTGTTTCTTGACTTTTTTAATTTTAGCCATTCTGACCTGTATGAGGTGGTATTTCATTGTGGTTTTGATTTGTATTTCCCTGATGCCAAGTCATGATGAGTGTTTTTTCATGTGTCTCTTGGCCATTTGTATGTCTTCTTTGGAGAAATGTCAGGCAGCAGCTCTTAAAGTATTAAAATACATACAGTCCTGTGGGGCCATGATTGTAAATCCTGTTTGCCTCTGAATCAGGAGATGTGAAAGTGTCCCCTGCACAATTTGCAAAAAAAAACAAAACAAAAAACAGTGTATAAGCTCCTTTCTCAGGGGTCCTGTTGAGCTGTAGCAAGGCCAAAGGGATATGCAAAAATGATGTCTCTCTGCTTATGTTTCCTGTAAGTACCTCTGTAGCCTTTGGATGTATGAAAAACCTGAAGCCTGTCCCTCAGGCTGAAGCTCCAGGATAAATAAATACATTTTTTTTTCCATAGGAACACTGGGATTGTGTTTCAGACTGGTCTCTGTTCAGTGCCCTGTAGATGTTGTCCTACCAATAACTTTCCATTTTTTATAGTCTCTTAAAGCTCAGGAACACCATCATCCTTGTCCACTAGACCCAGGCTAACAAGGGTTGTCACTTGTGTGATATGCATGTACCCACTGGCTTTAGCAGGACATCTGGACAGTGTAAGGGGTGGTACATTCTTGTCATATTCATAAAAATAGTGGTAAAATGCCTTGACTATGAATATTCAGTAGCTTTAGCAATGGTGTGGAAGAGTACACTGTCTACATGTGTGTGTTGGCCCTAGGTTGGAAGTGGGAGAATGCTGTTACTGCTCAAACTCACCAACCCCAGCTAGGGTGTGAGAGAGGTTTGCAACTGAACACATTTACTGATTTTATAGAGTGGGAGAATTCTGTGACTGCTTATGCTGACCTACTCCAGCCAACGAGTGGGAGATCACTGTGACCACCTCTGCTCTCAGGTCTCGGCAATACAGTGGGATAGTTCCATTATCACTCATTCACACCCACTCTAGAGAGGCATCGGAAGGGTGCCATACATATGTGTGCCAGCCTGCATGTGCAGAGTAGTTGGATAGCACACAAATGGCATTCACAAGTGCCTCTGTCTCCAGAAAGAGCCTCAACAGTCCCCTGCCCCTCCATCAGATGCCTCCAGAACAGCAAATCTATCTACTTCACATACAGTTTAGCAACTTTTAAGTTCATGCTTTTGTATTGGATACCAGGGGAAGTAAGCCTAGTCAGCCCTTTAAAAGGAATATCTCAGTTTCCTGTAGTACTTTTGGTCCTTTAGACACCAGTCCTATTGGTCTTCTAAGAAGATAGATGCTTTGGGGGAACTTGTCCCTTCAGTGTAAATCCTAAGGGTTGGTGTGCCTGATAAGATTGATCTTATAGAAGTGCCAGACTGTTGAGTTCCCTCCTTATTGCACATCTCTATTCTGGTGGTGGGGTTTTTGTTGAGAATGGGTCTCTGATGCCCTACTTTTCTTTGGTAAGGTCATCCTATCAGTTTTTGTTAAGAAGCAGTTTAATTGGTTTTCAGATTTTTTTTTTCAGAAAGAAATGATCCATATGTAACTGTATATTTGGTGCAACTGTGGGAGGAGGTGAGTTCAGGATCTTCCTATGCCATCTTGGACCCTTCCTTCAAAAGTATTTACTTCTGAGGGCGCCTGGGTGGCTCAGTTGGTTAAGCGACTGCCTTCGGCTCAGGTCATGATCCTGGAGTCCCAGGATCGAGTCCCGCATCGGGCTCCCTGCTCAGCAGGGAGTCTGCTTCTCCCTCTGACCCTCCCCTGTCTCATGCTCTCTCTCTCTATCTCATTCTCTCTCTCAAATAAATAAATAAATCTTTAAAAAAATAAAATAAAATAAAATAAAATGTTTAAAAAAAAAAGTATTTACTTCTGAGTTTCACTCTTGGAATTACAGCATGAGGAACTCTGTGTACTCACTTCCAAATTAAAAAGCATAACTGTTTGATATTCCATTTTCCTAAGGAAATTCAGCAAATGAGGAAATATTTATTCATGAAAATATACCAAGCATCACGAAGAAATGCATGAGTATGTGGCACTTGAGCCAAAATCTATTCGTTCCTTCCCAAATTCCCTAGGTCCAGTTGATAAAATCCCTATTCTTATTGGGACCGGCAAACAATACAGGGATCTCTCTCCCCTTATCTTCCAATCAAGAGATATGGAACCTACCAGGATGGCCAGGCAAACCAGCCTGTCTTATCTCTCCAACTCAAACTTGAAGAAGCCATTGAAGTTAGGTTTTCCTTTCCATCACACAGCTCACATCTGCCCTATGCCAGGGTAGTAGGCTGAGAATAGTAAGACCTGAAGTGCCTTCATGTTAGGTCAATAAGAGGGCTGATGATACACACAAAGAAGGTAGCAACAAGCCTTGCAGAAACCCTGGAGTAATGGCTTCGGGATTTTTCCTGGGAGAAGTCATTTATAAGAATAGAATGTTTCCAGAATTACCCCCAAAGAAGCTGGGCTTCTTTGAAACAGAATGTGGAGAATTTCAAGTCTAAGGGTTCTCTCACATATAATAGCTTTTTTTAAATTATATTATGTTAGTCACCAAACAGTACATCATTAGTTTTTGATGTAGTGTTCAATGATTCATTGTTTACTTATAACACTCAGTGCTCCATGCAATACATGCCCTCCTGAATACCCTTCATGGGGATAAACCATACCCACAACCCCATCCCCTCTAAAACACTCAGATGGTTTCTTAGAGTCCATAGTCTCTCATGATTCATCTCCCCCTCCGATTCTCCCCCTTCATTTTTCGCTTCCTTCCCCTAATGGCCTCCATGCTATTCCTTAGGTTCCACAAATAAGTGAAACCATATGATAATTGACTTTCTTTACTTGACTTATTTCACTTAGCATAATCTCCTCCAGTCCCATCCATGTTAATGTACAAGTTGGGTATTCATCCTTTCTGATGGCTGAGTAATATTCCATTGTATATATGGACCACATCTCTATCCAATTGTCTGTTGAGGGCATGTGGGCTCTTTCCACAGTTTGGATATTGTGGACATTGCTGCTATGAACACTGGGGTGCATATGGCCCTTCTTTTCACCATATCTGTGTCTTTGGGGTCAATACCCATGAGTGCAATTGCTGGGTCATAGGGTAGCTCTATTTTTAATATTTTGAGGAACCTCCACATTTTTTTCCAAAGTGGCTATAACAACTTGCATTCCCACCAACAGTGTAAGAGGGTTCCCCTTTCTCCACAACCTCTCCAACATTTGTTGTTTCTTGTCTTGTCAATTTTTGCCATTCTAACTGCTGTAAGGTGGTATCTCAGTGAGGTTTTGAATTGAATTTCCCTGATGGCGAATGATGATGAACATTTTTTCATGTGTCTGTTAGCCATTTGTATGTCTTCTTTGGAGAAGTGTCTCTTCATGTCTTCTGTCCATTTTTTAACTTGGTTATTTGGTCTTTGGGTGTCAAGTTTGAGAAGTTCTTTATAGATCTTAGGTATCAGCCCTTTATCTGTAGTGTCATTTGCAAAAAATTCTCCTACTCCGTGTGCCTCTTTGTTTTGTTGACTGTTTCCTTTGCTGTGCAGAAGCTTTTTATCTTGAAGAAGTCCCAAAAGTTCATTTTTGCTTTTGTTTCCCTTGCCTTTGGGGACATTTCTTGAAAGAATTTGCTGTGGCCAATGTCGAAGAGGTTACAGCTCATGTTCTCCTCTAGGATTTTGATGGATTCTTGTCTCATATTGTGGTTTTTCATCCATTTTGAGTTTATTCTTGTGTATGATATATGAGAATGGTCGAGTTTCATTCTTTTGTATATAGCTGTCCAATTTTCCCAGCACCATTTATTGAAGAGACTGTCTTTTTTCCATTGCATATTTTTTCTTGCTCTGTCAAAAATTATTTTATCACAGAGTTGAGGATCCATATCTGGGCTCTCTATTCTGTTCCATTGGTCTATGTGTCTGTTTTTGTGCCAGTACCATGTTGTCTTGGTGGTCACAGATTTGTAATATAGCTTGAAATCAGACAACGTGATATCCCCAGCTTCGTTTTTCTTTTTCAACATTTCCTTGGCGATTTGGGGTCTTTTCTGATTCCATAGAAATTTTAGGATTGTTTGTTCCAACATTTGGAATAATGTCATTAGAATTTTGATCAGGATGGTGTTGAAAGTATAGATTGCTTTGGGCAGCATAGACATTTTAAGAATGTTTATTCTTCTGATCCATGAGCATGGATGCTTTTCAATCTTTTTGTGTCTTCTTCAATTTTGTTCATAAGTGATTTGTAATTCCTAGAGTATAGATCCTTTACCTCTTTGGTTAGGTTTATTCCAAGGTATCTTATGGTTTTTGGTGCTATTGTAAATAGAATTGATTCCCTAATTTCTCTTTCTACACTTACATTGTTAGTGTATAATGAAGCAACTGATTTCTGTGCATTGATTTTGTATCCTGCCACATTACTGAACTGCTCTATGAGTTCTAGTAATCTGGGGGTGGAGTCTTTTGGGTGTTTGACATAAAGTATCATGTCATCTGTGAAGAGAGTTTGATTTCTTCTTTGCCAATTTGAATACATTTTATTTCTTATTGTTCTCTGATTGCTGTTGCTAGGACTTCTAGTACTATGTTGAACAATAGTGGTGAGAGTGGGCATCCTTGTCATGTTCCTGATCTTAAGGGAAAGGCTCTCATCTTTTCCCCATTTGAATGATATTCACTGTGGGTTTTTCATAGACGGATTTTATGAACTTGAGGAATTTTCCCTCTATCCGTATATTCTGAAGAGTTTTAATCAGGAAAGGATGCTATATTTTGTCAAATGCTTTCTTCTGCATCAATTGAGAGGTCCAAATGGTTCTTCTCTCTCCTCTTATTAGTGTGTTCTATCACATTGATTGTTCTGTGAATGTTCAACCATCCTTGCTTCCCAGGGATCGATCCCACCTGGTCATGGTGGATGATCTTTTTAATGTATTGTTGGATCCTATTAGCTAAGATTTTGTTGAGAATTTTTACATCCATATTCATCAGGGATAGCAGTATGAAATTCTCCTTTTCTATGGGGTCTTTGCCTGGTTTGGGGATCAAGGTAATGCTGGCCTCTTAGAATGAGTTTGGAAGCTTTCCTTCTGTTTCTCTTTTTTGAGACAGCTTCAGGAAAATACATATGATTTCTTCTTTGAATGTTTGGTAGAATTCTGCAGGGAATCCATCAGGATCTGGACTTTTGTTTTTTGGGAGGTTTTTGATCACTGCTTCAATCTCGTTACTGGTTATTGGCCTATTCAGGTTGTCAATTTCTTCCTGTTTCAGTCTTGGTAGTTTATAGGTTTCCAGGAAGGCATCAATTTCTTCCATGTTGCTCAATTTATTGGCATAGAGTTGTTGATAATAATTTCTAATAATTGTTTCTATTTCCTTGGTGTTAGTCATGATCTCTTCCTTTTCATTCATAATTTTATTTATTTGGGTCCTTCCTCTTTTCTTTTGGATAAGTCTGGCTAGTGGTTTGTTGATCTTATTAATTCTTTCAAAGAACCAGCTTCTAGATTCATTGATCTGATCTACCATGTTACTGGGTTCTAAGTCATTGATCTGTGCTCTAATCTTAATTATTTCTCTTCTAATGCATGGCTTAGGCATCGTTTGTTATTTTATCTCCAGTTCTTTAAGGTGTAAAGGTACCTGGTGAATTTGGGATTTTACTATTACTTTGAGAGGTTTGGATGGCTATGTATTTCCCCCTTAGGACTGCCTTTGCAGTATCCCATTGGTTTTGGACTGATGTGTTTTCATTCTCATTGGTTTCCATGAATTATTTAAGTTCTTCTTTGATTTCCTGGTTGACCCAAACATGCTTAAGCAGAATGGTCTTTAGCTGCCAAGTGTTTGTATTTCTTCCAAATTTTTTCTTGTGATTGAGTTCCAGTTTTAAAGCGTTGTGGTCTGAGAATATGCAGGGAATAATCTCAGTCTTCTGGTATTGGTTGAGCCCTGATTTGTGACCCAGTATGTGATCTATTTTGGAGAAAGTCCCATGTTCATTTGAGAAAAATGAATATTTTGTTGTTTTAGGGTGGAATGTTCTGTATATATCTATGAGATCCATCTGGTCCAGGGTGTCATTCAAAGCTCTTGTTTCCTTGCTGATTTTCTGCTTAGATGATCCGTCTATTGCTGAGAGTGGAGTATTGAGGTCTCCTACAATTAATGTATAATTATCAATGTGACTCTTTATTTTGGTTAACAGTTCACTTATGTAGTTGGCTGCTCCCATGTTGGGGGCATAGATATTTAGAATTCTTAGATCTCCTTGTTGGATAGACCCTTTAAGAATGATATAGTGTCCTTCTGTGTCTCTAACCACAGTCTTTGGCTTAAAATCTAATTTGTGTGACATGAGAACTTCTACTGCAGCTTTCTTTTGAGGTCCGTTGGCATGGAAGATGGATCTCCATCCCTTAACTTTCAGTCTGGATGTAACTTTAGATTCAAAATGAGTCTCTTGTAGACAGCATATGGATGGGTCCTGTCTTTTTATCCAATCTGCAACCCTGTGCCGTTTTATGGGAGCATTTAGGCCATTCATGTTGAAAGTGATTATTGAAAGATATGAAATTATTTTCATCATGTTGTCTGTGAATTCCTTGTTTCTATAGATTGTCTCTGTAAATTTCTGTTCTGTATCACTCTTGGGGCCTTTCTCCTTTTATAGAACACCCCTTAATATATCTTGCAGGGCCATCTTAGTGGTCACATATTCTTTCAGTTTCTGCTGGTCTTGGGAGTTCCTCTTCTTTCCATCCATTCTAAATGACAGCCTTGCAGGATAAAGTATTCTTGGCTGCATGTTCTTCTGAATATGTCTTGGCAGCCCTTTTTGGCTTGCCAGGTCTCTGTGGATCGGTCTGACGTTATTCTGATGTTCCTCCCTCTGTATGTAAGGAATCTCTTCCCCCTAATTGCCCTTAAGATGGTTTCCATGGTTCTAAGATTTTTGAGTTTACTATTAAATGCCAGGGCGTTGGTCTTTTCTCCTTGATCTTGGGAGGGGTCCTCTCTGCCTCTAGGACATGAATGTTTGTTTCCTTCCCCAGATTAGGGAAATTCTCAGCTACAATTTGCTCAAATATATCTTCTAGTCCTCTCTCTCTGTCCACTCCCTCAGGGATCCCAGTAATTCTGACATTAGAACATTTCATGCCATCACTTATTTCTCTAATTCTGTTTTCATGGATTTTGAGTTGTTTCTCCCAGGCTTCCTCATTTTCCTCCTTTGCTATCAGTTTGTGTTTTAGATCACTAATTCCTACTTCTGCCTTGTTTACCCTAGCTGTTAGAGTATCTAGTTTATTTATTTATTTTTTAAAGATTTTATTTATTTATTTGAGAGAGAGAGAATGAGAGACAGAGAGCATGAGAGGGAGGAGGGTCAGAGGGAGAAGCAGACTCCCCGCTGAGCAGGGAGGCCGATGCGGGACTCGATCCCAGGACTCCAGGATCATGACCTGAGCTGAAGGCAGTCGCTTAACCAACTGAGCCACCCAGGCGCTCCTAGAGTATCTAGTTTAGATTGGATCTCATTGGTAGCATTTTTAAGTTCTGCCATTTCAGCTCTCATTTTCACCCTTAGGGACTCTATGTTGCCTAATCAATTTCTCCATTCTAGCTATCATCTTCATAACTGTTACCCTGATGTCTATTTCTGACATCTTGCTTATATCTATATCAATTTGTAAATCTGTGGCAGAAATCACAGTCTCTGAGTCTTTTCTAATTTGGGGACTCCTCCTCTTAGTCATTTTGTTGAGGGGTGGTTGATGGAATGTAGAGAATCCAAATTATTGACCACAACCCAAGCAAGATACACCTGCTTTATAGGGACCTTAGGTTTGTTGGCCTCTTGTTCTCCCAGCCTGTCTTCTGGGGGAGAGGCCTGCTGTGCTGTTACTCAGGCAACTTTATTCAGGCAGAGTTGCCCTGCCCCATTTGGGCGGGGGGCATGGGCTCAGTGAAAACCAGTTATTTAGGACTTTTGTTCTCTGGTGGCTTTCCCTGGCAGCTTTCTGCATTTCTTCCAAGAGTCAGAGCAGAAGCGACCATTTCCAACCCTCTGCCTCTGAACAGAGATTGCAATCTGTTCTGTGCACTCTCCAGTCCACACTGTCTCCATTTCTGTCTGTGCTGCTAAAAACCATAGCTGCCTGGGTTGTGCACCCCAAGGAGCACCCTCAACCCTCGCTTCCAGGTCCAGGCACGTCGCTGCCTTTGGTGCTTCTAAAACCACCAGGCACCCCAGTTTGCATGTACCGCCCCACAGTTCCAGGTTTCAGTCCAGGGGGCTGCCCTAAGTTCTTTCTCTGCTGCTACCAGTTGGCCAGTCTCTGCCCAGTCCCCAGTGCAGGAGGCTTTCATGCTCTAGTGGTGCAGGACCCCAGAGGTTCCCAGCCCCTTCCATTTATCTTCTGATATCTGCCCACAAAATCACGGTTCCCCCCTTCATACCTTGAAATCAACCGCCTGTGATATTCTTTTTGTAGAGATCCAGATATATCTTCTTACCTCTCAGGATGATTTTGTGGGTGTTCAGAGTGGTCTGGTAGATATCCAGCTCAATTCAGGGGACCAGTTGGAATAAGGTTCCCTATTTCTCCACCATCGTTGCCTCTCTGTCCAATAGGTTTTTTTAATTAATAAGAACAAGCTAAACTACAAGACAGGTAACTCAACAGAGAATGTCAGAGGGATTGATAGCTAAAAAGAGCCTTTTTGGCATCAGAAAATTAACCTTAAAGTTCGGTCTAGAAAATTACACCTGTAAATTGGTCTAAATTTAATTTGGTCATATGTGATTTAAAACATGCCACAGGGCATTGTAAAAGAAATAACTAACCAGCAATTAGTAGATTAATTAAATATTATGTGAGTACCAGAAGGAAAGAAAATAGAGATAGGTTAGAAAAAAAATATTAGAAGAAATAATGGCTGAAAACTCCTCAAATTTCATTCAAAAAAAAGAGAGAAAGAAAGAAACATGATCTACACAACCAAGACTCAATATAGTGTAAGTAGGATAAACGAGATCCACACCAAGACAAAACACTGTAAAAACTCTGAAAACAAAGTTTATAAAAAAGAAAAAAAAGAAAGCACAGAAGACTGACTTTTTATAAAGGGACTAATATTAACACTACGACTAACATAAACAATGGAAGTCAGAAAAAAGTGAGAAGATGTATTCAGAATGGTTGAAAAAAAAGGTGAATGAAGAATCTTATATCCATCAAAACTGAAGACAAAATGAAGATAAAATAAAGACATTATCAGATAAAAAAACAGTAAATAATATATTCCTAACAGGTGTGTCTTACAGGAAATGGTAAAGGAGGCTCTTTTCTTTCTTTCTCTTTCTTTCTTTCTTTCTTTCCTCCTTTCTTTCTTTCTTTCTTTCTTTCTTTCTTCTTTCTTTCTTTCCTCCTTTCTTTCTTTCTTTCTTTCTTTCTTTCTTTCTTCCTTTCTTTCTTTCTTCTTCTTTCTTCTTATTAAGCTTTTAATTTTAATTACAGTATAGTTGTCATACAGTGTTATATTACTTTCAGGGATACAACATAGTGATTCAACAATACTATATATTACTCAGTGCTCATCATGACAAGTGTACCCTTTAATCCCCATTACTCATTTTAGCCATTCCCCTACCCACCTCCGTTCTGGCAACCACCAGTTTGTTTTATATAGTTAAGAATCTGATTCTTGGTTTCTCTCTCCTTTTTCCCTTTGTCTATTTGTTTTGTTTCTTAATTTCCACATATGAATGAAATCATATGGTATTTGTCTTTCTCTGACTGGCTTATTTCACTTAGCATTATATTCTCTAGCTCCATACATGCTGTTGCAAAAGAGCACAAATATATGGAGGTTAAATAACATGCTACTACACAATTAATGGGTCAACCAAGAAATCAATGAAATCAAAAATTACATGGAAACAAATTAAAATGAAAACACAGTGGTCTAAAATCTTGGGGGATGCAGCAAAAGCAGTTCAAAGAGGGAAGTATATAGCAATACAGGCCTACCTCAAAAGCAAGAAAAATCTCAAATAAGCAAATTAACTTCACATCTAAAGGAGCTAGAATAGCAGACAACATACAAAACCAGCAGAAGGAGGGAAATAATAAATATTAGAGCAGAAATAAATGATATAGAAACAAAAAAAAATAGAACAAAACATTGAAACCAGGAGCTAGTTCTTTGAAAATATCAACCAAATTGATACACCTCTAGCAAGACTCATAAAAAAAGAGAGGACTCAAATAAAATCACAAATGTGAGAGGAGAAATAACAACCAATACCACAGAAATACAAACAATTGTAACAGTATTTTGAAAAGTTGAATGTCAACAAATTGGGCAACCTGCAAAAAGGTAATCAAAAACTGCCAACAAACAAAAGATCAGGACCAGATAGGATCACTGGTGAATTCTACCAAACATTTACAAAACAGTTAATACCTATTCTTCTCAAACTATTCCAAAAAATAGAAGAGAAAGAAACTTTCAAATTCATTCTAAAAGAAATTGGTTTTTAGAGATTTTTATTTATTTATTTATTTTAGAGAGAGAGAGAGAATGAACAAGGATGAGGGGCAGAGGGAGAGGGAGAGAGATGGAGAGAGAAGCACACTCCCTGCTGAGCAGGGAGGCTGACACAAACCTTGATCCCAGGACCTGGAGATCATGACCTGAGCCAAAGGCAAACACTTAACTGACTGGAGCCACCCAGGTGCCCCTCTAAAGGAAGTTCTTAAAGCAAGTGATCCCAGATGCTAATTTGAATCTCTACACAGAAAAAAACAAGCAAGATTAAGGTGATTGTGTAAGTTTGCAAGACAATATAAATTTATATCTTATTTTTTTCTTAACTAATTTAGAAAATTATATACAACTATATATATAGTCTAATTGTATAATATATATAATTGCATATTGCAATATATAATATATATAATTGCATATATATATAATTATATTGCTAGAGCTATAATATATAGAAATATAATGTATTTGGAAGTAAGAACAAAAGGGAGATGCATTGGTGCAAAGCTTTATTGGACTAAGGATATGACACTGGATAATAATTTGAATCCTCAAGGGAAAATGAAAAGAGGAGGAAATTATAAATAAGTAAATCTATAAATATAAATATACACTTACTCTTCTCTCTTTCCTCAACTCTTTTAATAAACATAAAATTAGGGGCACCTGGGTGGCTCAGTCATTGAGCTTCTGCCTTTGGCTCAGGTCATGATCCTGGGGTCCTGGGATCGAGCCCTGCATTGGGCTCCCTGCTCAGCAGGAAGCCTGTTTCTCCCTCTCCCACTCCCCCTGCTTGTGTTCCTTCTCTTGCTGTGTCTCTCTCTGTCAAATGAATGGACAAAATCTTTAAAAAAAAATTTAAAAAAACATAAAATTATACAAAATAATAATTAAAACAATTCTTCACTAAGGTTGCAACATGTATAGATGTTAACTATATGTAATATGTAATATGTAAACTATAAGCACAAAAAGGGGAAGAGAAAATAGAGCTATAGAAGGGTAATTTTTTTTATCTCATTGGAATCCTGTCTATGAATATGAAGTAAGTTCTGATAAAGCATGTATAATAAGCGTTAGATCAGCCACTATGAATATAACTCAAATAAATATGGTGAAAAATTAGTAAAGGAAATAAAATATTTCCCTAAAAATATTTACTTATTGGAGAAAAAAAGAAGGAGTAATAGAAGGACAATAAGATATGAGACAAATAGAAAACAAAAAGTAAAATATCACATGTAAATCCAACTATATTGATAGTTTCATTTAATGCAAGTTGATTAAACAATCAAATCAAAATACAGTGATTATCAATCCAGATTACAAACAATATCCAAATAAATGCTGTCTGCTGGGAGAAAAAATAGATTCAAAGACATAAAAGGATTTAAAGTAGAAGAATGGAAAAAATATAGATCACAAAAATAGAAATTACAAGAAAGCTGCTATGTTCAGACTAATAGACAATATATTTTTTTAGACAATATAAGTTTTAAACAAAAATTGTCACAAGGGAAAAAGAAGAATATTTAATAATGATAAAAAGGTCAATCTAACAGAAGAATGTAAAAATAATAAACATATATAGAGCTAATTATAAAGCATTAAAATATTCAGTCTGACTACATACTAAACCATAAAAGAAGCCCCCATAAATTCAAAAAGATTGAAGTTGTACATACTATATTATCCAGAAACAAAGAAAAAGAAATTAAGCAAAAATATGTTAGACATTTTTTATATGTGGAAATTAAACACACCTCTAAATAACAAATGTGTTTCAGGAAAAATTAAAAGGAAATTATGAAATACTTTGTTGTGAATGAATATTAAGACACAGCATACCAAAATGTGTGTGATGTAAGTAAAAGGTTGCTTAGAGGAAATTTTATAGCTACAAATTCCTATAAAATAAAAAAAAAGGAAAAAAATATTTATTACCTAATCTTCCAAATTATAATTCTTAATATATAAGAGCAAACTGAAACCAAAGAAAGCAGAAGAAAAAAATTAAGGATTAAAGTGGAAATTAATGAAATAGAGAATAGAAAAAGAACAGAGAAAAACAATGAAATCTAAAATTTTTTTTTTTTAAGATAAGCAAAATCAAAAGAAACAAAAAATTCAAACTGCTAAAATCAAATTTGGAAGAGGAGTCATTGTTAATGGCATTGTGGAAATAAAAATATGTATAAGAGAATAATATGAACAAATGTATGCCAAAAAGATAGCTAACATAATAAAGAAAGTCTAGTGAAAATGAGTCAAGAAGATTACAAAACCTGAAGTGACTTTAAAAAAATTAAAAAGAGAGAAGCTTTAATATAAAAAAACCCTCTTACAATAATCTAGGACAAAATGGCTTTACTGTTAAATTCCATCAGTCTTCTTTCTTTTCTTTCTTTCTTTCTTTCTTTCTTTCTTTCTCTTTTAATTTTTTTATTTTTTTTCAAATTTTCATTCAAATTCTGGTTAGTTAGCATATAGTGTAATATTGGTTTCAGGAGTAGAATTCTGTGATTCATCAGATACATATAATACTCAGTGCTCAACATAAGTGCCCTCCTTAATACCTATCACCCATTTAGCCCATCCCCTGCCCACCTCCTCTCCATCAACCCTCAGTTTGTTTTCTATAGTTAAGAGTCTCTTATGGTTTGCCTCCCTCTTTTTTCCCCCTTACCCTATGTTCATCTGTTTTGTTTCTTAAATTCCACATGAGTGACATCACATCATATTTGTCCTTCTCTGACTTATTCTGCTTAGCATAATACCCTCTAGCTGCATCCACATCATTGCAAATGGCAAATTTTCATTCTTTTTGATGCCTGAGTAATATTTTGTTGTGTGTGTGTGTGTGTGCGCACGTGTGTGTTTGTGTCATTTCTTCATCCGTCAGTTGAGAGACATTTGGGCCCTTACCATAATTTGGTTATTGTTGATAAGGGTGCTATAAACATTGGGGTGCATGAGCCCCTTTGAATCTGTAGTTTTGTATCCTTTGCATAAATACCTAGTAGTGCAATTGCTGGGTTCTAGGGTAGTTCTATTTTTAACTTTTGGAGGAACCTCCATAGTGTTTTCCACAGCGGCTGCACCAGTTTGCACAAACATTTAAAGATATGCCCTTTATCTGATATGTCATTTGCCAATATTTTCTCCCATTCTGTCAGTTGTCTTTTGGTTTTGTTGACTGTTGACTGTTTCCTTTGCTGTGCAAAAGCTTCTTATCTTGATGAAGTCCCAATAGTTCATTTTTGCCCTTACTTCCCTTGCCTTCAGCGATGTTCCTAGCAAGAAGTTGCTGCGCCTGATGTCAAAGAGTTTGCTGCCTGTGTTCTCCTTAAGGATTTTGATGGACTCCTGTCTCACATTTAGGTCTTTCATTCATTTTGAGTCTATTTTTGTGTATGTTCTAAGGAAAAGGTCCAGTTACATTCTTCTGCATGTGGTTGTCCAGTTTTCCCAACACCATTTGTTGAAAAGACTATTTTTTTTCCATTGGACATTCTTGCTTTGTTGAATATTAGTTGACCATAGAGTTGAGGGAACATTTCTGGGCTCTCTATTTGTTCCATTGATCTATGTGTCTGTTTTTGTGCCAGTACCATACTATCTTGATGATTACAGCTTTGTAATGGAGTTTGAATTCCGGAATTGTGATGCCACCAGCTTTGCTTTTCTTTTTCAACATTCCACTGGCTATTCGGGGTCTCTTCTGGTTCCATATAAATTTTAGGATATTTGTTCCATTTCTTTGAAAAAAGTTGATGGTATTTTGATAGGGATGGCATTATGCATGTAGATTGCTCTAGGTAGCATAGACATTTTCACGAAATTTGTTCTTCCAATCCATGAGCACTGAATGCTTTTCCATTTTGTTGTGTCTTCCTCTATTTCTTTAATGAGTATTCTATAGTTTTCTGAGTACAGATTCTTTGCCTCTTTGGTTAGATTTATTCAAAGGTATCTTATGATTTTGGGTGCAATTGTAAGTGGGATCGACTCCTTAATTTCTCTGTCTTCTGTCTTGTTCGTGTATAAAAATGCAACTAATTTCTGTGCATTGATTTAATATCCTGCCAATTTACTGAATTCCTGTATGAGTTCTAGCAGTTTTGGGGTGGAGTCTTTTGGGTTTTCTGCATAAAGTATCATATCATCTGCAAAGAGTGAAGGTTTGACTTATTTGCTGATTCAGATAGCTTTTATTTTTTTTTGTTGTCTGACTGCTGAGGCTAGGACTTCTACTACAATGTTGAATTGCAGTGGTGATAGTGGACATCCCTGCCGTGTTCCTGACCTTAAGGGAAAAGCTCTCAGTTTTTCCCCATTGAGAATGATATTCGCTGTGGGATTTTCATAGATGGCTCTTATGATATTGAGGTATGTACCCTCCATCCCTACACTGTGAAGAGTTTTCGTCAAGAAAGGATGCTGTACTTTGTCAAATGCTTTTTCTGCATCTATTGAGAGGATCATATGGTTCTTGTTCTTTCTTTTATTAATATATTGTATCACAATGAGTGCTTTGCAGATGTTGAACAAACTCACAGCCCAGGAATAAATCCCACTTTATCATGGTGAATAATCCTTTTAATATACTGCTGGATCTTTGCATCCATGTTCATCAGGGATATTGGTCTGTAATTCTCTTTTTTGATGGGGTCTTTGTCTGGTTTTAAGATCAAGGTAATGTTGGCCTCATGAAATGAGTTTGGAAGTTTTCCTTCCATTTTTATTTATTTTTTTTTTGGAACAGTTTCAGAAGAATAGGTATTAATTCTTCTTGAAATGTTTGGTTTCAAACATTTTAAATTCCCCTGGGAAGCCAACTGGCCCTGGGCTTTTGTTACTTGGGAGATTTTTGATAACTGCTTCAATTTCCTTACTATTTATGGGTCTGTTCAGGTTTTCTATTTCTTCCTGTTTCAGGTTTGGTAGTATATATGTCTCTAAGAAAGCATTCATTTCCTCCAGATTGTCTAATTTGCTGGTACATAGTGGCTCATAATATGTTCTTATAATTGTATTTCTTTGGTGTTGGTTGTGATCTCTGCTCTCTCATTCATGATTTTATTTATTTGGGTCCTTTCTCTTTTCTTTTTGATAAGTCTGGTGAGGGGTTTATCAATCTTATTAATTCTTTCAAAGAACCAGCTCCTAGTTTCATTGATCTGTTCTACTCTTCTTTTGGTTTCTATTTCATTGATTTATGCTCTGATCTTTATTATTTCTCTTTTGCTGGGTTTAAACTTTATTTGCTTTTCTTTCTCCAGCTCCTTTAGGTGTAGGGTTAGGTTGTTTATTTGAGACCTTCCTTGTTTCATGAGAAAGGATTGTATTGCCATATACTTTCCTCTGGACCGCCTTTGCTGCATCCAAAAGATTTTGAATAGTTGTGTTTTCATTCTCATTTGTTTCCATGAATTTTTTAAATTCTTCTTTAATTTTCTGTTTGACCCATTCATTCTTTAGTAGGATGCTCTTTAGCCTCCATGTATTTGAGTTCTTTCGAACTTTCCTCTTGTGAGTTTGAGTTTCAAAGCATTGTGGTCTGAAAATATGTGGGGAATGATCCCAATCTTTTGGTACCAGTTGAGACCTGATTTGTGACCCAGGATGTGATGTATTCTGGAGAATGCTCCATGTGCACTAGAGAAGAATGTGTATTCTGTTGCTTTGGGATGGAATGTTCTGAATATATCTGTGAAGTCCATCTGGTCCAGTGTGTCATTTAAAGTCT
>NC_138385.1:50554705-50562485 GCF_054177405.1 Leptonychotes weddellii
ATGATATAGAGTCAAGAGCACCTGGGTGGCTCAGTTGTTAAGCGTCTGCCTTCAGCTCAGGTTATGATCCCAGGGTCCTGGGATCGAGCCCCACATTGAGCTCCCTGCTCCATGGGAAGCCTGTTTCTCACTCACCCTCTCCCACTCACCCTCTCCTACTCACCCTGCTTGTGTTCCCTCTCTCGCTATGTCTCTCTCTGTCAAATAAATAAATAAAATCTTTAAAAAAATGTATGATATAGAGTCCTTCATCATATCTTATTGTATTCTTTGTTTTAAAATCTAATTTGTCTGATATAAAGATTGCCACCCCAGCTTTCTTTTTATGTCCATTAGCATGGTAAATCGGTTTCCACCCCTTCATTTTAAATCTGGTGTTGTCTTTGGGTCTAAAATGAGTGTCTTGCAGACAGCATATCGATGAGTCTTGTTTATTTTATACATTCTGGTACCCTGTGTCTTTTGATTGGAGCATTTAGCCCATTTACATTCGGGTAACTATTGAATGATATGAATTTATTGCCATTGTATTGCCTGTAAGGTGACTGTTACTGTATATTGTCTCTGTTCCATTCTGGTCAATGTTACTTTTAGGCTCTTTTCTTGCTTAGAGGACCCCTTTCAATGTTTCTTGTAGGGCTGGTTTTGTGTTTGCAAATTCTTTTAGTTTTTGTTTGTCCTGGAAGCTTTTTATCTCTCCTTCTATTTTCAATGACATCCTAGGTGGATATAGCATTCTTGGCTGCATTCTTTTTTTCTCGTTTAGTGCCCTGAATATATCATGCCAGTCCTTTCTGGCCTACCAGGTCTCTGTGGATAGGTCTGCTGCCAATCTAATGTTTCTACCATTGTAGGTTACAGACTTCTTGTCCCAAGCTGCTTTCAGGATTTTCTCTTTGTCTCTGAGATTTGTTATGTTTTACTGTTAGATGTCGGGATGCTGACCTATTTTTATTCATTTTGAGGGTGTTCTCTATGCCTCCTGGATTTTGATGCTTATTTCCTTCCCCAAATTAGGCAAATTCTCCACTACAATTTGCTCCAATATGGCTTCAGCCCCTCTCTCTCTTTCTTCTTTTGGGATCCCAATTATTCTAATATTGTTTTGTTTTATGGTGTCACTTATTTCTCGAATTTTCCCCTCGTGATCCAGTAGTTGTTTACCTCTCTTTTTCTCAGCTTCTTTATTCTCCATCATTTGGTCTTCTAGATCACTAATTCTCTCTTCTGCCTCATTTATCCTAGCAGTTAGAGCCTCCATTTTTTATTGCATCTCATTAACAGACTTTTTGATTTTGACTTGGTTAGATTTTATTTCTCCAGAAAGGGATTCTCTATTATCTTCTATGCTTTTTTAAAGCCCAGCTAGTATCTTTATAATCATCATTCTGAACTCTAGTTCGAACATCTTACTAATGTCCATGTTGATTAGGTCCCTGGCAGCCAGTACTGCCTCTTGTTTTTATTTATTTTTTGACGTGAGTTTTTCTATTTTGTCATTTTGTCCAGAAAAGAATAGATGAATGGGAGAATAAAGGGCTAAAATGGTAATAAAAACCCCAGAAAAATACACACTAAAGAAATTAGAAGAGACCTGAAACTAGGGGAAAAGAAGCAAAATAATAATAATAATAATAATAATAATAATAATAGTAATAATAATAATATGATCAGCCTGATGAATAGAACAGAAACTCACACTAGATTTTGGGTGTATTTTGGTCTGTTAGAAGAGACTGCCTCCCAAAATTTTAAAGAAAGAAAAACCTAAATATATAGAAAAATAAGGGTAAATACAATGGAGGGATGGAATATGACTCTAAGAATGAAAATTAAAAAAGATTTTTAAAAAGGAATTGATAAGATAAAAACTTGGTTGAAATAAGAAAGAAGAAAATTTAAAAAACAAAAAAACAAAAAAAAAGAAAGGAGAGAATGTTATCAGGGGGGTGAATAGAATAAAGCCATACACTAGATTTAGGGTATATTTTGGTCTGTTAGAAGAAAGTGTATTCCAAAATTTTAAAGAAAGTAAAACATATATATATATTTTATATTTATATATATATTTATTTATTTATACACAAAAAATAAGGTTAAATACAATGAAGGGATAGAATATGACTGTAAAAATGAAAATTAAAAAAGATTTTAAAAAAGGAATTGATAAGAAGTTAGTTGAAAAAAGAAAGAAGAAAAATTTAAAAAAAATAAGTAGAAAAGGAAAAAAATAAAGAAAATTTAAAAAATTAACTTTGAAAGTGTAAAAAATCATGGGAAAAAAGCCATGAAATCTATGTGCTGTATTCTCCTAGCATTGGAGTTTTGCAGTTCTCACTGATCAGTAAACTTGGGTTTTGGCTGGATGTTCTTGCTGATTTTCTGGGGGAGGGGCTTGTTGCAGTGATTCTCAAATGTCTTTGCCAAATGCAGAATTGCACCACCCTTGCCAGAGGCCAGTTTAAGTAATCTGCTCAGGTTTGATCTCAGTTGCTTTGTACCCTGAAGGCTTTTTGTACAGCTTTAGAGGACAAGAATGAAAATGGCGGCCTCCCACTCTCTGGCCCAGAGGACCTGAGAGCTCAGAGCCCCACTCCTCAGTGTTCCCTCAGAGAAAAGCAGTCAATCACTCTTCTGTCATTGGGCTCCAACTGCATGATGTGCTCACCTGGTCTGTGACCAAGCACTTTTATCTCTGGCACACAACCCTGTTTGGAGTCTCCAAACCCAATAGATTCCTGAGGCACACTCCCATGCTTCTTCTCCTGGGGGATGAAGGGGATTCTCTCCGGACCTGCTGCTTGTTGGGCCCCTGCTCGAAATACAGTGGCCTGACTCCTGCATGGATCACAGTTTATGGCAACCTGGAGCTGAGAGCCCACTCCTCAGCCTACTCTTTGTAGCCAGCTTCCCCACTCCAATACCTGGGAGCTCTGCCACACTCAGGCACCCTCAGTCTTTCCTTGGACACCGACGGTCCTGAGACCACACTGTCCCAGCAAGGGTTCCAACCCCCACAAAGCCACTGGAGCGATGTCCCTCAGCAGAGCAGACTTCTAAAAGTTCCAATTTTGTGCTTCACTGCTCTATCACTTGCAGGTAGCTGGCTGATGGAAGCTCCCTCTCCCCAAGGTCTATCTTCCCATATATTGCCTCAGATTCACTTGTCTGCATATCCTACTTTCCAGAAAGTGATCACTTTTCTGTTCACAGAGTTGCTGTTATTCTTTTCTTCAATAGTCTATTGAGTTCATAGGTGTTCAGAATGGTTTGATAACTATCTAGCTGAATTCCTGGGACCAGACAAAATTTACATCTCCTACTCCTCTGTCATCTTGCTAGCACTCTTCTCCACCAATTGATTTCTTTTTTGTTTTGTTTTGTTTTTTAGATTTTATTTATTTATTTGACAGAGAGAGAGATAGTGACAGCAGGAACACAAGCAAGGGGAGTGGGAGAGGGAGAAGCAGCCTTCCTGCTGAGCAGGGAGCCTGATGTGGGACTTGATCTCAGGACCCTGGGATCATGACCTGAGCTGAAGGCAGACACTTAACAACTCAGCCACCCAGGTGCCCCATCTGCCAATTGATTTCTGAAAAGTTGCCAAGAGAATTCAATCTGGGGAGAATAGCCTTTTCAACAAGTGGTGCTGAACAACTTGGAATCTATATGCAAAAAATGAATCTGGACCCCCTACTCATGCCATACACTGAAATTAACTCGAAATTGAACAGACCTAAAATTATAGCTAAAACTGTGATGTTCTTGGAAGAACACATAGGCATAAATCTCTGTGACTTTGGAACAGACAATGGTTTCTTAGATATGACACCAAAAACAAAACTAACAAAAGAAAAAATAAATAGGACATCATCAAAAAATGTCATCAAAAAACATAATTCAAGGGCACTTGGGTGGCTTAGTTGGTTAAGTGCCTGACTCTTGATTTTGGCTCAGGTCATGATCTCAAGTTTATGAGATCTAGCCCCAAGTTGGGCTCTCCACTGAGCATGGAGCTTGCTTAAGATTCTCTCTCCCCCTCTGCACATCATTCCTGCTACTGCATGTTATCTCTCAAGAAAAAAAAAAAACACCAAATTACATTATTAAGAAATAAAAAGATAACTCACAGAATGGGAGAAAATATTTGAAATTTATATATCTGATAAGGTACTTTTACCTAGACTATGAAAAGAACTTTTATAACAATGATAAAAGGCAACAAAATTTTTAAATGGGTAAAAGAGTTACATAGCCACTTATCCTCCAGAATGGCCAATAAACACATGAAAAGATGAGTCATTTGGGGAATGCTAATGAAAACCACAATGAGCTATACTTTGCATGCACTAGAATGACTATTACAAAAAGAACAAATGATAAGACGTATTGTCAAGTATTTGGAGAAAATGGAGTACTTATACATTGCAAATTGGCATATAAAATCGTGCACCTGCTTTGGAAAATAGTTTGACACTTCCTCAAAATATTTTAAAAAAAAAGAATTATCATATGACCTAGTAATTTTACTCCGAGGTATAAACCCAGGAGAAATGAAAACATGTTCACAAAAACTAGTACTCATATGGACATATCAGGATTATTCATGATAGAAAGATGAAAATAACTTAAAAAGTCCATCAACTAATGAATGGATAAATTAAATGTGGTATATCAATGCAATGAAATACTATCTGGCAAAAAAAAAAAGTATTAACACATGATACAATATGGGTGAACCTTGAGAAATTATGTTAAGTAACAAAAGCTAGTCACATATTATAAGACGGATTTATTTGATATCTTCATAAAAGTCTTATAAAGTAAATTGGTGGTTGCCTAGGGCTGGCCTTTGGATGGAAATTGAAAGAAACTGGTAATAGACATAGGATTTTATTTTGGGGATAAGATAGACATAAAATTGTTTGTGGTGATGTTTGCACAATTATGTGATTATGCTATAAGCCAATACATTATATGCATTAAATTAAGGGTGAATTCTACAATATGTGAATTATATCTTAATAATATTGTTTTTAAAAAAGTAAGTACTTCTGTTCATCAAAAGATACCATTGAGGAAGTACCATAGCAAAATACAGGGTGGGAAATATTATACATTTATATAGATATACAGATATATAGATATGACAAAGGACTTGTATCCATAATATAAAAATGAATATTCATATAATTTAATCAGAAAAGGACAGACAACCCAATAGAAAACTGAGCAAAATTCTTGAATGGTCATTTTATAAAACAGAATAATTAAATGACCAATAACCATAGTAAATGATGCTCAACTTTGTCAGTCATCAGAGAAATGCAAATGAGTTCCTAGTATATTAATTTTTAAAACATACACTGTTTTATTAGTTTCAGATATACAATATAGTGGTTCAACAATCCCATACATCATCTGGTGCTCATCTTGAAAAGAACACCCCTTAATCCCCATCAACTATTTCACCTACTCCCACCCACCCTGTGGTCTCTTGGGTGACCACCAGATTTTTCTCTATAATTAAGAATTTGTTTCTTTGTCTCCCATTTTTTTCCACTTTTGCTCACTTGTTTTTGTTAAAGTCCACATATGAGAGAAATCATAGGGTATTTCTCTTTCAATGACTGATTTATTTCACTTAGCATTATACTCCCTAGTTCCATCTGTGTCATAGCAAATGGCATGATTTCATTCTGTTTTATGGCTGAATAATATTTCACTGTGGTGGAATTTATCCATTCATCAATGGGTGGATATTTGGGCTGCTTCCATAATTTGGCAATGGTAAATAATGCTGCTATAAACATAGGGGTGCATGAGATACTAATATATTCTTGCTAGAATGGCAAAATTAAGACTCAAAATACTACCTGTTCCTGAAAATGTGGAGACACTGGACTATTATATGCTGCTTAAGTATATGTTGGTATAATCACTTTGATTATCTTCTCAACAGTGTCAGTAAAGCTAAATATTTTAATTTTTATGACCCAAAGATTCACAATAGATATACCCAAAAGAAATACATGCATGCATTCACCAAAAGACATGTGCTCATAGTGTTCATAGTGGTTCTCTCAGTATTTGTCTCACACCTGTATAACCCAAATACCCATTAAGTGTAGAATGGATAGTGTTTTCTTTATTCAATATATAGCAATAAGTATAAAGAAACTATTATTATACACAACAACATAGAACTCACAAATGTAATGCTGAAAGAAAGAAACCAAACACAAAAGAAGTACACACTATATAACTTATATAAAGATAAAAAATTAGAAAAAAGTTACTTATGGTGATAGAATGCAAGATAGTAATAACTCCAGAGGTAAATGACTGGAAGAGGCATAGGAAGGATTTCTGAGGTGCTAAACATGTCCTACTTTTTAATCAGGGTGTTGATTGCCTGGATATGATTACTAAAAGATTTCTTTACAATTTTTAGTTATATCACATTTCAAATTAAGTTCAATGTTTTATATTATGGAATCAGTGGTGGTTAATCATGATAGCTATCTTCTTTCATGATAAACCATGGACTAAATATAATGTACAAAACAGAATTTACAAAACATATGTTAGTTATTAAATTCAAAGAGTTTCATGAATATATATTGTTTACAACAAGAAAATAAGGTATGATAAAGAGAGAATGCCGGGCGCCTGGGTGGCTCAGTTGGTTAAGCGACTGCCTTCAGCTCAGGTCATGATCCTGGAGTCCCTGGATCGAGTCCCGCATCGGGCTCCCTGCTTGGCAGGGAGTCTGCTCCTCCCTCTGACCCTCCCCCCTCTCATGTGCTCTCTCTCATTCTCTCTCAAATAAATAAATAAAATCTTCAAAAAAAAAAAAAAAGAGAGAATGCCAAAGAACAAACAGAGTACTTAGGAGTACAAAAAATAAATGCATATATAATTTTCATTTTTGCATGTTGCTGTCCAGTTTTCCCAATACCATTTGTTGAAAAGACTGTCTTTTTCCCATTGCATATTCTTCCCTGCTTCACTGTAGATTGACAATATAGTTGTAGGTTCATTTCTGGGTTTTCCATTCTGTTCTATTGATCTATGTGCTCATTTTTGTCCCACTACCATACTATTTTGATCACTGCAGCTTTGTAATGTAAATTGAAGTCTGAAATTGTGATGCCTCCAGCTTTACTTTTCTTTCTCAAAGTTGCTTTAACTATTTGGGGTCTTTTGTGGCTCTATACAAATGTTAGGACCTTTTGTTCTAGCTCTATGAATAATGTTGTTATTTTGATAGGAATTGCATTATATGCGTTTATTGCTTTGGGTAGTTTAGACATTTTAAGAATATTTGTTCTTCCAATCCAGGTACATGGGTGGTCTTTCCATTTCTTTACCATTTTCAAGATCTTTCATCAGTGTTTTATAGTTTTCAAAGTACAGGTCTTTTAATTCTTTGGTGAGATTTGTTCCTGGGTATCTTACTGTTTTTGGTGCAATTGTAAATGGGATTCATTCCTTAATTTGTCTCTCTGCTGCTTCATTATTGGTGTAGAGATATGCAGCAGATTTCTGTATGTTGATTTTGTATCCTGTGACTTTAGTGAATTTGTTTAACAGTTGTAGCAGTTTTTTTGTATTATGTTATGTTAATCACCATATATTACATCATTAGTTTTTGATGTAGTGTTCCATGATTCATTGTTTGCATATAACACCCAGTGCTCCATGCAGTACATGCCCTCTTTAAATTTTTTTTTTTAAGATTTTATTTATTTATTTGACAGAGAGAAACACAGCGAGA
>NC_138385.1:50562985-50595871 GCF_054177405.1 Leptonychotes weddellii
TGTCTATCACCCAGCCACCCCATCCCTCCCACCCCCCACCACTCCAGAAACCCTCAGTTGGTTTCCTGAGATTGTAGCAGTTTTTTGGTGGAATCTTACAGGTTTTCAACATAGAGAATCTTGTTTGCAAATAGTGAAAGTTTGACTTCTTCCTTCCAGATTTGGATGCCTTTTATTTCTTTTTGTTGTCTGATTGTACTGGCTAGGACTTCCAGTACTATGTTAAATAACAGTGGTGTGAGTGGACATCCCTGTCTTGTTCCTGACAATAGAGGAAAAGCTCTGTTTTTCCCATTGAAGATGATATTAGCTGTGAGTTTTTCATATACCACTTTTATTATGTTGAAGTATGTTCCCTCTATTGCTAATTTGTTGAGGGGTCTTATCATGAATGAATGTGGTACTTTGTCAAATGCTTTTCCTATGTCTATTGAAATGATTATATGGTTCTTTTCCTTTCTTTTATTAATGTGATGTATCACATCCCCTGATCTGTGAATATTGAACCTCTCTTGCAGCACAGGAATAAATCCCATGTTATCATGGTGAATATTTTTTTAAGTTTTATTTTTTTTTATTCTAGTTAGTTGGTATACAGTATAATATTAGTTTCAGGTGTATAATATAATGATTAAACACATCCATACAACACCTAGTGCTTATCACAAGTGCATTTCTTCATCCTCATCACCTATTTAACCCACACCCCTACCCACCTCCCTTCTGGTAACTAACAATATGTTCTCTATATCTAAAAGTCTATTTCTTAGTTTGCCTTTCTCTCTTTTTTTTTTTACTTTTCTCATTTGTTTTGATTCTTAAATTCCACATTGAGTGAAATCATACTGTATTTCTCTTTCTCTGACTGAATTATTTTGCTTAGCATAATACTCTGTAGCTACATTAAGGTTGTTGCAAATGGCAAGATTTAATATTTTTATGGTTGAGTACACACACACACATATATGTATACCATACCTTCATTATCCATTTATCAGCCAATGGACACTTGTTCTGTATTTATAATTTGGCTATTGTAGATAATGCTGTTATAAGCAACAGGGTGTGTGTATACCTTAGGATTAATATTTTTGTATTATTTAGGTAAATACCTAGAAATACAATTGCTGGCTTATAGGGTAGTTCTATTTTTAACTGTTTGAGGAACCTCCACCCATAATGTTTTCCAGAGTGGCTGCACCAGTTTTCATTCCCACCAACAGACCACTTTCTTACACCATACACAAAAATAAATTCAAAATGTTTTAAAGACCTGGATGTGACACCTAAAACTATAAAAATCCTAGAACACAGGCAGTAACTTCTTTGATCTTGGCCGTAGCAAACTGGTTCTAAACATGTCTCCTGAGGCAAGGGAAACAAAAGAAAAAATAAACTATTGGGACTACATCAGAATAAAAATCTTCTGTACAGCAAAACAAACAATCAAAAAAACTAAAAAGCAACGTATGGAATGGAAGAGGACATTTACAAAATGGCATATCTGATAAAGGGTTATTATCCAAAAATTATAAAGAAATTATCAAAATCATCACCCAAAAAACCAATAATCCAGTTAATAAATGGGCAGAAGACATGAATAGACATTTTCCCCAAGAAGATATACAGATGTTTAATAGGCACATGAAAAGATGCTGAACATCACTGATCATCAGTGATGAGAAGCTCCCTGCTTCTCTCTTTCCCACTCCCTCTGCTTGTGTTCCCTCTCTCACTGTGTCTCTCTCTGTCAAATGAATAAATATAAAAATCCTAAAAAAAAGATGTTAAAAATGAAACTATCCTATGATTCAGCAATTACACTACTAGGTATTTACCCAAAGAATACAAAATACTATTCCAAGGAATACATGCACCCTGATATTTAGAACAACATTATCTACAGTAGCCAAATTATGAAAACAGAATACTTGTCCATTAACTTATAAATGAGTAATGAATATGTGATATACACATATATATATATATATATAATGGAATATTCACATATATATATATATATATATATATATATATATATATATAATGGAATATTCACACACACACATATATATATAACGGAATATTACTCAGCCATAAAAGTTAAATCATATGTGGAATTTAAGAATCAAAACAAATGAGCAAAGGGGAAAAAAAGTAAGGCACACCAAGAAACAGACTCTAAACTATAGAGAATATACTGATGGTTACCAGAAAGGAGGTAGATGGTGGAATGGGGTTAAATAGGTGATGAGGTTTAAGGTGTGCACTTGTTGCGATGAGCACCAGGCATTGTATGGAAGTGTTGAATCACTATATTATACACCTGAAACTAATATTACACTGTATGTCAACCAACTTGAATAAATTAATTAATTAGTTAATTTAGAGCACATGATCTGGGGAGGTGGGGGCAGAGAGAGGAGAGAAAGAATTTTAAGCAGACTCCATGCTCAGTGTGGAGCCTGGCATGGGCTCGATCTCACAGCCTTGAGATCATGACATGAGCCTAAGTCAGATGTTTAACTCACTAAGCCACCCAGGCTCCCCTAACTAACTGAAAATTAAATAACAGCTTAAAAATATGTTTCTAAGCTGTTATTTAACTCTCTCTCTCTCTATATGTGTGTGTGTGTGTATATATATACATATATATAAAACTTTATATATATAAAATGTATTTATTTGTATGTATATACATACAATGTATATACATGTATGTATTGTATGTATTTATTTGTATGTATATGCATACAATATATTATATGTATATATAAAATTGTAAAATTGCAAAGAAATTAATAGGAGGGAAGTGAATGTCAATATTTCCAGCATGAAAAACAAAATGTCAAAGTTAGAATATAGGACAGAAAAAAATATTTGACCTAAAGGATTATTTCAGTATTAATATTTGGGTAATTATTTGGGTAATTATTAATTATTTTTATTAATTTAATACTCTATTATTATTAAATAATATTAAATAAATTACTAAATACATATTAAAATTTGGGTAAGGATACCTGCCGGAAATGGCCAGCAATCCCTGTACCGACGGATGAAAGATTACTCCAAACTTTGCTGTGAAAGAGAGGAGAAGGCAAGGGGGTCAATGCTCAGAGATGAAGACCCTTTGTTCTTTGCTTCCGCTTTTATTGGTCCTTCAGGATAATCACAAATCCTTATCACTGTTTCTCAAGCACGTGATGTGTGACAAGTGGTCTTACTGAAACTAGGAGGATCTGTTTACAGGGAAGACACGATATGCTAATCTGCGTGTTCGATATGCTAATCTGTGAGTTCTGCTAATCATAGCCTAAGGGACAATGCTTACATCTTAGATCACAGGGCAGCTGTTTGGGCTAAGAAAGTTTCAGGGAACGCAACTCCCCCTGGCATTCCAATGGCAGAGTGGTCATGCAGGCCTCGGCATTCCAAAGGCCCATGCCCTTCTCCAAAACCTTCCCTTGCACCCAATGGCCTCTGTGTTACATTTTAGCAGGCCAGGTATTATGACTGATTTCATGTCCTACATTAACCCCAACAGATACCTAAAAATGCACTGATTAAACAAATGATGAAATCATGAAAGAATATAAGTGAATTTTCCACCTCTAAATGACACGAATATCTAGATTGAAAATTTCCAACAAATGCTAAGAATATAATTTAAAAAAAATCCCTCAACATTTTGCAGTTTTTCTAATCTTTACATTGGGATCAATGGAAGAATAGTTTGAGACTGTGAACTTGAGTTTTGAAATGCTATTCATGTATTACTTTGAGAAATTATTTAAAAAATAACATTTTTGAAAATCTAAAACAGAAGAAATGGAAATGTAATTTGGTCCTGAATTTCCTCTTTTTAGAATCTATCATATAGACTGAAAATACCAGTTATTCATTTACTCATTTACTTCCTTATTCAAATATATTTGTTCAACACCTATATTTTACCTGTCACTATCCTAGGATTGGAGATAAATGGTGAGAAAAAAAACCCAAGAGCCTGAATATCCATCAATACCAAAGTGGTTTTATTCATTGTTGTATATCCATCCTATGGCTTATTATCCATCTAATAAAGTGTATGAACTTATTGAACTCTTCATTAATTTGGAAGCACATCTATGCCAAACTATTGACAGCCATATAATGAAACAGAACACCAGCCCCTGAGGCATTTCAATTTTCTCCCTGATCAAGTTATTTGCAACTGATGTTTTAAAATTTATTAGTTACTATTAGTTTTATATGATAGATAAGCAGGACAATTAGTAATGAAAATGGCCATTATTCATTGAGATAGCTCTGAAGGAAAGTAATGTATTTTGGTAGTAGAGCTATTTTGTATGTGTAAAATATTTAGAGCTTTGAAGAATCTTTTAGTGTTTTTGACCTTAGTAATGAGTAAGGGACTTTGATATTTAACCTCATTAGTTGGATCTGATAAATTTTGTTGACATGGTTATTGTAGTTCCAAATCTTATTTATGATTCTAGAAAATAGTCTACAGTAATTTCATGTGCATTCTTCAATACAGTTTGACAAGTTTTTTTATTATAACAAAACAATTAAATCAATATCACATGGAGTATAATGGGCTCCCATACATACATTACCTTTTATGGTTAAATGTAGCTTTTTGTAGGCTATGGAATTTGATGGTATTTCATTTTAGTTTTCCCCATACTATTACTTTGGGGAGAAGAGTTGGTTTTCCAAATATCTATTGAACTGTTTTTACAACATGGAAAATAATTTGTTTTCCTATTTGGTCTTTTGTCCCTCGTTTTTTCCCTCATAACAGGCTTTTAATTTTTGGTAGCATTCATGCTATATTTATAAAAAAACAATTTTTGAAATTGATACTTTCTATGTATCATACTTTATTTTAGTACCTGAAAACAGTATTTTGATAAGATTTATTTAGAAGCCTTTGTTTAGATTCTTTTTTTTTTTCCTTTTTCATTCTTGCCTTCATTTACAAAAAACTCCTCAAAGTGATGGTTAATTGTACTAGTTAATATGTAAGGAATATTCCAAATTTGACTGCATATTTTGGGCATTTTTAAGTGAGTGCTACAAAACTGAATAAAGAATTCAAGTGATTATCTGGATAGTTTACATTCCACATTCTCTGGTTTCAATTATCTGGATGCTTCAAAAACTCATACCAAAGTGGTTTGCTCCTAAATGTTTTGGTTAATTGCTTCAATTCCTCTTTTCACTTTACATAAGCAGACAGTTTTAATGTCACAGAATGCAAATCTCTTAGAAACATATTTCCACTCTGTGAAAAATGTAGGCATGTGTATGTACACTGGTCTTCATTTATTCAAGGCATTTATAGTCATATGCATAGGTAAATAAGGCATGCATATATAAATAGCCATGTCTATGTTTTTCTCATGCACACATTTTTCTCATTATACTAGTACAGTAATTTCTGTTAATAATTGAATTGAAGACTGCTTTTAATCGTTCCATATTACTTGCTATTAATTTAACCAGTATGGTCTGTATCTCCTTTAATGCTGATTTTCAAAAATACATAAGAGGAAAAAAAAACATTAAAAAATTTGTCATTCTGCAATTTACACATTTTTGTATCAACCTACTTACTAGTGACATACATGTTTCCTCTTAAAAGATTTAAATTTTAATTTTCCTGAATCACTGTTAACCAAGAAAAAGGTAATTGTTGTTAAGAGTATTCAAACTGTCAGAATATCCTTCAATCTAAAAGCTGTTAGAATCTGTGAAAAAGTAATTACTGAAATTCTATTCAACTGTAATAATAACCTGCCACTGATGACAGCAATTACTGGAAAAGTGTAATAGAAATCAAAGGCACATTTTTCTCTGACAAGTACATTTCTAACTAAGGTTTACATTGGCTGAATAGCATTGACAATGACGATGTGCTATATCATTCTTAATCACGGCTGGAATGATGTTACAATTTGAACTACTCACTCTTGAGAGCAACTAATTGCTTGTTTCATTTGACACTTGTCCAGGCTCTCCGTATATAGGAATATGTATTTCAGATGAATATAGGTTAAATGTTATGCTTCTTTGCCTGTTTTTTATTTTTTTGAAGTACAGGTTTTAAGTACATTTTAATTCAGATAAAAGAAATGAAGTTAAGCCAAAATGGCAAAGCAAACTTCTGAATTTTTTTGAAAGGTTTGGTTTCCATACTTAGGTCAAATTATGGGTGCTTCTTTCAATTTCAACCTTTAGCAGTGACTATCTTCACTATCAGCATTCTTGGTCATACCTCCCATAATGTCATTTTTCTTTTTTCAGCTTTGGCCAACTGGATACCTGTGGTCAACCTTTAGTTGGGGAAGTTAATGCTTTGGGTATTTACAATTTAGGAAAATAAAGTTTTAAATGTTCACCTTTAAAATGAATATTTTCATTTTATTCGGGACCCTCAATTTCAGGAGAAAAATGGGGGAAGATAATATTAATTGAGATATTGCCATGTGTTAGGTACAACATGCTGTTTTAGGTGCATTATATAGATCATCTCTTGTTCTCACAAAAACATTCCAAAGTAAGATTATTATCATTTCACAATCGCATTATGCAAATGAGAAATAGGTACAGAGGATTCTTTAAGCATCTATTGCATAATCTTTTTGCAGCCATTGACACTGTCCAAAAGGCCAGGTCTTTCAAGACACAATTAATCCCACATTGCCGATCCAGTTTTTTTCCCACCATGTCTTGAAGTGATATCACATGGACTCCTTTAGAGGGGATTATCTAATATCACCAATAAGTAATAACAAAAAAATTAAGTGGAGCTGTGAGTTGCCCTATTTTCTCGAATGAATGTTAAAGTAAAACAAGGTAAGTAATTTATTTTTCTGTGAAAAAATTGAAATCATTACAAAATAAGTTTTAAAATTTAAAATATAATTCAGCATTCATAGAAGGATATAAGAAATCTATAAAATATAAGGAACTTTATTAGAAGTATTTAATCTTTCTTATCTTGGTTAGTTCAATTGTATTCTCTCCAATAGTTGGATTTTAAGAGAATTATATTGCAATTTACCCTCTCATTTGTTTATTGGTGAATTCACCACTACCAAAGTTGTGGGACAGAAACAATACAGTCATTTACTTGGGAAAGATTGTGTGGCTGTCTGTCTCAATGAGAAGGGCACAGGATATTCTTGGTAAGAATGCATACTCCCCCAAAACCATAAGATATGTAGGAATAAACCTAACCAAAGAGGTAAAGTAGTTTCTATATACTCTAGAAACTACAGAACACTTATGAAAGAAATTGAGGAAGACACAGAGAAATGGAAAAACATTCCATGCTCATGGATTGGAAGAATAAACATTATGAAAATGTCTATGCTGCCCAGAGCAATCTACACTTTCAATGCAATCCCTATTAAAATACCATCGGGGGGCGCCTGGGTGGCTCAGTTGGTTAAGCGACTGCCTTCAGCTCAGGTCATGATCCTGGAGTCCTGGGATCGAGTCCCGCATCGGGCTCCCTGCTCGGCAGGGAGTCTGCTTCTCCCTCTGACCCTCCTCCCTCTCATGCTCTCTGTGTCTCATTCTCTCTCTCTCAAAAAAAAAAAAAAATCTTATAAAAAAAAAATACCATCGGCATTTTTCACAGAGCTGGGACAAACAATCCTAAAATTTCTATGGAACCAGAGAAGACCCTGAAACACCAGGAGAACATTGAAAAAGAAAACCAAAGCTGGGGGCATCACAATGCCTGACTTCAAGCTCTATTACAAAGCTGTGGTCATCAAGACTGCCTGGTATTGGCACAAAAACAAACACACAGATCAATGAAACAGAATAGAGAGCCCAGAAATGGACCTTCACCTCCTTTGTCAACTAATTTTCAACAAAGCAGGAAAGAGTATCCAATGGGAAAAAAGTCTCTTCAATAAATGATGTTGGGAAAATTGGACAGCCACATGCCAAAGAATGAAACTGGACCATTCTCTAACACCATACACAAAGATAAACTCAAAATGGATGAGAGACTTCAGTGGGAGATAGGAATCCATCAAAATCCTAGAGGAGAACATAGGCAGTAACCTCTTCAACATCAGCCACAGCATCTTCTTGCAAGACACGTCTCTAAGGGCAAGGGAAACAAAAGCAAAAATGAATATTTGGGACTTCATTAAGATAAAAAGCTTCTGCAGAGCAAAAGCAACAGTCAACAAAACTAAGAGGCAACCCATGGAATGGGAGAAGATATTTGCAAATGATATTAGAGATAAAGGGCTGGTATCCAAGATCTATAAAGAACTTCTCAAACCCAACACCCAAAAAACAAATAATCCAGTCAAGAAATGTGCAGAAGACATGAATAGACACTTTTCCAAGGAAGACATACAGATGACTAACAGACCCATGAAAAAATGTTCAACATAACTAGCCATCAGGGAAATACAAATCAAAGCCACAATGATATACCACCTTACACCAGTTAGAATGGCCAAAATTAACAAGACAGGAAACAACAAATGTTGGTGAGGATGTGGAGAAGGGGGAAGCTTCTTACACTGTGGGAATACAAGCTGGTACAGCCACTCTGGAAAACAGTATGGAGGTTCCTCAAGATGTTAAAAATTGAGTTACGCTATGACCCACCAATTGCACTACTAGGTATTTACCCCCAAGATACAGGTGTAGTGAAAAGAAGGGGCACCTGAACCCCAATGTTCATAGCAGCAATGTCCACAATAGCCAAACTCTGGAAGGAGCTGAGATGTCCTTCAACAGATGAATGGATAAAAAAGATGTGGTCCATATATACAATGGAATATTGCTCAGCCATCAGAAAAGATGAATACCCACCATTTGCATCAACATGGATGGAACTGGAGGGGACTATGCTAAGTAAAATAAGTCAGGCAAAGAAAGACAATTATCACATGTGGAACACATATGTGGAACATGAGGAATAGCATGGAAGACCACAGGGGAAGGGAAGGAAAACTGGATGGGAAGAAATCAGAGAGGGAGACAAACCATGAGAGACTCTGGATTCTGGGAAACAAACTGAGGGTTACAGAAGGGAGGGGGTGGGGGTGGAATAACCTGTTGATGGGTATTAAGGAGGGCACGTGTTGTGATAAGCACAGGGTGTTATATGCAAGGAATGAATCATTAAACACTACATCAATAACTAATGATGTACTATATGTTGGCTAATTGAACATAATAATAAAAAATAAAAAAATGCATACTCCCTGGGTTTGAGACTAGGCTCAATTTTCTGGGACAGAATTTTAAAACCAAGCTAACTGAACTGCTGCATTTTGCTATTTTTCTTTGTTTTAGAGTTGATGCTGGTGTGTATCCAGTGAATTAAGCCCAGTACTTTTAATAAATTAATAGTATTCAATTCAAGCAATTAAACACTGTCGGTATATAAAACTATAGACTAGGCTGTTGGGGCTACTAAGAATATAGAATCTGCATCCTCCACATTAAAGGAGTCTATAAAGTTTTCTCCAAACCAAAGAAGAGTAAATAAAATGTCTGTTGAACTCTGAGGCCAAATTATGTGGATTCACATATTCACTTTAATAACATTAGCTTTTATACCTTCATTCACTATTAACTGTCTCCTTACCTGTTAGAAGAATAAGCGTTATTATGAATAATGAATGAAAAGAATATTTCAGTTGACTGCAGGACTCCATGTTTCCAAAGGGCAAAATTTCATAAGATGTACAGCAAAACCACGATTTATCTACATTTTAGGAGAATTACATATGATAATCAGAACAATTTTTCCTTCTTTCTTTGGCATAACCTGAATTATAGATATGGAGATAATAATGAGCTAGGATCCAGAAACCTGAATTTTATTCACAGCTGTGGCAATTATCATCATGTGAATTGAGACATATCATAAAATTGATGAGACTTGGTCTTTAATCTGTAAAATGGAATACTAACATCTACCCTGTCTACTCTATACAATTCTTGCAAGAATCAAGAAAGATAGCACATATCAAATTATTTTCTAAATTATAAAACACTGTACAGCTATAATGATATATTACCATTTTACCCATGGAGAATTTACAGCTGTGCTCTTCAGAGTAAATAATTTGTTTATGCACTTTTAGAAAAATGCCAGTTATGTCCTGACTGAACTGGAATTCTTTAATCCTAAATTACTTATAAAGTACAGTACCAAAACCACCCAGGAAGAAAAATATATGCACACAAGAGAAAACCACACACTTTGAGACTCAGAAATTGTCATATGCATTAATGACATGGTATAGAATCCACTGTGTGTCTATGCCCACTTGAAAAAATCATTTATTGACCAAAGGAGACTTTAAGCTTAGGAAGGAAATCAAAGCCTTTTCAGTATCCTCTGCCTTATCCAGTATGCTTTATTTAGTTTCAAGTATTTCTAAAGGACAGATACCTTGTTCAAACAAACATTGCCAAGATAGCACACTTACAAATGTAGCATTCAGGGTGCCTGGGTGGCTCAGTTGGTTAAGCATCTGCCTTTGGCTCAGGTCATGATCCCGGGCTCCTGGGATGAGCCAGGCATCAGGCTCCCTGCTCCTCGGAGAGTCTGCTACTCCCTCTCCCTCTGCTCTGCCCCTCTCCCCCCCACTCATGCTCTCTTTTGCTCTCTCTCAAATAAATAAAATCTTTAAAAATGTAGCATCCATTATATCCTCAAATTCGAAACGCTCAATAAGAACAATTTATGTTTTTGCCTCTTAGAAAAAATATTTGGGATGGATTAGGCAAAACAGATCATTTTTTTTCCAATTTAGTTTTCAAATGCTGTGCTTTTCTAAGATTCTAACACAAAACGGAAATGGCTGTGCCTATGCCCTGGTGTATTTGTGTGTGTTTAATAAATGAATTCCAGGAGAATTTAAAATCTGAGCTAATTACTTGTTTACAGTTTTAGAGAGCCAATACCATCCCAAAACTCTTCTAAATAGAGGCATATCAAGAAAAGAAAAACATTAATTAAATTAAATTAAATATGAAGCTCTTAGAAATAAATTTTCAGTTAAGAGGCTGGATTTTTTCCTACCAGTTTGCTATTCTGTATTGAAATGCACATTTAATCCTGCCTGCTCCTTGGATAGTGGCACAGCATGCATTTTATTGTGACATATCAACAGTATGAATCATCCCCTAAAATAATCATGTGCTTAAATCACTTTGGTTCTTTTGCTTCTTTGATCCAGGTTGATTGTGCTAAAGCCCAGCAGGAAAGATTCTTTCATAACTTGAGCCATTGGCTTTCAGACTGGAATTACTGGAGTCATAGACATGTGGATCATTCAGCAGATAGCCATTTTCACAAAGGCCTGTGTAGTTCTCTATGTGGAAAGCCTGAGAGCCTATGCAGACTGAGACCTTAGTCATAGATATTAGAAGACCTCTCAATGCATTTAAAAAACTTTTTTATTGTAATCTATAATCACTCTCTTCACATATTTCCAGGATTCAATACAATATTATTAACTATAATTATGATAATGTACATTAGACCTTTAGACTTATTCATTCTACATAAATGCAACTTTGTACACTTTGGTACATTTCCCCATTTTCCCCATCCCTCTAGCCCCTTGTAACTACCATTCTGATCTTTGCTTCTATGAATTTAACCTTTTAATATTTCAAAAATCAGTAAGATCATGTAGTGTTTGTCTTTCTGCTCCTGACTTATTTCACCTAGCGTAATGTGCTCGTTCATCATTGTTGTTGCAGGTGGCCAAAATTAAGGAACCCAAATTTTTAATATGCACCAAGTTAATTCTTATAGTGTATGGATTATTCTATGGGAAATATCAATGTAGTTATTGCATGGCCCAGAACCTTTATAATATTATTTCTAAGCCACTTGGATAAAAAAACAAACAAAAAACCCAGGAAAATATTCCTGAGCCTTATACATATTTATATATTCTGACAGATTAGTATATGGGCACAGAGATGAATCATTCCCAGGATTACTTTAATATTACTTCCATGATTACTGGGAAATTAAGACAGAAACTACAGTTTATATAAGAAACTGCCTACAAGATGAGATGAGAAGTTCATCAATACAGTCCTGACCAAAATATTTTCTTTCACATATTTGTAGTGCCCAGAAATCTACTATTAAAAATATTTTTTTTGGTATATCTTGAAGACTTTTCTTCTTTTTTTATTTTTTAATTGACATACAGTATATTATTTGTTTCAGGGGTAAAGGTCTGTGATTCATCAGTCTTACACAACACCCACCACAACACACACCCTCTCCAATGTTCTTCACCCAATCACCCCATTCCCCTACCCCCTCCTGTCCAGCAACCCTCAATTTCTTTCCGAAGATTAAGAGTTTCTTACGGTTTCTCTTCCTCTCTGGTTTCTTATTCTTCTTCTTTTTTTTTTATGTTAGTCACCATAGAGAACATCATTACTTTTTGATGTAGTGTTCCATGACTCATTGTTTACAAATAACACGCAGTGCTCCATGCAATACTTGCCCTCCTTAATACCCAACAAGTGGCTAACCCATTCCCCTAACCTGTCCCCTTTGAAACCCTCAGTTTGTTTCTCAGATTCCATAGTCTCTCATGGTTCGTCTCCCCCTCCAATTCTCCCCTCTTCATTTTTCCCTTCCTTCTCCCAATGTCCTCTATGCTCTTCGTTATGTTCCACAAATAAGTGAAACCATATGATAATTGACTTTCTCTGCTTGACTTATTTCACTTAGCATAATCTCCTACAGGCCCATCCATGTTGATGTAAAAGTTGGGTATTTATCCTTTCTGATGGCTGAGTAATATTCCATTGTATATATGGACCACATCTTTATCCATTCATCTGTTGAAGGGCATCTTGGCTCTTTCTGCAGTTTGGCTATCGCGGACATTGCTGCTATGAACATTGGGGTGCATATGGCCCTTCTCTCCACTACATCTGTGTCTTTGGGGTAAATACCCAGGAGTGCAATTGCTGGGTCATAGGGTAGCACTATTTTTAATTTTTTGAGGAACTTCCACACTGTTTCCCAAAGTGGCTATAACAACTTGCATTCCCACCAACAGTGTAAGAGGGTTCCCCTTTCTCTACAACCTCTCCATTATTTGTTGTTTCTTGCCCTGTCCATTTTTGCTATTCTAACTTGTGTAAGGTGGTATCTCAGTGTGGTTTTGATTTGAAGTTCCCTGATGGCTAATGAATATGAACATTTTTTCATGTGTCTGTTAGCCATTTGTATGTCTTCTTCAGAGAAGTGTCTGTTCATCTCTTCTGCCCACTTTTTGACTTGATTATTTGTTTTTTGGGTGTTGAGTTTGAGAAGTTCTTTATAGAACTTGGAAATCGGTGCTTTGTCTGTAGTGTCATTTGCAAATATCTCCTCCCATTCTGTGGGTTGCCTCTTTGTTTTGTTGACTGTTTCCTTTGCTGTGCAAAAGCTTTTTATCTTGATGAAGTCCCAAAAGCTCATTTTTGCTTTTATTTCACTAGCCTTTGGAGCTGTATCTTGACAGAAGTTGCTGTGGCCGATGTCAAAGAGGTTATTTCCTATGTTCTCCTCTAGGATTTTGATGGATTCCTGTCTCAAATTGAGGTGTTTCATCCATTTTGAGTTTAACTTTGTGTATGGTGTTAGAGAATGGTCAAGTTTCATTCTTCTGTATAAAACTGTCCAATTTTTCCAGCACCATTTATTGAAGAAACTGTCTTTTTTCCATTGCGTATTTTTCTTGCTTTGTCAAAAATTGTTTTACCATAGAGTTGAAGGTCCATATCTGGGCTGTTTATTCTGTTCCATTGGTCTATATGTCTGTTTTTGTGCCAGTACCATGCTGTCTTGGTGATCAGAGCTTTCTAATATAGCTTGAAATCGGGCAACGTGATGCACCCAGCTTTGTTTTTCTTTTTTAATATTTCCTGGGCATTTGGGGGTCTTTTCTGATTCCACACAAATTTTAGGATTGTTTGTTCCAGCACTTTGAAAAATGTCATCAGAATTTTGATCAGGATGGCATTGAAGGTATAGATTCCTTTGGGTAGCATAAACATTTTAACAATGTTTATTCTTCAGATCCATGAGCATGGAATGTTTTCCCATCTTTTTGTGTCTTCTTCAATTTCTTCCAAGAATGTTCTGTAGTTCCTAGAGTATAGATCCTTTACCTCTTTGGTTAGGCTCATTCCGAGTTATCTTATGGGTTTTGGTGCTATTGTAAATGGAATCATTTCTAATTTCTCTTTCTACAGATGAATTGTTAGTGTATAAAAAAGCAACTGATTTCTGTGCATTGATTTTGTATCCTGCCACATTACTGAATTGCTGTATGAGTTCTAGTAATTTGGGGGTGGAGTCTTTTGGGTTTTCCACATAAAGTATCATGTCGTCTGCGAAGAGAGAGAGTTTGCCTTCTTCTTTGCCAGTTTGAATACCTTTTATTACTTTTTGTTGTCTGATTGCTGTTGCTAGGACTTCTAGTACTATGTTGAAAAATAGTGGTGAGAGTGGGAATCCTTGACCTGTTCCTGATCTTAAGGTAAAGGCTCTCAGATTTTCCCCATGGAGAATGATACTTGCTGTGGTTTTTCCATAGATGGAGTTTATGAAATTGAGGAATGTTCCCTCTATCTCTATACTCTGAAGAGTTTTAATCAGGAAATGATGCTGTATTTTGTCAAATGCTTTTTCTGCATCAATTGAAAGGTCCATATGGTTCTTCTCTCTCCTCTTATAATGTGTTCTATCACAATGTTTGATTTGTGAGTGTTGAACCCTTGCATTTCAGGAATAAATCCCACTTGGTCATGGTGGATGATCTTTTTAATGTATTGTTGGATCCTATTAGCTAGGATTTTTTTGAGGATTCTGGAATCCATATTCATCAGGGATATCGGTCTGAAATTCTCCTTTTTGATGAGGTCTTTGCCTGGTTTGGGGATTAAGGTAATGCTGGCCTCATAGAATGAGTCTGGAAGCTTTCCTTCTGTTTCTATTTTTTGAGACAGCTTCAGGAAAATAGGTTTTATTTTTTCTTTGAATGTTTGGTAGAATTCCCCAGGGAATCCATCAGGCCCTGAACTCTTGTTTTTTGGGAGGTTTTTGATCACTGCTTCAATCTCGTTAGTGGTTATTGGCCTATTCAGGTTGTCAATTTCTTCCTGTTTCAGTCTTGGGAGTTTATAGGTTTCCAGGAAGGCATCCATTTCTTCCAGGTTGCTTAAATTATTGGCATATAGTTGTTGATAATAATTTCTAATAATTGTTTCTATTTCCTTGGTGTGATCCGTGATCTCTCCCCTTTCATTCATAATTTTATTAATTTGGGTCCTTCCTCTTTTCCTTCAGATAAGTCTGGCCAGTGGTTTATTGATCTTATTAATTCCTTCAAAGAACAAGCTTCTAGTTTCGTTGATCTGATCTAATGTGTTTCTAATTCCTTGATCTCTTCTCTAATCTTAATTATTTATCTTCTAACATGTGGCTTAGACATCCTTTGTTGATTTTTCTCTAGCTCTTTAAGATGTAAATTCAGTCGGTGAATTCAGGATTTTTCTATTTTTTTGAGTGAGGCTTGGATGGCCATGTATTTTCCCCTTAGGACTGCCTTTGCAGTATCCTATAGGTTTTGGACTGATGTGTTTTCATTCTCATTGGTTTCCATGAATTGTTTAAGTTCTTCTTTGATTCCCTGGTTGACCCAATCATTCTTGAGCAGAGTGGTCTTTAGCTTCCAAATGTTTGAATTTCTTCCAAATTTTTTCTTGTGATTGAGTCCCAGTTTTATTTTATTTTCTTTAAAGATTTTATTTATTTATTTGAGAGAGAGAATGAGAGACAGAGAGCACGAGAGAGAAGAGAGTCAGAGGGAGAAGCAGACCCCCTGCTGAGCAGGGAGCCCAATATGGGACTCGATCCTGGGACTCCGGGATCATAACCTGAGCTGAAGGCAGTCACTTAACCAACTGAGCCACCCAGGCGCCCTGAGTCCCAGTTTTAAAGCATTATGGTCTGTGAATATGCAGGGAATAATCTCAGTCTTTTGGTATTGGTTGAGACCTGACTTGTGACCCAGTATGTGGTCTATTCTGGAGAAAGTTCCGTGTGCGCTTGAGAAGAATGCATATTCTGTTGCTTTAGGGTGGAATGTTCTGTATATATCTATGAGGTCCATCTGGGTCAGGGTGTTATTCAGAGCTCTCGTTTCTTTGTTGATTTTCTGCTTAGATGATCTGTCTATTGCTGAGAGTGGAGTATTGAGGTCTCCTACAATTAACGTATTGTTATGAATATGATTCTTTATTTTGGTTAACAGTTGGCCTATGTAGTTGACTGCTCCCATGTTGAGGGCATGGATATTTACATTTGTTAGATCTTCTTGTTGGGTAGATGCTTTAAGAATGATATAGTGTACTTCTGTGTCTCTAACCACAGTCTTTAGCTTAAAATCAAATTTTTCTGATATGAGAACTGCTACTGCAGCTTTCTTTTGAGGTCCGTTGGCATGGAAGATGAATTTCCATCCCTTCACTTTCAGTCTGGATGTATCTTTAGGTTCAAAATGACTCCCTTATAGACAGCATATGGATGGGTCCTGTCTTTTTATCTAATCTGCAACCCTGTGCCTTTTTATGGGAGCATTTAAGCCATTCACATTGAGAGTGATTATTGGAAGATATGAGCTTATTGTCATCATGTTGCTTGTGAAGACCTTGTTTTTATAGATTGTCCCTGTAAATTTCTGTTGTAGATCACTCTTGGGGTCTTTCTCCTTTTATAGAACCCCCCTTAATATTTCATGCAGGGCTGGCTTAGTGGTCACATATTCTTTCAGTTTCTGTCGGTCTTTGAAGCTCTGCATCTCTCCATCCATTCTAAATGAAAGCCTTGCCGGATAAAGTATTCTTGGCCACATGTTCTTCTCATTTATTACCCTGATTATGTCTTGCCAGCCCTTTCTGGCTTGCCAGATCTTTGTGGATAGGTCTGACGTTTTTCTGATGTTCTTCCCTCTGTAGGTTAGGAATCCTTCCCTTTAACTGCCCTTAAGATGGTTTCCTTGGTTCTAAGATTTGCGAGTTTTACTATTACATGCCAGGGCATTGGCCTGTTTTCCTTGATCTTGGGAGGGGTCCTCTCTTTCTCTAGGATGCGAATGTTTGTATGCTTCCACAGATTACAGAAGTTCTCAGCTATGATTTGCTCAAATATATTGTCTAGTCCTTTCTCTCTCTCCACCCCCTCAAGGATCCAAATAATTCTGACATTGAAACATTTCATGGTGTCACTTATTTCTTGATTCTATTTTCATGGATTTTAAGTTGTTTTTCCCTGGCCTCCTCTTTTTCCTTCTTGTCTATTAATTGGTCTTCTTGATCACTAATTCATTCTTCTGCCTCGCTTACCCTAGCTGTTAAATTATCTAGATTAGTTTGGATCTCATTGGTAGCATTTTTAAGTTCTGCCAGTTCAGCTTTCATTTCTGCCCTTAGAGACTGTATGTCGCCATTAATCAATTTCTCCATTCTAGCTATTGTCTTCACAACTGCTACCCTGAATTCCATCTCTGACATCTTGGTTATATCTGTATCCATTTGTAAATCTGTGGCAGAAGTCACAGTCTCTGAGTCTTTCCTATTTTTTGGGTTCCTCCTCCTAGTCATTCTGTTGAGGGGTGGTTGAGGGAATGTACAGATTACAAATTGTTGACCACAACCCAAGCAAGATGCTCCTAATTTATAGGGACCTTAGGGTTGTTGGCCTCTTTTTCTCCTTGCCTGTCTTCTTGGTGAGAGGCCTTCCATGCTGTTACTCAGGCAACCTTGTTTGTCAGAGTTGCCCTGCCCCTTGTTCTGGGGGATGGGCTCAGTGAAAACCATTTTTGGGAGGCTTTTGTTCTATGGTGGTTTTCCCTGGTGGGTTTCCGCATCTCTTCTGAGAGTCAGAGCAGAAGAGATCTTTTCTAACCCCCTGCCTCAGAACAGAGAGATCACAGTCTCTTCTTCAGTGAGCTCTCCAAGTCACACTATCACTGTTTTTGTCTGTACTGCTATAAACTGCAGCGTTCTGGGTTGTGCGCCCTTCAGGAGCATTCCTAGTCCTCACCTCCAGGTCAGGGTTCGTCTCTGCCCTTTGTGCTTCTAAAACTGCCAGCTACCCTCAGTTCACACACGCAGCCCTGTTGCTCCAGGTTTCAGTCCAGGGGGCTGCCCTAAAGTCCTTTCCACATCGCTACCTGTCTGTGAGTCTGTACCCAGTCCCCAGCATGGGAGGCTATCGTTCACCAGTGGTGCAGGATCCCCATGGCTCCCTCCCCCTTCCATTTATCTTCCAATATGTGCCTGTGGAATCAGGCTCCCAGTTTCCTACCTCGAAACCAACCACCTATTATATTCTGTTTGTAGAGATCCAGATCTATCTTCTTACATCTCAGGCTGATTTCATCGGTGTTCAGAGTGGTCTGGTAGATATCCAGCTCAATTCTGGGGACAAGTTGGAATAGGGCCCCCTACACTTTTGCCATCTTTTCTTCTTCCTTGGACTACATCCTTTTCCATTCATCTGTTGAAGGACATCTCAGCTCTTTTCAGTTTGGCTATTGTGGACATTGCTGCTATGAAGATCGGAGTGTATATGGCCCTTCTTTTCACCACTTCTGTGTCTTTGGGGTAAATACCCAGTAGTAGCTGGATTATAGGGTAGCTCTATTTTTAATTTTTGGGGGAACCTCTACACTATTTTCCAAAGTGGCTGTACCAACTTGCATTCCCACCAACAGTGTAAGAGGGTTCCCCTTTCTCTACAACCTCTCCAACATTTGTTGTTTCTTGTCTTGTCAATTTTTGCCATTTTAACTGGTGTAAGGTGGTATCTCAATGTGGTTTTTATTTGAATTTCCATGATGGTCTGGTTTTGTCTTGTTTCATTTTTTTCTTCTCTTCCCCTATGATCCTCTGCCTTATTTCTTAAACTCCACATATCAGTGAAGACTTTTAAATGCATACATTTAACAATGTTTTCATTGACTGCCTACTATAAACTAGAAATTGTTCTAACTCAGATAATCTTGCAGTGTTCTGCACTAAATTACAAAGTTACTTCTGTAAACACATTTATAATCTATATTAGTTAGTAGAAAAAATGATAACTAACTTTTATTTAGAATTTATTATGTTACATACTAATCAAAGTGCTTTACATGTATTAACTCTCCAAACAATTCTATTGTGGACACTATTATTATTATAATTTTATAAATGAAAGAGCTAAGAACAGAAAGGTTAAAGCAACTTCCCTAAGACTACAGAGCTAGTGAATGATAGAGTTATGATTCAAATCTAAAATGCCTGTCTTAATCACTGTGCTAGACTGAGATGATCAAATACCTTTCTTCTGAAGCATGAATATGGTCCTAGTGAAATAGAGTAGCTTTGTAATTTTTCTTGAGAAGAAGGCAGAAAAAAAGGCAGAAAAATACACAAAAACAGAAGTAGAAGGGAATCAAATCTAAGCCTTCTTCATAAACTTGCTGGTCTTTTTTTTGAAGTTAGAACAGGCAATCATCCTCTTTATACCACAATGAGATAATTATCCCTCACATTTGTGTAACAATATATAAATCTCTTCCAAACCTGTTCTTTTATATAAAAATCATAAAAGTTTACAGAATTTGTATTATTTTCTCTATAGATGAAGAAACTGAAGCACAAAAGGGTAAATTTCAAAGTTACACAGATAATTTTTATCTAATTATTTGTATTTTAGTCTGATTTTTGTAAATCCCTTGATATATTTATCATTTTAGCCTTATCCAGACAAGAAAAAAGGTGAGATAAAAGAACTGTGGAAAAGGAACACTAAATTTGCTGACTTTTTCTTAGCCTTACCAACAAATTATAATGAAGAAGCAGAAGAGACAGATAGATTTGACATGCAGTATAACCTAAAGACATCACCATTCCTTAAATGCTATTAACAATAGCTAGGTCTCACACTTTTATGGGAATTTATATAAAACATTCTTATTTTTCCATTTTCATAGCACTTTAATGCCTGTTTTATCTTCCCCAGTTTGACTCTGAGGAGACTATTTAAAATTTAAAAATGAAAGAGAATTCATGCTTTATCAGTTTTGGTGCCCCACATGAGAGCATGAAAGTGTCAGCACTTAGGAGAAAGCTATGGATGCTTACAAACCTACACAGCTGAAGAAGGGCTTAGAATGGAAAGAGATTACTTGATCAACAATCCACAGACATAAAGAGAAGAAAATGAAACCTGCTCAAATGTTGAAAATAGTGACACATATAAAAAATGTGTCTTGGGGGCTTTTCTCTCTTACGGTTTTACCTGTTATAAAGAAGGGAGCATACAAGAAATAAGTAATACTTGTAAATTTATAGGAGATATGTTTCTGTCTTAGCAAGGAGCTATTCAAAGTAATAATTGATATCACTGAACAAAATTCTATAGCATTGATCCAGGAAATATTAACCCTAGAACTGTCCACATACTGAGGAAATCCATGTTCCAAAAATTCTTATATATGGAGGAAGCAACAATCACAGGTTCAAGCTTGTGAATATATTCTAAATGTGACAATATCAGAATGGAAAGAAAGAATAGAAAATGAGTATCTGCGGGAAGTAAGCAAATTCTTATATGAATCAAGAGAGACTTCAGACAACTTCTGAATCCAGCATTCTCCATATCCTACTATTTAAGGAAATGTGTTCCAACTATACCATCCTTGTCTCTTAAAATGGTGGTCATGCCAAATTAACTGTTATGTAAATAAAACCGTATTTGTTTATTAAGCACCTACTGCAGGCAGAGCCCCGTGTTAGTCTTAGTAGCAGTAATACAAGATGAAGTATCACTCATATTTTTTTTCATGCCTAAGGCCTTGAAAGGGAATCTAAAAATTTTAAAAGAATTGTTGCTACGTCGAACTCTATAAAACATCTGGACAAAAGACATCACAGTATAGAACCTTACTTAAGTGAAAACTGAGACCTCCAAAAAATACAGCATCATTATGTCACATAGAAATTCTAACTATATCAGCAAAATCTATGGTTTCAGGGACAAGAGCATCTTAAACCAAATAATGTCCATGAGCTTTGCACAGTGGCAGTATCATAGCCGATGTGGTTTATCCGAGGTGCGATTATTGCTAATTGAAAACTTTTCCCAAATATGTCCATGAGAAGTCATCATGGCCATGGACACTAAGTGCAAGGGAAATGCCCCTGGACACAATTTCACAAGCAGTGCAATTTTTAGTCATTAGCAAAGGCTTCATGGAAGATTTGTTTGTGAACATTACAGAAAAATCCTGTGAACATACTAGAAAAACATACTGAAGACCCTAAATGTGCTGGGTATTTGTTTGTACTGAAGAGATTTGCTTTAAAAATATTTAGAGGTCACGCACTATCAGAGATGGTGAAACACAGAGCAGTATACCTTATTATTATTATTAATATAACCTCATTTTTATCCTTTATCCCTGTCTTTATGATCTGAGGGAATATATATTATTGGAAAATTACCAAATAGGGGCGCCTGGGTGGCTCAGTCATTAAGCGTCTGCCTTCGGCTCAGGTCATGATCCCAGGGTCCTGGGATCGAGCCCTGCATTGGGCTCCCTGCTCCGTGGGAAGCCTGTTTCTCCCTCTACCAGTCCCTCTGCTTGTGTTCCCTCTCTCGCTATGTCTCTCTCTGTCAAATAAATAAATAAAATCTTTAATACAAAAAATTACCAATTAGTCACCATATTCTAATGATTTGTCTGTGGTAGCTTTTGCCATATCTGCCCATTCTTTTCCATTTCTACTGCTACTGCTCTAATTGAAGCCCTCTTCAACTTTGACTCAGATTACTACAACAGGATATCAATAGCTTTTGTTCCCCCTGTCTTGATCCAATTCATTTTGAACATTTTCAACTCAGTGACTTTCAATTACTCTCCACTATTTAGGGGATGACATCAAAATAAATATCCAAAACCTAAAACAACTGCTAGTCTTACCTTCTTAGTATTATCTCCCATATTTGTAAATGCACAGTTCTGTTCAAATTTACTGTCAATGACCTCCTCTTACTTGCTAAATCAGTGTTTTTCTTCTTGATACCTTTAGAACACCTGACACTGTTGGTAACATCTTCCTGGAAACTCTTTTCTTCCTTGGATTTGTACTGTTAAAAGTACCTCCATTGCTGGCTCCTCATTATAATTCCCTGTTTTTTTAGACATTGAGCAGATAGTCTTCACTTTTACTTTAAAAAGGTAAATTTAAGTAATCAGAAAATTTCATATATTTAACAATACTGCACTCTACCTTTAGAACTTGTTAAGAAGGTAAGAAAAGAAACCTTTCCATAACTTCCTGCTATCAAATATTGCAACATTCTCGCATCTGCATCTTTTCTTTGCATACATTACATTATTAGGAGTTGCATCAACTCTTATTTAAAGTGAATTCCTCTGCTGGTCGGGAGGTGAGTGGGGGTGTGAGGATGGGGTAATTGGGTGATGAGCATTAAGGAGGGCACTTGAGGTAATGAGCACTGTGTGTCATATGCAACTGATCAATCACTAAATACTACCCTTAAAACTAATAACACACTATGTTAACCAGCTTGAATTTAAATAAAATCTTTTAAAAAGTCAATTCCTTGTGTTCTGAATTCTATTCCTTCCACATTCTCAGTAACATTATACTAAAAATTTCCCCTGCTATGTTCTCAAATTGCCCCCACTCCAGGGTTCACAATGCACATTGGCTTGATGAATGCTCACATGAACCCTGGGGGAAAAATTTTTCCCCTTCTTGCTTTTACATATTTAGTTTCTCTCTCTTGACTCTTTCTCATAAATGCTTTCACATGCTCAAACCTCTTTATAATAACAAATAAAAGAACTCCTAAATTCTAGACAACACTCTAAATATCTGACCCTTCCAACTGACACTGGGGATGAATGAGACTGAATAAAGTGGTTTAAGTTAGGACTAGTCAGCACTTTACTTTCCCTTCATCCTTGGTGTTAGCAGGGCCCAGCAAGAAGCTGAACATAGTCCATAATAAAAGAGTCCAAATTAGAAAATGTACAAAAGATATAAACAGGAATTTGACCAAAGAGGATACACAGATGGCAAGTAAACACATAAAAGATATTCAATATCTCTAGCAATTAGATAAATACAAATTAAAACCACAGTGAGATATTACTACACATCTATCATGATGGTTCAAACTTAAAAAAAAAAGGTGGCAACACCAAACGCTGGTGAAGATGTAAGGAAATTGGATTACTCATATATTGCTGGTGGTAATTTAAAGTGGTATAGCCAGTCTGGAAAATAGTTTGCCAGCTTCCTATAAAACAAAACATTAAATATTCATACAATCCAGTAATTGCAATTTGGGGCATTTATCACAGGAATTTGAAAACTTATTTTCACATAAAAACTTGTACATGGATATGCATTGCAGCTTTATTTGTAACAGCCCAAAAATGGAAACAGCCTAGATGTTCTTCAAAGGAGAGCGGTTAAGCAAATTGTGATATTTTCATAGAACTACACAACAGTAAAAAGGAATGAACTCCTAATACACACAACTTGGATGAATCTCCAAGAAATCATGCTGACTGAAAAAATTATTTCCAAGAGGTTACATGCTGTATGATTTAATTTACATAACCTTCTAAAATGACAGAATTATAGAAATAGATAACAGATTAACAATTGCCAGAAGTAAGAAATGTGGGAGAATAATGAGGAAAGTGAGTGTGGCTTATGAAAGTGTAGCAGGAAGGATCCTTATGGTGATAAGATTCTTCTGTAATTTTCTTTTAATTTTTATAATTGAAGTATAGTTGGCATACAATGTTATGTTAGTTTCAGGTGTACAACATAGTGATTCAATAATTCTGTACATTACTCAGTGCTTGCCATGATAAGTGTAATCATCATCTGACCTTATTGCAATATTATTGATGGTATAAAAGTTAATATCTTAGTTGTGTTGTTTTACTACAGTTTTTCAAGATATTACCATGGGGAGAAATTGGGTAAAGAGTACATAAGTCCTCTTTGTATTATATTCAACCATCTCAGTGCTGGCTAATCCAATAGTTACTTTTAGTTTCTATTTCATCTCACCTTTCTATAACACTTTACAATGTTGACCGTTTCCTTCTTATTGAAACAAATTTCTACGTTGACGTCTTTACATCACAGTCTTCTGTATTTCCTCCTGCCTTTATGGCTACTCATTTCTTAGTGTCCTTTACCAGGTATATTCCTCTACTGAACAATAAATTTTACTTTTTTTTTTTTAAGATTTTATTTATTTATTTGACAGAGAGAGACACAGCGAGAGAGGGAAAATGAGCAGGGGGAGTGGGAGAGGGAGAAGCAGGCTTCCTGCGGAGCAGGGAGCCCAATGCGGGGCTCGATCCCAGGACCCTGGGATCATGACCTGAGCCGAAGGCAGACGCTTAACGACTGAGCCACCCAGGCGCCCTAAATTTTACTTTTTGTAAGGCCCAGAATTGAGTCCTCTTACCTTCCTATAATAAACCCATTTCCTAGGCAATCTTCTCAATAGTAAAATCTTAATTTTTTTATGTGTAATACCATCATGGGTCCTGGACAAGAGGGGCTCTTTACTTAAGAGGATATTTCATCTCATAAATGCATAAAAAAATGTAGTACATAACCATGGGTATCTTTGTCATTCATGATCCTGTACACAGCTGAACCTACAACACCAAGCATTCACTGTCACACAATTGACACTCACTCCAGAAAAATATTTTCCTCATTTCTTATTATTGCCCTTAAAATAGAATCTGAAGGATGTGAATATTTTTGAGTGGTGCCACTGCTGCTGTCAGAGATGGACTCTTCTTAAACATGCAGAGAAACTTTGAGAGGTGAAGCATTTAGGTGAAAGAAAATACAATTTAATGAACATTTCAAATCCCCCTTAAATAAATGTAACAAATTCTTGCCTAAGAAAGTATAATTTCCTGGTAGTCCTAAGCATTCTATTCTTGGTTCATTTCATAGTTCTGGAGGTACTTACAAATTAGCAATTTATTCTAAATACTTGCACTATGAGAGGAACATTTCACAATATTAAACAATTCACATAACATATATATATATATACATATATATAGTTAATAGTCGTCTGTCTTTAACATGCCTAAACCGTGGTTACATGGATTTTCACATTGGTACCTATATGGTATTACACACTAAAATTGCACAGAGTAAAAGATTTTAATAAGATCTAATTAAATTAAAAATGTTAACATATTCAGCTTTGTATAGACAATTTTACTTCATTTTAATTCTATATTATGATAGCTATTTTGACTTAATTTTAATAGATAATTTTGAATATTTTAGTAAAAATAACTATTGCAAATATTAATAAAATGATTTTAATTTTATATTTTATTTTTAAGATATGTTTTTATAATAGTTCAGTAAGCTTTTTTGTTTTAATTAAATTCAAGTTAGTTAACATATAGTGGATTATTAATCTCAGAGTAGAATTTAGTGATTCATCAGTTGCATGTAACATCCAGTGCTCATTACATCAAGTGCTCTCCTTAATGCCCAACAGCCAGTTACCACAACCCACTACCCATCTCCCCTCCAGCAAACCTCAGCTTGTTCTCTATAGTTAAGAGTCTCTTATGTCTTGTCTACCTCTCTGACTTCATCTTATTTTATTTTTCCTTCCCTTCTCCTATGTTCATTTGTTTTGTTTCTTAAATTCCACATATGAGTGAAATCATATATTTGTCTTTCTCTGACTGATTTATTTCATTTAACATAATACTCTCTAGTTCCATCCATGTCCTTATAAATGGAAAATTTAATTCTTTTTTATGGCTGGGCAATATTCCAGTGTGTGTGTGTGTGTGTGTGTATGTGTGTGTGTACCACTTCTTCTTTATCCATTCATCTGTGATGGACACCTCTGCTCTTTCCATAATTTGGCTATTGTGGACATTGATGCTATAAAAATCAGGGTACATGTGCCCCTTTGAATCACTATGTTTATATCTTTGGGTAAATACCTAGTAGTGCAATTGCTGGGTTGTAAGGTAGTTCTATTTTTAACATTTTGAAGAACCTCCATACTGTTTTCCAAAGTGGATGCAACAGTTTGCATTCCCACCAACAGTGTAAAAGAGTTCCTCTTATCTCCACATCCTCACCAACATCTGTTGTTTCCTGAGTTGTTACTTTTAGCCATTCTGACCACTGTGAGGTGGAATCTCATTATAGTTTTGATTTGTATTTCCTTAATGATGAGGGATGTTGAGCATTTTTTTTATGGGTCTGTTAGCCATTTGTATGTCTTCTTTGGAGAAATGTCTGTTCATGTCTTCTGCCATTTATGAGTGGATTTTTTTGGGGGGGAGGGGTGTTAAGTTTGAAAAATTCTTTAGATTTTGGATACTAGTCCTTTATCTGATATGTCATTTGCAATTATCTTCCCCCATCCCATTGGTTGCCTTTTATTTGTTTAATTTCAACAAATTTATTATTTAAATAATTTTAGTGGTGATACATGGAGGTTTGAGGATGAATATAAAATTTATTTTCTTTAAAAAAATAAAATTTATTTTCTTCAAATTGTGTACTGATTTTTTTTTTGCTATTTCTTATTCTTTCCTATGAAGATTATTTATTTAAATGTGTATTTATTTTTAAAGGGTAAAATTAAGGTCACTAAATATTCAAAGTTATAAATAGCTAAAATAGTTCTTTGTGGTACACATCAAAATTAAAATTCTTATGGATAAACTCAATTCTGTCAGCTAAACAAATAACATTGGGAGAAAAATAAAAACAAAAACAAAAGTATTTTTTTAAGGAAACAACAGCAACAAAAATCCTTTACAAAGAGGTTGACATATTTTAGAGTTAATTATAGTTTTCTATTATATTTGTGGTAACAAATACACCAGTATATTTGTTATTGTTATATGCTGTTACCTGTGGTAACAACTATACATTTTCCAGTCATGTACAGTTTGTATGTTTTTTATTTGTTTTGTTTTGTTTTGTTTTATTTTGTTTTGTTTTGTTTTTGTTTTCCTTTTTTAATTTAAAGCCAAATAATTAACATATAGTGTACTATTAGTTTCAAAAAAAAAACAAAGGTAGAGTTCAGTGATTCATCAGTCTTATATAATACCCAGTGTTCATTACATCATGTGCCCTCTTTAATGTCTGCCCATCACTCAATTACCTAATCCCCCCACCCACCACTCCTCTTGCAACCCTCAGTTTGTTTCTTATGATTAAGAATCTCTTATGGTTTTTCTCCTTCTCTAATTTCATCTTGTTTTATTTTTCCCTCCCTTCCCCTATGCCTTTTAGTTTTGTTGATTGTTTCCTTCGCTATGCAAAATCTTTTCATCCTGATGAAGTCCTAATAGCTCATTTTCACTTTTGTTTCCTTTACCTCTGGAGATTTGTCCATCAAGAAGTTGAAGTGGCTGATGTCAGAGGTTGCTGCCTGTGTTCTTCTCTAGGATTTTGATGGATTCCTTTCTCACATTTAGGCCTTTCATTCATTTTGAGTTTATTTTTGTGTATGGTGTAAGAAAGTGGTCCGATTTCATTCTTCTGAATGTGGCTGTCTCCTTTTCCCAATACCATTTGTTGAAGAGACTGTCTTTTATCCATTGGATATTCTTTCCTCTGTTGAAGATTAGTTGAGGGCCCATTTCTGGGTTTTCTATTCTGTTCCATTTATCTATGTGTCTGTTTTGTGCCAGTACCATACCATCTTGATGATTACAGCTTTGTAATACAGCTTGAAGTCTGGTATTGTGGTGCCTCCAGCTTTGGTTATCTGTTTCAACATTATTTTGGCTGTTTGGGGTCTTTTCTGGTTCCACACAAACTTTACAATTGTTTGTTCCAGCCCTGTGAAAAATGCTGGTGTTATTTTCATAGGGATTGCATTGAATGTGTAGACTGCTTTGTGTAGTATAGACATTTTAACAATATTTTTTCTTCCAATCCATGAGCATGGAATGTTTTTCATATTTTCATGTCCTCTTCAATTTCTTTCAGAAGTGTTCTATTATTTTGAACATATAGATCATTTACCTCATTGGTTAGGTTTATTCCTAGGTATATTATGGTTTTTGGTGCAATTGTAAATGTGATCAATTCCTTGATTTCTCTTTCTGTTGTTTCATTTTTGGTGTATATAAATGCAACAGACTTCTGTGCATTGAATTTATATCTTGCAACTTTGAAGAATTCCTGTATCAATTCTAGCAATTTTTGGGTGGAGTCTTTCAGGTTTTCTACCTAGAGTATCATTTCATCTGCAGCTAGTGGAAGTTTGACTTCTTCCTGGCTGATTTGGATGCATTTTATTTCTTTTTGTTGTCTATTGCTAAGACTAGGAATTCTAATACTATGTTGAACAACAGTGGTGAGAGTGGACATCCCTGTCTTGTTCTTGACCTTAGGGGAAAAGCTCTCAGTTTTCCCCATCGAGGATGATATGCACTGTGGGTCTTTCTTATATGGCCTTTATGATGTTGAGTTATGTTCCTTCTATTCTTACTTTGTTGAGGGTATTTATCAAGAAAGGATGCTGTATTTTGTCAAATATTTTTTTTCTGTATCTATTGAGAGGATCACATGTTTCTATCTTTTCTTTTATGAATGTGGTATATCACATTGATTGATTTGTGGATGTTAAACCACCCTTGCAGCTCAGGAATCAATCCCACTTGGTTGTGGTGTATAATCCTTTTAATATACTATTAAATTAGCTAGTATCTTGTTGAGAATTTTGCATCCATATACATCAGGGATATTTGTGGGTAATTCTTTTTTAGTGTGGTCTTTGTATGGCTTGGGGATTAAGGTAACGCTGGTCTCAGAGAATGAGATTGCAAGTTTTCCTTTCATTTCTATTTTTTTTTTTTTTTGAACAGTTTCAGGAGAATAGGTATCTACTTCTTTAAATGTTTGGTAGAATTCCCCTGGGAACACATCTGGTCATGGACTCTTGTTTGTTGGGAGATTGTTGACTACTGATTCAATTTCTTTGCTGCTTATGAGTCTTTTCAGATTTTCTATATCTCCTGTTTCAATTTGGTAGTACAGTAAGCTTTTTAATTTCTGAATATGATTGCTTTTATTTTAATGCTTTCATTACTTTCAATTAAACAAAATTATGTTTCACATGGTTATGATAAATCAGTTGCCTAAATTAGCACAAAAAATGTTTTATGGCATCTATATAATTTATAAATAATATATACCTTTATTTTATTACTCATTCAAACATCACTAACCCATTAACAAGATATTCAGATGTACATAGTAAGTAAATGTTATAGTTTGTGATATTTTACTCACAAAATACAAAAATTTTTGCTTTTCTCATGTTTTTAAATTTAGTTGTAAGGAAGGGATGATTGTCAAGTTAGGAAGATAAAATGCATTTTACTTAGCATCTTATTAATATGGCTTATAATCTATGTATGCAGACATATGGCTGTGTGACTTTTTTTTTTACTTAAAATCAATTAATTAACATATAGTGTATTATTAGTTTCAGAGGTAGAGCTTAGTGACTCATCAGTTGCATATAACATCCAGTGCTCATTACTTCAGGTGTCCTTGTTAATGCCCATCACCCAGTTACCCCATCCTCCTACCCACATCCCCTCCATCAACCTTCAGTTTGTTTCCTAGAGTTGAGAGTCTCCCATGGTTTGCTCCCTTTCTGAGTTTATCTTATCTTATTTTTCTTTCCCTTCTCCTATCTTCATCAGTTTTGTTTCTTAATCTCCACATATGAGTGGAAATATGATATTTGTCATTCTGTGACTGATGTATTTTGATTATCATAATACCCTCCGTTTCCAGTGGGAGAGGAAAGATGTTGGAGGAGTAGGGGACCCTATTTCAACTGGTCCACAGAACTGAGCTGGATATCTACAGACAATTCTGAGCACCCACGAAACCAGGCTAAGATGTAAGAAGATCTGGATCTCAACAAACAGAATATAGCAGGAGGTTGGTTTTCAGGTACGAAGTGGGGAGCGGTGATTCTGTGGGCAGATATCAGAGGATAACAGGAAGCGGGAGGGTGCCTGGCCATGGGGATCCTACACCGCCGGTGAGCAACAGCCTCACATGCTGGGGATGGGGCACAGACTCACAGACCGGTAGCGGCAGAGAAAGGACTTTAGGGCAGCCCCCGGGGAGGAAACCCTGAGCGGCGGGGTTGTGTGGGCGAACTGGGAGCAGCTCGTGGTTTTAGAAGCACAAAGGGCAGAGATGTGCCCCAACCTGGAGGCAGGACAGGGAGCACTGCAAAGGGGCGCATAACCCAGGATGCTGCAGTTTATAGCAGCATGGACAGAAATGGAGACAGTGTGGCCTGAAGAGCTCACTAAAGAACAGACTGCAGTCTCTGCTCTGAGGCAGTGGGTTGGAAATGGTCTCTTCTGCTCTGACTCGTGGAAGAGACATGGAAAACCACCAGGGAAAGCCACCAGAGAACAAAAGCCCCAAAAACTGATTCCCGCTGAGCCCATCCCCTGCCACAGGGGCGCAGGGCAACTCCGCCCAAACAGGGTTACCGGAGTAACAGCACAGCAGTCCCCTCCCCCAGAAGACAGGCTGGGAAAACAAGAGGCCAGCAACCCTAAGGTCCCTAGAAAACACGTGCTTCTTGCTTGGGTTCTGGTCAATAATTTGGACTCTATACATTCCCTCAAACACTGATCAACAGAATGACTAGGAGGAGCCCCCAAAATAGAAAAGACTCAGAGATTATGACTTAAGCTGCAGATTTGCAAATGGATGCAGATATAACCAAGATGTCAGAGATGGAATTCAGGCTAGCAATTGTGAAGACAGTAGCTAGAATGGAGAAATGAATTAATGGCAACATAGAGTCTCTAAGGGCAGAAATGAAAGCTGAATTGGCAGAACTTAAAAATGCTATCAATGTGATCCAATCCAATTTAGATAATCTAACAGCTAGGGTAACTGAGGCAGAAGAGTGAATAAGCAAACTGGAAGACAATATAAGAGATAAAGAGGGAAAAGAGGAGGCCAGGGAAAAACAACTCAGAATCCATGAAAATAGAATCAGAGAAATAAGTGACACCATGAAATGTTCCAATGTCAGAATAATTGGAATCCTGGAGGGTGTGGAGAGAGAGAGAGGACTAGAAGATGTATTTGAGCAAATCATAGCTGAGAACTTCCCTAATCTGGGGAAGGAAAAAAAAAAATCTGCATCCTAGAGGAAGAGAGGACCCCTCCCAAGATCAAGGAAAACAGGCTAACACCCCGGCATGTAATAACAAAACTCCCAAATCTTAGAACCAAGGAAACCATCTTAAGGGTAGTTAGGGGGAAGAGATTCCTTACGTACAGAGAGAGGAACATCAAAATAATGTCAGACCTATCCACAGAGACCTGGCAAGTCAGAAAGAGCTGGCAAGACATATTCAGAGTACTAAATGAGAAGAACATGCAGCCAAGAATACTTTATCCAGCAAGGCTTTCATTTAGAATGGATGGAGAGATGCAGAGCTGCCCCGACCAGCAGAAACTGAAAGAATATGTGACCACTAAGCAGGCCCTGCAAGAAATATGAAGGGGTGTTCTATAAAAGGAGAAAGACCCCAAGAGTGATCTACAACAGAAATTTACAGGGACAATCTATAAAAACAACATCTTCACAGGCAATATGATGACAATTAATTCATATCTTTCAATAATCACTGTCAATGTGAATGGCCTAAATGCTCCCATAAAACAGCACAGGGATGCTGATTGGATAAAAAGACAGGACCCATCCATATGCTGCCTACAAGAGACTTATTTTGAACCTAAAGATACATCCAGACTGAAAGTGAAGGGATGGAGATCCATCTTCCATGCCAGTGGACCTCAAAACAAAGCTGGGGTAGCAATTCTTACATCAGACAAATTAGATTTTAAACTAAAGTCTGTAATTAGAGACACAGAAGGACACTATATTATTCTTAAAGGGTCCATGCAACAAGAAGATCTAACAATTGTAAATACTTATGCCCCCAACATAGGAGCAGCCATCTACATAAGCCAAAGGTTAACCAAATTAAGAATCATATTGGTAACAATACGCTAATTATAGGAGACCTCAATACTCCACTCTCAGCAATGGACAGATCATCTAAGCAGAAAATCAACAAGGACACAAGAGCTTTGAATGATACATTGGACCAGATGGACCTCATAGATATTTACAGAACATTCCACCCTAAAACAACAGAATACTCTTTCTTCTCGAGCGCACATGGAACTTTCTCTAGAATAGACCATATACTGGGTCACAAATCAGGTCTCAACCAATACCAAAGATTGAGATTATTCCCTACATATTCTCAGACCGCAATGCTTTAAAACTGGAACTCAATCACAAGAAAAAATTTGGCAGAAATTCAAACACTTGGAAGCTAAAGACCACTCTGCTCAAGAATGTTTGGGGCAACCAGGAAATCAAAGAAGAACTTAAACAATTCATGGAAATCAATGAGATAAAACACATCGGTCCAAAACCTATGGGATACTGCAAAGGCGGTCCTAAGGGGGAAATACATAGCCATCCAAGCCTCACTCAGAAAAATAGAAAAATCCCAAATTCACCAACGAACTCTACACCTTAAAGAACTAGAGAAAAAACAACAAACGATGTTTAAGCCACGCATCAGAAGAGAAATAATTAAGATTAGAGCACAGATCAATGAATTAGAAACCAGAAACACAGTAGATCAGATC
>NC_138385.1:50596371-50626289 GCF_054177405.1 Leptonychotes weddellii
TGATAGACACTGGGGAGGGTATGTGCTCTGGTTAGTGCTGTGAATTGTGCAAGACTGTTGAATCTCAGATCTGTACCTATGTAACAAATAATGCAATATATGTTAAGAAAAAAAAAAAAAAGAAGATAGCAGGAGGGGAAGAATCAAGGGGGGAAATTGGAGGGTTACACAAACCATGAGAGACAATGGACTCTGAAAAACAAACTGAGGGTTCTAGAGGTGAGGGGGGGAGGATGGGGTAGCCTGGTGATGGGTATTAAAGAGTGCACATTCTGCATGGAGCACTGGGTGTTATGCACAAACAATGCATCATGGAACACTACATCTAAAACTAATGATGTAATGTATGGGGATTAACATAACAATAAAAAAATTTAAAAAAAAACTAATGATGTGATATATGGTGATTAACATAGCATAATAAAAAAAAATACCATCAGTATTTTTCACAGGTCTGGAACAAATAATCCTAAATGTGTATGGAACCAGAAAAGACCCTGAATAGCCAAAGGAATGCTTCAAACAGAAACCATAGCAGAGGGTATCACAATTCTGGACTCAAGCTTCATTACAAAGCTGTATTCATCAAGACAGTAAGGTACTAGCACAAAAACAGATGGATAGATCAATAGAGCAGCATAGAAACCCCAGAAATGGACTTTCAACTAAACTTCAACAAAGGAAGATTGAATATCCCATGGAAAAAAAAAAAGTCTTTTCAACAAATGGTGTTGGGAAAAGTGGTCACCTAAATGTAAAAGAATGAAACTGGACTACTTTCTTACACCATAGACAAAAATAAATTCAAAGTGGATTAAATATGTAATTATTAGACCTGAAACCATAAAAATCCTAAAAGAGTGCCCAGGCTGTAATGTTTTTGACATTGGCCTTAGCAACATTTTTTAAGATATGTCTCCAGAAGAAAGAAAAACAAAAAAGCCAAACCAAGAAGGAGAAGAGAAATAATTTTAGAGCAGAGATCAATGAATTAGAAACCAGAAATACACTAGAGCAGGTCAATGAAACTAGAAGTTGTTTTTTTTTTTAATTAATAAGATCAATAAACCACTGGCCAGACTTATCTAAAAGAAAAGAGAAAGGACCCAAATTAGTAAAATTATGAATGAAAGGGGAGAGATCACAACTAACACCAAGGAAATAGAAACAGTTATTAGAAATTATTATAAAAAACTATATGACAATAAATTAAACAAACTGGAAGAAATGGATGCCTTCCCGGAAACCTATAAACTACTAAGACAGAAACAGGAAGAAATAGACAACCTGCATAGACCAATAACCAGTAATGAAATTGAAGCAGTGATCAAAAACCTCCCCAAAAAGAAGAGTCCAGGGCCAGATGAATTCCCAAGGGGAATTCTACCAAACATTCAAAGAAGAAATAAAACCTATTCTCCTAAAGCTGTTTCAAAAAATAGAAACAGAAGAAAAACTTCCAGACTCATTCTATGAGGCCAGCATTACCTTAATCCCCAAACCAGGCAAAGACTCTATCAAAAGGAGATTTACAGACCAATATATCTGATGAATATGGATGTAAAAAATTCTCAACAAAATCCTAGCTAATAGGATCTGACAGTACATTAAAAAGATTATCCATCACGACCAGGTGGGATTTATTCCTGGGATGTAAGGGTGGTTCAACTTCGGGAAATCAATCAATGTGAGAACACATTAATAAGAGGAGAAACAAGAACCATATGATCCTCTCAATTGTTGCAGAAAAAGCATTTGACAAAATGCACCATCATTTCCTGATTAAAATTCTTCAGAGTGTAGGGATAGAGGGAACATTATTCAATATCATAAAAACCATATATGAAAAGCCCACAGCAAATATCATTCCCAATTGGGAAAAGATGAGAGCCTTACCCTTAAGATCAGGAATATGACAAAGATGCCTATGCTCGGCACTATTGTTCAACATAGTACTAGATGTCCTAGCAACAGCAATCAGAAAATGAAAGGAAATATAAGGTATTCAAATTGGCAAAGAAGAAGTCAAACTTTCTCTTTTCACAGATGACATGATACTTTATGTCGAATACCAAAAGATTCCACCCCCAAATTGCTAGAACTCATACAGCAATTCATGAATGTGGAAGTAGGGGCACCTGGGTGGTTCAGATGGTTAAGCATCTGCGTTCTGCTCAGGTCATGATCCCAGGGTCCTGGGATCAAGCCCCACATCCTGGCTCAGTGGGAAGCCTTCTTCTCCCTCTCCCTCTGCCTCTCTCCCTGCTCATTCTCTCTCTCTCTTTCTCTCTCTCTCTCTCGCTATCTATCTCTATCTCTATCTCTATCTATCTCTGTGTCTCAAATGAATAAATAAAATCTTAAAAAAATAAACAATAAGTAATGTGGCAGGATACAAAATCAGTGCACAGAAATCAGTTGCTTTCTTATACACAAACAATGCAACTGTAGAAAGAGAAATTAGAGAATCAACTGCACTTACAATAGCACCAAAAACCATAAGATACCTCGGAATAAACCTAACCAAAGAGGTAAAGGATCTATACTCTAGAAACTACAAAACACTTATGAAAGAAACTGAAGAAGACACAAAAAGGTGGAGAAAAACTCCATGCTTGTGGATCATAAGAATAAACTTTGTTAAAATGTCTATGCTGCCCAGAGAAATGTATACTTTCAACAACATCCCTGTCAAAATACCAATGGCATTTTTCAAAGTGCTGGAACAAACAATCCTAAAATTTGTATGGAACCAGAACAGCCCCCAAACAACCAAGGAAATATTGAAAAAGCAAAACAAAGCTGGGAGCACCATGCTGCCTGATTCCAAGCTATATTACAAAGCTCTGATCACTAAGAAAGCATGGTACTGACACAAAAACAGACACATACATCAATGGAACAGAATAGAGTGCCCAGATATGGACCCTCAACTCTATGGTCAAATAATCTTCGACAAAGCAGGAAGAAATATGCAATGGAAAAAAGGCAGTCTCTTCAATAAATGGTGCTGGAAATATTGGACAGCCACATGCAGAAGAATGAATCTCAACCATTCTCTAACACCATACACAAAGATAAACTCAAAATGGATGAAAGATCTCAATGTGAGGCAGGAATCCATCAAAATCCTAGAGGAGAACATAGGCAGTAACCTCTTCGACTTTGGCCACAGCCACTTCTTTCAAGACACGCCTCCAAATGCAAGGGAAACAAAAGTGAAAATGAACTTTTGGGACTTCATTAAGATAAAAAGCTTCTGCACAGCAAGGAAACAGTCAACAAAACAAAGAGGCAACCCACGGAATAGGAGAAGATATTTGCAAATGACACTACAGACAAAGTGCTGATTTCCAAGTTCTATAAAGAACTTCTGAAACTCAACACCCAAGAAACAAATAATTAATTCAAAAAATGGGCAGAAGACATGAACAGACACTTCTCTGAAGAAGACATACAAATGGCTAATAGACACATGAAAAAATGTTCATCATCATTAGCCATCGGAGAAATTCAAATGAAAACCACATTGAGATACCACCTTATACCCATAAGAATGGCAAAAACTGACAAGGCAGGAAACAACAAATGTTGGGTAGGAAGTGGAGAAAGGGGAACCCTCTTACACTGTTGCTGGGAAAGCAAGTTTGTATAGCTACTTTGCAAAACAGTATGAAGGTTCCTCAAAATGTTAAAAATAGAGCTGCTCTCTGACCCAGCAATTGCACTACTTGGTATTTACCCCAAAGATACAGATGTAGTGAAAAGAAGGGGCACATGCGCCCCAATGTTCATAGCAGCAATGTCCACAATAGCTGAACTGTGGAAGGAGCCAAGATGCTCTTCAACAGATGAATAGATAAAGAAGATGTGGTCCATATATACAAGGGAATATTACTCAGCCATTAGAAAGAATGAATACCCACCATTTGCATCAATATGGATGGAATTGGAGGGGATTATGCTTAATGAAATAAGCATAAACTTGTACAGCCACTCTGGAAAACACTATGGAAGAACCTAAAAAGTTAAAATTAGAACTACCCTATAATCCAGCAATTGTGCTACTGGGCATTTACACAAAAATACAAAAAACACTAATTCAAATGGGTTCATGCACCTCGTTATAGCAACATTATTTTCAATAGCTAAATTATGTAAGCATACCAAAGTGCCCATCAATATATATATTCCTTTTTATGGTTGAATAATATTCTATGGTATACCAGGGAAATCTTGCCTTTTGTGATGACATGGATGGAGCCAGAGAATATAAGGCTAAATTAGAGAAATAAGCCAGTCAGAGAAAGAAATACACCATATGATTTCATTCATATGTGGCATTTAAGAAACAAAATAAATGAACAAAGGAAAAAGAGAAAGAGAGAGAAACAACAGACTCTTAACTTTTGAGAACAAACAGATGGTTATCAGAGAGGATGTGGGTGGATGATGGGTGAAATAGGTGATGGGGATTAAGGAATACACTTGCCATGATGAGAACTGGGTGATGTATGAAATTGTTGTATCAATATATTGTATACCTAAAACTAACACTGTATGTTAACTATAGTGGAATTAAAAGAAAAAAAAAAAAACCTTCAACAACACAGTTTTTTTTAATTACCATGCTATAATAAATATTAGTAACTATATTAAATACAGACTTTATTGCTGGTAAGCAACAATATGCAAATAACAGATGAGTATCATCATCACTAACCAATCACACATTTTTTTTTTTTTCAATTTCGGTTGGTGATTGTTCACTACATATGTTATTCAGCTCATACACAAATAAATGTGTAGTTATGTTGCTTCCTTGTCTCAAAATGGTAAACCATGTTACACTACAAAAATGGATAATCAAAAGACAGACTTGGCCAACAAAGATGGAAGTGAGAAATGTGGCAAATAAGTGAAACATGATATGTTGGAGGCTAAATTTGAATAGAATGAAAGTACATTTTTTAAAAAGTAGCTGAACTTGGAAATGTTAACACTAAACCATTATTTCAGTGACTTTAGATATTTAGTCAGAAGAACCTAGTGAGAGTGAAATCATCAATATAATTAGGAAAGTGTTTGTGATGAAAAGGGTGAAGTCTACTCAAAGGAAGTGACACCTGCAAAACGTTTCATATTGAAGGAATCCTCAAAGATTTTCAATAACATTAAAATGCAAATAATATTTTGGAAGCTGTTCCAAACTTATAAGTATGAACAATTTGCCAAGGCATAGAAAAGATACTCACTTTAAGGACGCCTGGGTAGCTCAGTTGTTTAAGCATCTGCCTTCAGTTCGGGTCATGATCCCAGGGTCTTGCATCAGGCTCCTTGCTCAGTGGGAGCCTGTTTCTCCCTCTCTCTCTGCTGCTCTCTTTCTCTCTGTCAAATAAATAAATAAAATCTTTAAAAAAAAGATACTTACTTTGTATTGTAAAGTACACAAGATGAAGAAGGCAAACCCTGTTCAAACTAATCTCTTATGATTTTTTACAAATAAAAAAACAAATCTATTAATATTTTAAATATGTTTATATTTATATAAACATTTATGCTTATTCAATGAGTTAAATATACATTTTAAACATAGTGTTATAAATAATACAGTGTTAGAAATAAATATTAGTTTTATATATATTTTTATTTTTTCCTATATAATTATAATGGATAGTGAGAATTTTAATGTTTTAAATACATATTTTTAAATTTCTGTAGTCTATGATATCTCCATTTTATACTCCTTTTGCTCACATTCATACATTTTCAATGATTTTTAATTGTGGTAAAATACATGTAATATAAAATATATACATAATATATACATGTAATAATATACATGTAATATACACATGTAATAATATACATGCAATATAAAATATGCCATCTTAACCATTGTTAAGTGTATAATTCAGTGTCATTAAGTACATTCACATTGTTGTGCTACCATTACCATGATCCATCTCCAGAACTCCTTTTATCTTGTGAAACTGAAACTCTGTACCCATTAAACAGAAACTCTCCACACCTTCTTTCTCCAGCCCCTGGCAACATTTTACTTTGTATATCTATGAATTTGACTAGTCAAGGTACCTCATATAAATGGAATTCTAAGATATTTCTCCTTTTATAACTGGTTTATTTCACTTATCATCATAACCTTGATGTTCATCCCTGTTATAGTATGTGTCAGAACTTTTTTTTTTATTGCAGCATAATTAACACACAGTGTTAAATTAGTTTCAGGTGTACAATATAGTGATTCAACAATTCTATATAATACTTAGTGCTCATCAAGATAAGTGCACTCTTAATTCCCTTCACCTATTTCCTCCCATCCCCCCACCCCCTTCCCCTCTGGTAGCCATTTGTTCTCTATAGTTAGAAATTTCTTAAGACTGAATAATATTTCTTTGTATGTACACACTACATTTTGTTTATCCATTCATCTATTGATGGACATTTGAATTGCTTTTGTCATTCGGCTCTTGTGAATAATGATGCTAAGTATATGGGAGTACAAATATCAATTGGAGGCCCTGTTGTCAATAATTTGGGTTATGTATCCAGAAGTGTAATTGCTGGGAGTGCCTGGGTGGCTCAGTCAGTTAAGCATCTGCCTTCAGCTCAGGTCACGATTTCAGGGTCTTGGGATCAAGCCCCACATCGAAATCTCTGCTCAGTGGGGAGTCTGCTCCTCCCTCTCACTTTCCCTCTGTGCTTTCCATCTCTCTGTCTCTGAAATAAATAAATAAAATCTTAAATAAAAAGAAGTGTAATTGCTGTATCATTTTGTAATTCTATATTTAATTTTTTGAGGAAACACAATACTATTTTCATAGTGGCTGCACCATTTCACATTCCCACCAACAGTTCCCAAAAGGTCAAATTTCTCTACATCTCTTGCCAACATTTTGTTGTTTCCCATTTTTTTATGGATAATATTCATCCTAATGAGTGTGAATTTATATCTCATTGTAGTTTTGATTTGAATTTCTCTAATAGTGATGTCGAACATTTTTTTTTTTATGGGCTTAATGGTCATTTGTATATCTCATTTGGAGAAGTCTCTACTTCAAGTATTTTGCCAATTGTTATTCAGTATGTTTTTTTGTTGTTGTTCTTAACCTGTAAGAGATCTTTATATCTTATCAGATATATTCTTTCCAAATATCTCTTTTCAGTCTGTGGATTGCCTTTATACTGTGTTGATTGTGAAATTTGATGTATAGAAGTTTTAAGTTTTAAAACTTAAAACTGTGATATAGTATACATTATCTCTCTTTACTTTTGTTGCCTGTGCTTGTGGTGTCACATCTAAGACATCACTGTCAAATCTAATTTCCTGAAGATTTTCTCCTGTTTTCTTCTAACAGTTTTTTTTTGGTTTTAGCTTTTATATTTAAGTTTTTAGTACATTTTGTTATTTTTATATGATATAAGATAAGAATCTAAAGTTATCTTTTTGCATGAGGACATAAAATGTTTCTAACAGCAATTGCTGAAGACTGTCTTATCCTCATCTACTGGTATTGACACCCTTGTTGAAAAGTAATTTGAACATATATGTAAGGGTTATTTTCTGGGCTCCATATTCTATTACATTGGTGTTTGTTTCCATTTTTATATCAGTACCACACTGTGTTGGTTATTGTACCATTGTAATAAGATTGGAAAATAAGAAGTATGAGCACTCCTAATTTGTTTCCTTCTTTTTCAAGACTGGCTGCCTTGCATCTCTGGAGAACCCATGTGAATTTTAGTACAATTTTTTTTTAATATCTGAAAAAAAATCATTGTGATTTTGATAGAGATTGAATTGAAACTGTATATAACATTGGATAATATAAAATATTAATATTAAAACATCCAATTCATGAACATGAGATGTCTTTTTACTTATTGGAGTCTTCTTCATTTCAGCAGTATTTTGTAATTTTCAGTATACTATTTTTTCACCTCCTTGATTAAATTTATTCCTAAATATTTTTTCATGATATTATAAAAGGAATTGATTTTTTACATTACATTTTGGATTATTTATTGTTTGTGTGCAGAAAAATAACTTATGCTTTTGGTTGATTTTTTATCCTGAAACATTGATTGATTCAAACATTTTCTGCAGTATCTGTGGAATTTTCTATATATAAGATAATGTCATATTCAAATAAAGATAATTTTACTTCTTCCTCTATTGTTTGGATGCCTTTTATTTCTTATTGACTATTTGTTCTGTCTAGAATTTATAATACATTGTTGAATAGAGGTGGTAAAAGTAGGCTAATCTTACCTTATACCTGACCTTAGCAGAAATGGTTTCTGGCTTTCACTATTGAACATGATGTTAGCCATGGATTTTTCTTATCTGGTGTTTATTATGTTTAAGTAGCTCCCTTCTGTTCCTAGGTTGTTGAGTGTTCTTGTTGAGTGTCTGTTTTTGTTAAGTTTTGCTGAGTGTTTTATCTGGTGTTTATTATGTTGAAGTAGCTCCCTTCTGTTCCTAGGTTGTTGAGTGTTTTTATTATGAAAGGGTATTGAAATTTGTCAACTGTTTTTTTTTCTTCTGCAATTAATGTGACCATGTGTTATTTTTTTCCTTTATTCTGTTAATGTGGTATATTATATTGATTGATTTTTATATGTTGAAACATTATTGCATTCCATGAATAAATCCCATTTAGTCATAGTGTGTAATTCTTTTAATGTGGTGTTAAATTCTTTTTGCATATAGGTAAACTTCAGAGATATGGTTTGTGTTCATAATACCACAATAAAGTGAAGTCAAGTAATTATTTTGGTTTCACAGTACATATAGAAGCTATGTTTACAATATAATGTTGTCTATTAAGTGTGCAATAGCATTATGTATAAATAACAATGTATGTAATTAATTAAAAATAATTTATTGTTAAAATGCTAATGATCATCTAGCTTTTAGAAAGTCATAATCTTTTTGCTAGTGGGAGGTCTTGCCCCACTATTGATGGCTGCTGACTTATCAGGGTGGTGGTTAATAAAGGTTGGGGTGGCTGAGACTTTTTTATCCATTTACCTTTTTTATTGAAGTACAGTTGACACATAAAGTCACATTAGTTTCAGGTGTACAACACTATACATAATGCTATGCTCAATACAAGTGTAGTTGTCATGTGTCACCATACAACACTATTAAAATGCCACTGACTATATCTCCTATTCTGTACCTTTTATTCCTGTTACTTATTCATTTCATAACTGGAATCCTATACCTCCCACTACCCTTCACACATCCTGTCCATTATCTCAGCATCCCTGGTAAGTACCAGCTTGTTTTTTGTTCACGAGTCTGTTTCTGCTATTTATTTGTTTGTTTATTCATTTGTTTATTTTGTTTAGAATACAAATATAAGTGAAATCATATGGCACTTGTCTTTCTTTATCTAACTTATTTCACTTAGCATAATCTCCTGTAGGTCTATTCATGTTTTCACAAAAGGCAAGACTTCATTTGTTTTTATAGCTGAGTAATATCCCTTTGTGTATATACACTACTACTTCTATATCCATTCATTCGTCAATGTTACTTAGGTTGCTTCCATACCTTGGCTATTCTAAATAATGATGAAGTAAAAATAAGGGTGTTTATATATTTCTGAATTAGAGTTTTCATTTTATTTGAATATATAACCAGTAATGGCATTACTGGATCTTATGGTAATTCTTTTTTTAAAATATTTTATTTAAATTCCAGTTAGTTAACATACACAGTAATATTAGTTTTGGGTGTAAAATATAGTGCTTCAATACATACATATAAAACCGAATGTTCAACAAGTGTATACCTTAAACTACATCACTTATTTAACCCATCCCTCCACTGACCTCCCCTCTGATAACCATCAGTTTGTTCTCTATAGTTAAGAGTCTGTCTCTTGGTTTGCCTTTCTCTCTCTCTTTCCCTTTCCTCATTTGTTTTGTTGCTTAAATACCACATATCAGTGAAATCATATTATATTTGTCTTTCTCTGACTAACTTAATTTGCTCAGCATAATACTCTCTAGCTCCATTCATGTCATTGCAAAAGGGAAAGATTTCATTCTTTTTGATGGCTGAAAAATATTCCATTTTTTATCTTTATCCATTCATCAATTTATGGACACTTGGGCTGTTTCCATAATTTGGCTATTGTAGATAATACTGCTATAAACATCACAGTGCATGCATCCTTTTGAATTAGTGTTTTTGTATTCTTTGGGTAAATACCCAGGAGTATAATTACTGGATCATTGAGTAGTTCTATTTTTAACTTTTTGAGGAATCTCTGCAATGTTTTCCAGAGTGGCTGCACTGGGTTTGCATTCCCACCAGCAGGGCAAGAGGGTTCCCATTTCTCCACATACTCACCAACACCTGTTGTTTCTTGTGTTACTGATTTTAGCCATGCTGACAGCTGTGAGGTGATATCTCATTGTAGTTTTGATTTGTATTTCCCTGATGATCAGTGATGTTGAACATCTTTTCATGTGTCTGTTAGCCATTTGGATGTTTTCTTTTACAAAATTGCCTATTCATGTCTTCTGCCAAATTTAATTATTCTTTTGGGAAGTTGAGTTTTTAAAGTTCTTTATATATTTTGGATATTAACCCTTAATCAGATATATCATTTTCAAATAGCTTCTCCCATTCTGTAGGTTGCTTTTCAGTTTTGTTGATTTTTTCCTTCTCTGTGCAGAAATTTTTATTTTAATCAAGTCCCTATAGTTTATTTTTGTTTTTGTTTTCCTTGCCTAAGGAGACATACCTAGTAAGTTGCTATGGCAATGTCAATGAGTTTACTGCTTGTGTTTTTTCTAAGATTTTTTTAAAAGATTTTATTTATTCATTTGAGAGAGAGAGAGAGAGAGAGAGAGCATGAGCAGAGGGGAGAGGCAGAGGGAGAATGAGAGAAAGAGACTCCCTGCTGAGCCAGGAGCCCAATCTCCAGGACCTGGAGATCATGACCTGAGCTGAAGGCAGAGGCTTAACCATCTGAGCCACCCAGGCACCCCATTCTTTAAGATTTTTATGGTTTCAGGTCTCATAAGTAGGTCCTTAATTCACTTTGAATTTGTTTTTGTTTATGGCATAAGAAAGAGGTCCAGTTTCATTCTTTTGCATATTGCTGTCCAATTCAGGTGGAAGTGGTATAACACTTTATTTCACAAGTAGACCAGAGCACATCTAGTTAAAACTTGCCACGTTTAGGAAATGGACCAAACACAGCCTTCAGTAGGCATGATGTGCCTCTGCAGATAACTGGCCTGAAGGATAGAGAAGCCAAAACACAACAGCACAATATATGCAGCACACTTGAGATACTCCTTCATATGCCAGCCCCCAGACACTACATGAACTTTTTGTCATAAGGCCATTACCTTCAGGAGCAGAACACATAAATAACTGGCTTTTTTAACACAGAGAAGAATGCAAAGACTTAGAGAAAATGAGAAGATAGAGGAAATTATTCCACATGAAAGAGCAAGATAAGGCAACAGCCAGAGATGTAAGTGCAAATGTTATAAGTAATGTGCCTGATGGAGAATTTAAATCAACAATCATAAGGATACACACTGGACTTGAGAAAAGAATAGAGGACATCAGTGAGACACCACAGACATAAGACTTAAAGAGAATCAATCATAGATGAATAATTCTACAAAGAAGATTGAAAACAGGCTTCATGCCATGAACAGCTGGCTGGAAGAAGCAGAGGAAAGAATTAGTGACCTAGAAGACAGAGTAATGGAAATTAATGAAGTTGAATAAAAGAGAGACAGAAAAATTATGGAATTTAAGAATAGACTTAGGGAACTCAGTGATTCCATCAAACATAATAATATTTGCGTTATAGGAGTCCCAGAAGAAGAAGAGAGAGGAAAGGGGATAGAAGATTTATCTGAGCAAATCATAACTGAAACCTTCCCTAAGCTGGGGAAGGAAGCAGACATTCAGATCCAGGAGGCACAGAGAACTCCCATCAAAATTGAAAAAAGTAGGCCAACACCAAGACATATTGTAATTAAATTTGCAAAATACACTGATAAACAGAAAATCTGAAAAGCAGCAAGAGAAATGAGGTCTTTAACTTACAAGGGAAGACCCATAAGGCTATCTGGAGATTTCTCAATAATAAGTAGGCAAACCAGAATGGAGTGGCATGACGTATCAAAGTGCTGAATGGGAAAAATCTACAGCCAAAAAATAGTGTATCCAGCAAGATTATCATTTAGATACCACCTTACACCATTTATTCAGAATGGCTAAAATTAACAACTTAGGAAACAACAGGTGATGGTGAGGATGCAGAGAGGGGAACCCTTTTACACTGTTGGTGGGAATGCACAATGGTGCAGCCACTCTGGTAAACAGTATGGAGGTTCCCCAAAAAGTTAAAAATAGAACTACCCTGTGATCCATGAATTGCCCTACTAAGTATTTCCTCAAAGGATACAAAAATACTGATTTGAAGGGACACATGTGCCCCAATGATTATAGCAACACTATCCAAAATAGCCAAAACATGGAAGGAGCCCAAAGGTCCATCAACTGATGAATGGATAAAGAATAGGTGATATATATGTATATACAATGAAATATTACTCAGCTATTAAAAGAATGAAATCTTGCCATTTGCAATGACGTGGATAGAACTAGAGTGTTTTATGCTAAGTGAAATAAGTCAGCCAGAGAAAGACAAATATCATATGATTTCACTCATATGTGGAATTTAAGAAATAAAACAGTTGAACATAAGGGAAGGAAAGGAAAAAGAAAATAAAGCTAGAGAGGGAGGCAAACCATAAGAGACTCTTAAATATAGGCAACTGAGGTTTGCTGGAGGGGAGGAAGGTAGGGTAATTGGGTAATGGGCATTAAGGAGGGCACTTGATGTAATGAGCACTGGGTGTTATATGCAACTGATGCATCACTAAATTCTATCTCTGAAACTAAAAATACACTATATGTGAACTAACTTGAATTTAAAAAAAAAATCTTGAAAGAAAAAAAGGCCATCATTTAGAATAGAGGGAGAGATAGTTTCCCATACAAACAAAAACTAAAGGAATTCATGAACACTAAACCAGTCCTGCAAGAAATATTAAAGGGGACTTCGAGTTCAAAGGAGAGACCAAAATGACAAAGACAAGAAAGGATCAGAGAAATATCCAGTAATGACAAAAATAAGTAGTCAAATGGCAATAAATACATATCTGTCAATAATTACATTGAATGTAAGGGGGTAAATGGGCTGAATGCTCCAAAAAAAAAAAAAAAAAAGATATAATGTGTCAGAATGGGAAAAATGACCCATCTATATTCTGCATATAAGAAATTTATTTTAGACCTAAAGACACTTCCAGATTAGAAGTGAAGGGATGGAGAAATATTTATCATGAAAATGGATGTTAAGTGAAAGTCAAAGTAACAATACTTATAGCAGAGAAACTAACATTAAAAGAGAGTGTAATAAGGGGCGCCTGGGTGGCTCAGATGGTTGGGCGACTGCCTTCGGCTCAGGTCATGATCCCGGGGTCCTGGGATTGAGCCCCACATCGGGCTCCCTGCTCCTTGGGAGCCTGCTTCTCCCTCTGCCTCTCTCTCTCTGTCTCTCATGAATGGATAAATAAAAATCTTTAAAAAAAAAAAAAAAAGAGAGTGTAATAAGAGACAAAGAAGGACACTATATAATTATAAAGGGGATACTCCAACAAGAAGGTATGACAGCTGTAAATATTTGTGCACCCAAATATATAGAACAATTAATAAGAAACATGGAGGAACTAAGTGATAATAAGACAATAATCATAGGGGACTTTAACACCCCACTTACATCAGTAGACAGACCATAAACAGAAAATCAACAAGGAAACAATGTCTTTGAATGACATACTCAATCAGATGAACTAAACAGATATAATCAGAACATTCCATCCTAAAAGGACAGAATACACTTAATTTTCAAATACACATGGAACATTCTCCAGAATAGATCACATATTAGGTCACAAATCATGCCTCAACAAATACAAAAAGATTGAAATCATACCATGTAACTTTCCTGAACACAACGCTGTGAAACTCCAGTTCAAGAACAAGAAAAAAATTTGGAAAGACCACAAATGCATGGAGGTTAAACAACATGTTACTAAACAATGAATGTGTCAACTAGGAAATCAAAGAAGAAATAAAAAAGTACATGGCAACAACAATAACAACAACAAAAATGAAAACATCACTGTCCAAACATCTGGGATACAGCAAAAAAAGTACTAAGAGAGAAGTATATAACAATACAAGACTACCTCGAGAAGCAAGAAAAATCTCAAATAAACAATTTGACCCTACACCTAAAGAAGCTAGAAAAAGAACAATAAATAAAGTATAAAGCCAGCAGAAGGAAGAAAATAATAAAGATTAAAGCAGAAATTAATGATATAAACACTAAAAAAAATACAACAGATCAATGAAACAGGAGATGGTTCTTTGAAAAAACTAATAAAATTGATAAACTTCTAGCCTGATTTATGAAAAAGAAAAGAGAAAAATACCCAAATAGATAAAATCATAAATGTGAAAGGACAAATAACCAACACCACAGAAATACAAATAATTATAAGGTAATGTTATGAAAAACTATATGCCAACAAATTGGACAACCTGGAAGAAATAGATAAATTCCTAGAAATATATAAACTACCAAATTGAAACAGGAACAAATAAAAAACTTCCAGACCAAGAACCAGCAAAGAAATTGAATCAATAATCAAAAATTCCAACAAACAAAAGTCCAGAGCTAGATGGCTTCACAGGTGAATGATACCAAACACTTAAAGAAAAGTTAATACCTATTCTTCTCAAACTGTTCCAAAAAATAGAAAAGAAAGGACAACTTCTAAAATCATTCTATGAGGCCAGCATTATCCTGGCTCCAAAACCAGATAAAGACCCCATTAAAAAAGAGAATTACAGGTTAATATTCCTGAGAAACATGGATGCAAAAATTCTCAATAAAATACTCGCAAACCAAATCCACTGAAATATTGAAAATATCATTCACCATAATCAAGTGGCATTTATTCCTGGGTTGCAAGTGTGGTTCAATATTCACAAGTCAATCCATGTGATACATCACATTAATGAAAGAAAGGATAAGAACCTGATGATCACTACAATAGATACAGAGAAAACGTGACAAACTACAGCATGGATTCATGGTAAAAACCCTCAACAAATTAGTTTTACAGGGAACACACCTTAACATAATAAGATCCATCTATGAAAAACCCACAGCTACTATCATCCTCAGTGAGGAAAAAATGAGAGCTTTCCTCTATCATCAGGAGAAAGACAGGGATATCCACTCTCATCACTGTTATTTAACATATTATTGGAAGTCCTAGTCACAACAGTCAGAGAACAAAAAGAAATAAAAGGCATCCAAATAGACATGAAAGAAGAAAAACTTTTACTATTTGCAGAAGATATAATCTACATAGGAATCCCAAAAGACTCCACAAAAAAAACAAAAACAAAAACAAAACTGCTAGAACTAACACACAGATTCAGTACAGTTCCAGGATACAAAGTCAATGTACAGACATCTGTTGCATTTCTATACACCAATAATGAAGCAGCCAAAGACAAATCAAGAAATCAATCCCATTAACAATTGCAGCAAAAACCATACAACATCTAGGAATAACCCTAACCAAAAAGGAGAAAGAATTCACTCTGAAAACTGTAAAACACTGATGAAAGAGATTGAAGATGACACAAAAAAATGGAAAGGCATTCCACGTTCATGGATTGGCAGAACAAATATTGTTAAAATGTCAATACTATCCAAGGCAATCTACACAGTTAATGCAAAACCTATCAAAATACCAATATTTTTCACAGAGCTAGAACAATCCATCCTGAAAGTTGTATGGAACCACAAAAGACCCCAAATAGCCAAAGCAACCTTGAAAAAGACAACAAAGCTGGAAACATCACAATTCTGGACTTCGAGTTATATCACAAAGCTTTTGTGATCAAAGCAGTATGGTACTGGCACAAACATAGACAAATTAATCAATGGAGCAGAATAGAGAACCCAGAAATGGACTCACAAGTATATGGTAAACTAGTCTTTGACAAAGCAGGAAAGAATATCCCATGTACAAAAGACAGTCTCTTCAATTAATGATGTTGGGAAAACTGGAATGCAAAATGCAGAAGAATGAAACTGGACCACTTTCTTATGCCATACAGAAAAATGAATTCAAAATGGATGAAAGACCTAAATGTGGGACAGGAAACCATCAAAATCCTGGAGGTGAACACAGGCAGTAACCTCTTTGACATCAGCCATAGCAACTTCTTCCTAGATATGTCCACTGAGGGAGGGAAAGCTAACCAAAAGCAAACTACTGGGACTTCATCAAATAAAAAGCTTGCACAGCAAAGGAAACAATCAACAAAACTAAAAGGCAACCTACTGAATGGAAGATATTTTCAAATGACATCTGATAATAGGTTAATATGCAAAATATGTAAATAATTTCTAAAATCAACATCCCCAAAATTAATAATCCAATTAAAACATGGACAGAAGATGAGAATACACATTTTTCCAAAGAAGACATCCAGATGACCAACAGACACATGAAAAGATGCTCAATGTCACTGATCATCAGGGAATTGCAAATCAAATCTACAATGAGATACTACCCCACACCTGTCAGAATGGCTAAAATTAACAACACAAGAAACAACAGGTGTTGGTGAGGATGTGGAGAAAGGGGAACCCCCTTATGTTGTTGGTGGAAATGTGAAGTGGTGCAGCTACTCTGGAAAACTGTATGGAGGGTCCTCAAAAAGTTAAGGAGAGAACTACCCTGTAATCCAGCAATTGCATTACTAAGTATTTATCCAAAGAATACAAAAATAGTTAATTCAAAGGGATACATGTACCCTGATATTTATAGCAACATTATCCACAATAGCCAGATTATGGAAACAGCCCGTGTCCAGTAGCTGAAGATATATATATCTTCTTTATACATTCATCAGTCAATGAACACTTGGGCTGTTTCCATAATTATAGATGGATATATCTATAATGGAATATTATTCAGCCATAAATATGAATGAAATCTTACCATTTGCAAAGACACAGATGGAGCTAGAGAGTATTATGGTAAGCAAATTATGTCAATCAAAGAAAGACAAATACCATGTGATTACACTCATATCTGGAATTTAAGAAACAAAACAATTGAGTAAGGCAAAAAAGAGAGAGAGACAGAGACAGAGAGAGGCAAACCAAGAAACAGACTCTTAACTATAGAGAACATACTGATGGTTACTAGATGGGAGGTGAGTGGGTGGATGTGTTTAAATAGGTGATGGAGATTAAGGAGTGCACTTGTTATGAGCACAGGGTGTTGTTGAATCACTTGTTGAATCACTATATTGTACACCTGAAACTAACATTTCACTGTATGGTAACTAACTGGAATTTAAATAAAAACTTAAAAAAATAATGAAATACCTAAGAATAAACAACAAAGGACCTGAAAGACCTGTACTCTAAGAACCATAAAACACTGATAGAAGAAATTGAAGATGACACCAACAAATGGAATGGTATTACATGCTCATGAATTGAAGAACAAATATTTCTAAAATGTCTTTACCACCCAAAGCTATCTGCAGATTTAATGCAGTATCTATCAAAATACCAACAACATTTTTCACAAAACTAGAACAAATAATCCTAGAATGTGTTGAGAACCACAAAAGACCCAAAATAGCAAAAGCAATCTTGAAAAAGAACAAAACTGAAGGTATCACAATCCCAGATTTCAAGATATACTACAAAGCTGTAGCAATTAATACAGTAAGATATTAGTTCAAAAAATAGACAGATCAATGGAATAGAATAAAGATCTCAGAAACAAACCCACAATTACGTGGGCAATTAATCTTCAACACAGGAGGCAAGAATATCCAATGGGGAAAAGACAGTCCTTTAACATCAGTCATAGAAACATTTTTTAGATATGTCTCCTGAGGCAAGGAAACAAAAGCAAAAATAAATTGTTGGGACTACACCAAAATAAAAACTTTTGTACATTGAAAGAAACCATCAAGCAAACAACAGGGCAATTCAGTGAATGAGAAAAGATATTTGCAAATGATATATCTAATCAGGAGGTAATATCCAAAATACATAAATAAGTTATACAACTCAACATCAAAAAAGTAAAACAAATAATCTGATTTAAAAATGGGCAGATGACCTGAATGTACATTTTTTTCCAAGGAAGACCATACAGATGGCTACCAAACAAATGAAAATACTCAACATCAGTAATCATCAGGGAATTGCAAATCAAAACTAAAATATCACTTTACACCTGTCAGAATAGCTAAAATCAAAAATATGAGAAATAACAAGTATTGGCAAAGAATGAAGTAAAAGGAATCCCTATGCACTGTTGGTAGGAAACAAATTGGTGCTGCCACTGTGGAAAACAGTATTGAAATGTTCAAAAAATTAAAAAATAGAATTACCATATGACATAGTAATTCCACTACTCAGCATTTACCCAAATAAAATGAAAACACTAATTCAAAAAAACAAATACACCTGTATGTTTATTACAGCATTATTCACAATAGGCAAGATATGGAAGCAACCCAAATGTCTTTGTATAGATGAATGGATAAAGTAGATGTGGTGTGTAGGTATGTATATATAGAATATAGATATAGATATGTGTATAGGATAGAATATTACTCAGCCATACGAATGAGATCTTGAAATTTGGAACAACATGTTTGGACCAAGATGGTATAATTCTAATTGAAATAAGTCAGTCAGAGAAAGAGAAATGTTATATGATTTTACTCATATGTGAAATTTAAGAAACAAAATAAATGAACAAACATGAGTCCAACAAAATGATGGATTCTTAAATACAGAGAACAGACTTGTGAGGCAGTGGGTGGATGGATGAAATAGATAAAAAGAATTAAGAGTTACTTTATCGTAATGAGTGCTGAGTAATGCATGGAACTGTTGAATCATATTGTACACCTGAAACTTATATAACATTGTATGGTAATTATACTCTGACAAAAAATAATAAAAAAATTAAAAGGTGAAAAACAACAACAAAAAATAAAGTTAGGTTGTTTGGGATATTTCTATTTTTTAAAGGTATTCATTTACTACAATAAACTTCCCTTTCAAAACTCTTTTTTGCAGGGGCACCTCGGTGGCTCTGTCAGTTAAGCATCCCACTCTTGGTTTTGGCTTGGGTCATGATCTCAGGGTCATGGGATCCATCCCCAAGTCAGACTCTGTGCTCAGCTCTGAGTGTGCTTGTCCCTCTCCCTTCCCCTCTGCTCCCCCCCTTCTGCTTTTTCCTCTCCACTCTTCCCCCACCTCAAATAAATAAATAAATAAATAAATAAATAAATAAATAAATAAATAAAATCTTTTTAAAAACCCTGTTTTTGCAGCAGCCCATATGTTTTGGTATGTTGTTTCTTTTTTCATTTGTTTTATATTTACTTTCACTTCCCTTTTGATTTATAGCTTGACCCACTGGTTGTTCTGTGGTATGTTCTTTAATTCCCACATACTTGTAAATATTTCAGTTTTTGTCTTGTTGATTTCTAACTTCCATCATTTTTTATGAGATAGTTGGTATGATTTAAATCTTCTTAAATTTGCTAAGGCTTGTTTTGTGTTTTATCATATGTCATATCTGGAGAATGTTTCATGTGCATTTGTGAAGAATGTGTATTCTTCAGTTGTATGGAATGTTCTATAAATTTCTGTTAGATTCTTTTGTTCCAATGTGTGATTCAAGTTCAGTGTTTCCTTGTTTTTCTTTTGAATGATTTATTATTGCATAAAGTGGGGAATTGTGGTTCCTTAGTATAATTTTCAGATCAATTAGTATTTATTTAATATACTTAGGTGCTCCTATATGGGATATATATCTATATAGATATATCCCATATATCCCATACATTATATATATAATATATATATATATTTAATATATATATTATATATATATATTTGATGCATTGGCACTTGTATTGCTATATATTGTCCTTTGTCTCTTTGTTACACTTTTTTACCTTAGAGTCTATTTTGGCTGATATAAATACTGGTATCCCACCTTTCTTTCAGTTTCCACTTTCATGGGTTATCTTTTCCCATGCCTTTACTTAACACACCATCCTATTACAAAGTCAGAATTTTCCAAATATGACCCTATATTTACCTTTACCAAGGTACTGTGTGCTTTCTTATGTTTTCATGTCACTGTTTAGTGTCCTTTTATTTTAGCTTGAAGAATTCCTTTTAGCATTTCTTAAAAGGCAGGTCAAGAGGTGATGAACTAATATAACTTTTGTTTATATAGGAAAGTCTTTATTTCTCTTTCATAACTGAGGGATAACTTTGCCACATAAAGTATTGCTTGCCAGCAATTTTATCTTTTAATGATTTAAATACGTCATTTCATTTTTCCTAGTGGTTTCTGCTGAAAAACCCACTGATAACCTAATGGTGGTTCTTTGTAGGTAGCAATCTTCCCCACCATCCTGCTGAGTGCTTTTATGATTCTTTCCTTATAATTGATATTTGAGCTTCATTATAATAACCACCATGTATCTGTGGTCTTTCCAATTTTTTTTTTTTTGTGGTTGACTTCAAGTTTCATAGCATTGTGGTCTGAGAAGAGTTTCATTATAATATGTCTTAGAGAAGGTTTTTTGGAATTGAGGCAATAGAGTGATCCATTAACTTCATAAACTTGGATGACCAACTCTTCCAATGTTTGGGAAGACCTCAAGTATTATTTCCTTAAATAAACTTTCTGCACCGTTGTCCCTCTCTTCTCCTTCTGGATCCCTGTTATTCTAATATTTGTTATTTTGATGGATTCATTACAGATCAAGTAGGTTTTTGTTGCTAGTTTCATTCCTTGTTGTTGTTGTTCACCTCTAAGTGGTTATTTAAAAATTCTTATTCTCTCACTCGTTTTGTCTTCCATTTGCTCTATTCTACTTCAAGTGCTCTCTGATGCATTTATCATTTTTTTTCAAGTTCCTAGTTTCCAGAATTTCTGCTTTATTCTTCATTATGATTTCTATCTCTTTGGTCAACATCTCACTTTGAACCTTTTTAAAATAAATTTTCTCAATTTTTTATGTTCCTTGTAGTTTTGTGTTGCTGCTTTCACATTTCAAGGAGCATATATGTCCTTTAATCTTTACTAATGGCCTTCAGATGAAGTGGTTTGTTTGCTGGTGTTGTTATTATTTGAGATTTACTCTGCCATTGTGTGTATTTTTGTTCCACTCCTCCTTCTTGAGGCAGAGTTCTTAAGCTTTTTGTCTTTAGATCTTACAACTCATGAGGGTGACTACTAGAACCTCTTTTATTTTTCAGAAGGTGGCACTATAGCTCAAGTTTTGGTTTCTCCCTTGCTCACAGACCTGGCTTCTTTTCTGAACGCTTTCCCTATCAGAATTTGTCTTGGTGCCATGCTTGGGAGTGCACAGAATTTAGCCACAGATTAGGTAGAGATGTAGCTTTATCATTTGAGTAATTGGGGTTGCTGCAAACCCAGTATGTATATCCCCATGTACTCCCAGAGGCTTATGGGTGGCTGTTACGTCCCATGTTCCTTTAATGCCTTTTGATATTCTCATCTGTCTTCTTCCAATCTCCTCCCAGTCATGGACTTCTTATTGCAGAAAAAGTGGCTTCTCCAGCTGCTTCCTGCAACACTGGGGTATCTGGGCATTAATTCACTTTTCCCCTATGGTTGCTGCCACCTGATAGTTCAGCCCTGTACAATGTTGCCTTTGGTGCCGGTTGGTGGTGGTAAAGTTCTTACTATTTCTGCTGTGTTCAAACTTTTTTTTGTTTGTTTGTGCCTCAGTGACATACTGAAAATTCACCTCAGGAAATTTGAACTTCTGCAATTATTCCTCTCATCCCTGAATATCTCCACAAGTCAGTATTCTCCAGGTTTTTGTCCAATCAGTGAGGAATTGGAGAGGTTTCCCTGCTCCGTTGTTTCCACAGTACATACAGAGGTCTATCTGCTTACTACCAGATACACAGTTGGGTGAGACTGCTCCAAGGTACCTCTCTCTATGATGCTGAATCTCACCGCTCCCACAAAAAAATGTTTGTTTGTGCATGGGTGTCTAAATATTTATTGGAAAAGGGGGATAAAAAGAAGAATGTCTTACACTGCCATGATGCTGATGCTCTTACAAGGTTGCAGGGTTCTTGTCTCACAGAGTCAAAGAATGAATCTCACAGACACAAAAGGGTGAAGTGAAGTCAAAGTTTATTAAGTGAAAGTAAGAGCTGAAAGGAAAGAAAAAGCTCTCTAGAGTGAGAGGGGTCTCAAATGGGTTGCCACTGAGGGCTTTTAGTGGCAGTCTTTTATTGACAACTGACTGGGAAACTTCGGCCTTGAGATTCTTGTGCTGTCTTGGTTTGAGCATGGACTACTGATGACACTCTTAATGACTTACTTCCTTGAGGTTTGGTCATTTTCTGTGATACATTGTAGCTGCCAAAGAAAAATACTCCTGACCATCTGAGGACAGGTGGTCTGTTTCCTTACCTCTTGTCCACTCTGGCTTAGTGCTTCTGCCTGCCAGGAGTAGTGTTAGAGCCCAGCCAGGGGTGCCCTATCTCTCCCTGCCTATACCTTAACCCTTTCCTTATTCAACTCCACTCCTATTTGTCCATGTATTTAAATTTTCAGAGATGTTTATCCTTTCATTTCAACTTGAAAAACTTTCACATTTTTTCCTATGGCAGATAAGTGTAGTGGTAATGAATTTCTTCAACCTTTGTTTACCTGGGAAGTGTTAATTTCTTCCTTGTTTTTTTTTAATTTTATTATGTTATATTAATCACCATACATCATTAGTTTTTGATGTAGTGATCCACGATTCATTGTTTTCGTGTAACACCCAGTGCTCCATGCAGTACGTGCCCTACTTAATACCCATCACCAGGCTAACCCATCTCCCCACTCCCCTCCCCTCTAAAACCCTCAGATTGTTTCTCAGAGTCCATAGTCTCTCATGGTTCATCTCCCCCTCCAATTCCCCCCCTTCATTTTTCCCTTCCTTCTCCTAATGTCCTCCATGCTATTCTTTATGTTCCACAAATAAGCGAAATCATATGATAATTGACTTTCTCTGCTTGACTTATTTCACTTAGCATAATCTCCTCCAGTCCCATCTATGTTGATGCAAAAGTTGGGTATTTATCCTTTCTGATGGCTGAGTAATATTCCATTGTATATATGGACCACATCTTTATCCATTCATCTGTTGAAGGGCATCTCGGTCTTTCCACAGTTTGGCTATGGTGGACATTGCTGCTATGAACATTGGGGTGCATATGGCCCTTCTTTTCACTACATCTGTGTCTTTGGGGTCAATACCCAATAGTGCAATTGCTGGGTCATAGGGTAGCTCTATTTTTAATTTTTTGAGGCACCTCCACTTTGTTTTCCAAAGTGGCTGTACCAACTTGCATTCCCAACAACAATGTGAGAGGGTTCCCCTTTCTCCACAACCTCTCCAACATTTTTTTGTTTCTTGCCTTGTCAATTTTTGCCATTCTACCTGGTGTAAGGTGGTATCTCAATGTGGTTTTGATTTGAATTTCCCTGATGGTTAATGATGATGAACATTTTTTCATGTGTCTGTTAGCCATTTGTATGTCTTCTTTGGAGAAGTGTCTTTTCATGTCTTCTACCCATTTTTTGACTTGATTTTGTTTTTTGGGTGTTGAGTTTGATAAGTTCTTTATAGATCTTGGATACCAGTCCTTTATCTGTAGTGTCATTTGCAAATATCTTTTCCCATTCTGTGTGTTGCCTCTTTGTTTTGTTGACTGCTTCCTTTGTTGTGCAGAAGCTTTTTATCTTGGTGAAAGAGGAAAGATCATAACCGATGCCACAGAAATAAAATTAATAAGAGAATATATGCCAAAAAACTGAGCAATCTAGAAGAAATGGACTAATTCCTAAAAACATACAAACTACCAAAACTAAAACAAGAAGAAATAAATAATTTGAATGGACCCATAACCAACAAAGAAATATAATCTCTAATCAAATATCTCCCCCTCCCCCCCAAAAAAATAATCCAGGGCCAGATGGATTCCCAAGGAAACTCTACCAGACATTTAAACAGGAGTTAATACCTATTCTTCTCAAATTTTCCCAAAAGGTAGAAATGGAAGGAAAACTGCCAACTTGTTCTATGAGCCTAGCATTACCTTTATTCTAAAACCAGAAAAAGACCCCTCAAAAATAATAACAAGCCAATATTCCTGATGAACATGGATGCAAAAATTCTCAACAAGATACTAATAAATCAAATCCAACAGCACAGTAAAGGATTAGTCACCACAATCAAGTGGGATTTAGTCCTGGGCTCCAGGGGTGGTTCAATAGTTGCAAATCAATCAATGTGATACACCACATTAATAAAAGTCAGGATAAGAACCATATGATCCTCTCAATACATGCAGAAAAAGCATTTGACAAAATACAGCATGCTTTCTTGATAAAGGCTCTCAAGAAAGTAAGGATAGAGGGAACATACCTCAACATCATAAAGGCCATAGTGAAACACGCACAGCTATAATCATCCTCAGTGGTAAAAAACTGAGAGCTTTTCCTGTACAGTCAGGCATAAGAAAAAGATGTCCACTCTCACCATTGTTATTTAACATAGTACTGGAAGCCATAGCCTCAGCAATCGGAAAACTAAAAGAAATAAGAGGCATTGAAATTGGCAATGAAGAAGTCAAACTTCATTATTTGCAGACTACATGATACTCTATGTAGAAAACCCAAAAGACTCCACCAAAACATTGCTAGAACTAATATATTGATTCAGCAAACTTGCAGGATATAAAATTAACATACAGAAATCTGTTGAATTTCTGTACATCCATAATAAAGCAGCAGAAAGAGAAATCAAAGAATCAATCCCATTTACAATCACACCAAAAACCGAAAGATACTTAGGAATAAACCTATCCAAAGAGGAAAAAAAATACCTGTACCCTGAAAATTATAGAACACTTACATAAGAAATCGAAGAGGACACAAATAAATGGAAAAACACCCCATTCTCATGGACTGGAAGAAGAAACAGTGTTAAAATGTCTATACTATCCAAAGCAATCTATGCATTTAATCCCTATCAAAATACCACCAGAAATTTTCACAGAGCTAAAACAAACAATCCTAAAATATTTATGGAACCACAAAAGATCCCAAATAGCCAAAGAAATCCTGAAAAAGAAGCAAAGTTAGAAGCATCACAATTCCAAACTTCAAGCTATACTACAAAGTTGTAGTCATCAAGGCAGTAGGGTACTGACACAAAAACAGATACATAGATCAATAGAACACAATAGAGAACCCAGAACTGGACCCACAACTATATAGCCAACTAATGTTTGATAAAGCAGAAAAATATCCAGTGGGGGGGAACAATTTCTTCAACTAATGGTATTGGGAAAACTGGACAGAAACATGCAGAAGAATGAAAATGGACCACTTTCCTACACCATACACAAAAATAAATGCAAAATGGAAAAGAGACCTAAATGTAAGACAAGAAACCATCAAAATCCTAGAGAAGAATACACACACTAACCTTGCTGACCTTGGTGTAGCAAGTTCTTTGCAGCCATTTTTTTGGAGGCAAGGGAAACAAAAGAAAACTTAACTATTGGGACTTCATCAAGATAAAAATCTTCTGCACAGCAAAGGAAATAGTCAACAAAACTAAAAGGCAGCTTATGAAATGGGAGAAGATATTTGCAAATGACATATCTGAAAAGGTGTTAGTATCCAAAATCTATAAAGAACTTATCAAACTCAATACCCAAAAAGGAAATGATTCAGTGAAGAAATGGGCAGAAAACATAAGTAGACATTTTTCCAAAGAAGACATCCAGATGGCCAACAAACATGTGAAAAAATGCTCAACATCACTCGTCATCAGGGAAATACAAATCAAAACTGCAATGAGATTCCACCTCACATCTGTCAGAATAGCTAAAATTAACAATATAAGAAACAACAGTTGTTGGTGAGGATGCGGAGAAAGGGGAACCATCTTGCACTGTTGGTGGGAATGCAAAATGGTTCAGCTGCTCTGCAAAACAGTATGGAAGTTCCTCAAAAAGTTCAAAATAGATCTACTCTATGAACCAGAAATTGCACTACTATGTGTTTACCCAAACAATACAAAAATACAGAATTGAAGGTGTACATGTATCCCGGTATTTATAGCAGTATTATCAACAATAGCCAAACTATGGAAAGAGCCCAAATGTCCATTGCCTAATGAATGGATAAAGAAGATGTGCTGTGTATATATATACAATGGAATATTACTTGGAGATCAAAAAGAATGAAATCTTTTTGATATATAGGAATATTACTCCACCATACAAAGAATGGAATCTTGCCATTTGCAACAATGTGGGTGGAAGTAGAGTGTATTATGCTAAGTGAAATAAGTCAGTCAGAGAAAGAAAAATACCATATGATTTCACTCATATGTGGAATTTAAGAAACAAAACAGATGAACGTATGGGAGGGAGGGAAATCAAAAGAAAAAAAGAGAGAGGGAAACAAATCATGAGAGACTACTAAAGATATGGAATAAACAGGATTGATGGAGGGAGGTGGTTGGGTGATGGGCTAGATGAGTGTTGGGTATTAAAGATGGTACTTGTTCTGATGATCACTGGTTGTTGTATGTAAGTGGTGAATCACTAAATTCTACTCCTGAAACTAATATAGCACTGTATGTTAACTAAGAATTTAAATAAGAAATTTGAAAAGAAATAAAAATAAAACCCCTTTACCTCTGCTCTGGGAGGATCCTAGCAAATTTAGAGAGGAATTTAATCTTTCAGAAAGATATGTGACTATTTACATCCCCACTCACAGGGACCTAGACTGGCTATTAAGGGGTGTTTATATGATTATATGATTTTTAGGAGACAAGCTAGATGGCTTCCTGGAGAAAACTCCCCTCACAGAGGAAATATATGGCCTGAGCCTTTCCCAGGCCTTCCTGGACATGACCATGAAATAACCCAGCTTGAGGCTTATATCCAAGGCTTAATAGAAGCAATATTAGAGGTATTCCCCCTCAAAGTAAATGGTCTGAAGATGAACTTTGTGCTTAGAAAGAAGAAGAGCATATTAAAGCCTTTTTAAAAATGTTTTATAATGAGGGAAACAGAGGGAAAGAAAAAAAAATAAATTTATTTACAACTTAGAGCCCATTGACAAGTCTTTGAGACAGGCAGAGTGACCTTCCTGGAGGAACTCAACTGCCTTGATGTTGACAGTTTGCTAAGGGCAAAAGGCAACCTTAGGTTAACATTATCCTGACCTCCAGGATCCTGTAAGTCTCCTTTAACATATAAAAATTCCTTTGGGGCGCCTGGGTGGCTCAGTTGGTTAAGCAACTGCCTTCGGCTCAGGTCATGATCCTGGAGTCCCGGGATCGAGTCCCGCATCGGGCTCCCTGCTCGGCGGGGAGTCTGCTTCTCCCTCTGATCCTCCCCCTCTCATGCTCTCTGTCTCCCATTCTCTCTCTCAGATAAATTAAAAAAAAAAATCTTTAAAAATTCCTTTGGAAACTTCCTTTATCCCCCACCCCTGGCTAAGATATATATTAGCAATCATCCTTCAAGCATATAGCCTACTGATAGACATCTGAAGGGTCTCATGACTAGGGTTTTTCTAGACAGTAGTAAATGATCTTATCCTAACAACAGTTAGCCTCTCAAGGTCCTGAAAACCTTGCTTCTAAATTACTCTGAGACTTACACTAGCCCTAACTCCCTCCCAGTTTGAAAGTATATCATCAGTCACCCCTCACAACACCAGTGCAACTCTTTCTGCCCACAGCTTCTGTCCCCATGGTTTAATAAAACCACCTTTCTGCACTGAAAAAAAAAAAAAATCTGGCCTTTACTGGGGTTATAGAAGATTTCATGGCAAGAGCTAAATTGAGCTTTCAAATCATGTTATTTTCTTTTTTTTTTTTAAAGATTTTATTTATTTATTTGACAGAGAGAGAGACAGCGAGAGCAGGAACACAAGCAGGGGGAGTGGGAGAGGGAGAAGCAGGCTTCCTGCTGAACAGGAACCCGATGCGGGGCTTGAACCCAGGACCCTGGGACCATGACCTGAGCCGAAGGCAGATGCTTAACGACTGAGCCACCCAGGCACCGGAACATCATGTTATTTTCTATCGTAATTTTATTGCCAAAAGGTGGTATTATGCATTGCTATAAAACTTCTAGGTAACTAAAGCATGAGAAAATCTATTCCCATTTTCTTTTCTCAAAATTGCATTTTATATCACTCATTTTTTAAAATTTTTCCGTTCTATTGAGAATTCCACATATTTAGGAATCCATTTATGGTAATTTAAAATGTGTGTTTGGCTTAATAAGGAAAAAGCAAAAATATCATTTTCCTGAATGCTACACATGATATTTTTGAGGGAAAGGTTTCCAATATCAAGTTCAAACATAATTAAGAAATTTGTATCATTGATGTTCATTAGAAAATATTGATAAAGATCTTATTATGTGAAATTCCTTACATTGAGTGCTGAAACTAAATATATTTGCTAATCTATACTGATTTTTTTTGTCCTCAATAAGACAAAGTTCATTTGTGGTAGTGATTATAAAAAATGTTGTCAAACTCACCATTACATCTCTTGATGACTGGTGTCGATAGTAAATAATTTTCAGAAAATAAATCTACTAAAACAACTAATCTCTTTCTATTTGAGTGCGAGTATTTCCTCAAAACTGTTATTTTATACAAAAGAGACTTTGGAATTTAGGTCACTATTATTAATAACAAAAAGTGACATACACACTCACAGTGAATACAATGTTAGAATAAAACAGTGCAGAGTGAGGGTCATAATGCATTGTGTTGCCACTGATACTTCGAGCTACTGATTAATAAGATACATCATTTAAATTCTCTATGCTTTCATATTATTATGAGCTCTCCCTCTATGCATAAGTCTTTTTTTCTGACTGTCATAAACATAATCCAACCAAGAGTAAAAAAATCAAATTATGAAATAAGTTAATTGTTTAAAGCATACATGTATGGTCCAATATTTTTTTATTTTATTTTATGTCAACATAAATTACATCATTAGTTTTTGATGTAGTATTCCATGATTCATTGTTTGCTTATAACACCCAGTGCTCCATGCAGTACATGCCCTACTTAATACTCATCATCGGCCTGACCCATCCCCCAACCGCCTCCCTCTAAAACCCTCAGTTTGCTTCTCAGAGTCCATAGTCTCTCATGGTTCATCTTCCCCTCCGATATGCGGCCCTTCATTTTTCCCTTCTTTCTCCTAATATCCTCCATGCTATTCCTTATGTTCCACAAGTAAGTGAAACCATATGATAATTGACTTTCTCTGCTTGACTTATTTCACTTAGCATAATCTCCTCCAGTCCCATCCATGTTGATGCAAAAGTTGGGTATTCATCCTTTCTGATGGCTGAGTAATATTCCATTGTATATATGGACCACGTCTTAATCCATTCATTTGTTGAAGGGCATCTCAGTTTTTTCCACAGTTTGGCTATGGCAGACATTGCTGCTATGAACATTGGGGTGCATATGGCCCTTCTTTTCACTACATCTGTGTCTTTGGGGTAAATACTCAGGAGTGCAATTGCTGGGTCATAAGGTAGCTCTATTTTTATATTTTTGAGGAACCTCCACACTGTTTTCCAAAGTGGCTGTAC
>NC_138385.1:50626389-50682590 GCF_054177405.1 Leptonychotes weddellii
TAAGAGGGTTCCCCTTTCTCCACAACCTCTCCAACATTTGTTGTTTCTTGCCTTGTCAATTTTTGCCATTCTAACTGGTGTACGGTGGTATCTCAAAGTGGTTTTGATTTGAATTTCCCTGATAGCTAATGATGAACATTTTTTCATGTGTCTGTTAGCCATTTGTATATCTTTTTTGGAGAAGTGTCTGTTCATATCTTCTGCCCATTTTTTGGCTTGATTATTTGTTTTTTGGGTGTTGAGTTTGAGAAGTTCTTTATAGGTTTGGGATACCAGCCTTTATCTGTAGTGTCATTAGCAAATTTCTTCTTCCATTCTGTGGGTTGCGTCTGTGTTTTGTTGACTGTTTCCTTTGCTGTGCAGAACTTTTTATCTTGATGAAGTCCCAAAAGTTCATTTTTGCTTTTGTTTCATTAGCCTTTGGAGATGTGTCTTGAAAGAAGTTGCTGTGGCCGATGACAAAGAGGTGACTGCCTATGTTCTCCTCTAGGATTTTGATGGGTTCCTGTCTCACACTGAGGTCTTTCATCCATTTTGAGTTTATCTTTGTGTATGGTGTTAGAGAATGTCGAGTTTCATTCTTCTGCATGTGGCTGTCCAATTTTCCCAGCACCATTTATTGAAGAGACTGTCTTTTTTCTATTGCATAATTTTTCCTGCTTTGCCAAAGATTATTTGACCATAGAGTTGAGAGTCCCTATCTAGGCTATATTCTGTTCCATTGGTCTATACATCTCTTTTTGTGCCGGTACCATGCTGCCTTGGTGATCACAGCTTTGTAATATAGCTTGAAATCGGGCAATGTGATGCTCCCAGCTTTGTTTTTCTTTTTCCACATTTCTTTGGCGATTAGGGGTCTTTTCTGATTCCATACAAATTTTAGGATTGTTTGTTCCAGCACTTTGAAAAACGTCATTGGAATTTTGATTGGGATGGCATTGAAGATATAGATTGCTCTGGGTAGCATAGACATTTTAACAATGTTTATTCTTCCGATCCGTGAGCATGGAATGTTTTTCCCTTTTTGTGTCTTCTTCAATTTCTTTCATGAGTATTCTGTAGTTCCTAGAGTATAGATCCTTTCCCTCTTTGGTCAGGTATATTTGGAGGTATCTTATTGTTTTGGTGCTATTGTAAATGGAATCGTTTCTCTAATTTCTCTTTCTACAGATGCATTGTTAGTGTATCCTGCCACATTACTGAATTGCTGTATGAGTTCTCGTAATTTAGGGGTGGAGTCTTTTGTATTTTCCACATGAAGTATCATGTCATCTGCAAAAAGAGAGAGTTTGACGTCTTCTTTGCCAATTTGAATACATTTTATATCTTTTTGTTGTCTGATTGCTCTTGCTAGGACTTCTAGTACTATGTTGAACAATAGTGGTGAGAGTGGGCATCCTTGACATGTTCCTGATCTTAAGGGAAAGGCTCTCAGCTTTTCCCCATTGGGAATGATATTCACTGTGGGTTGTTCATAGATGGATTTTATGAACTTGAAGAATGTTCCTCTATCTCTATACTCTGAAGAATTTTAATCAGGAAAGGATGTTGTATTTTGTTGAATGCTTTTTCTGCATCAGTTGAGAGGACCATATGGTTCTTCTCTCTCCTCTTATTAATGTGTTCTATCACATTGATTGATTTGCAAATGTTGAACCACCCTTGCATCCTGGGGATAAATCCCACTTGGTCATGGTGGATGATCCTGTTAATGTATTGTTGGGTCCTATTAGCTAGGATTTTGTTGAGGATTTTGGAATTCATATTCATCAGTGATATTGGTTTGAAATTCTCCTTTTTGATAGGATCTTTGCCTGGTTTGGGGATTAAAGTAATGTTGGCCTCATAGAATGAGTCTTGAAGCTTATCCTCTGTTCCTATTTTTTGAAACAGCTTCAGAAGAATACATATGATTTCTTCTTTGAATGTTTGGTAGAATTCCCCAGAGAATCCATCAGGCCCTAGACTCTTGTTTTTTGGGAGGTTTTTGCTCACTACTTCAATCTCATTACTGGTTATTGGCCTATTCATGCTGTCAATTTCTTCCTGTTTCAGTATTGGGAGTTTATAGGTTTCCAGAAAAGCATCCATTTCATCCAGGCTCCTCAGCTTATTGGCATATAGTTGTTGATAATAATTTCTAATAATTGTTTCTATTTCCTTGGTGTGAGTCATGATCTCTCCCCTTTCATTCATAATTTTATTAATTTGAGTCCTTTCTCTTTTCTTTTGGATAAGTATGGCCAGTGGTTTATCGATCTTATTAATTCTTTCAAAGAACCAGCTTCTAGTTTTGTTGATCTGCTCTACTGTGTTTCTGGTTTCTATTTCATTGATCTCTGCCCTAATCGTAATTATTTCTCTTCTAGTGTGTGGCTTAAGCATCATTTGTTTGTTTGTTTGTTTTCTCTAGTTCTTCAAGGTGTAAAGATAGTTGGTGAATTTGGGATTTTTCTTTTTTTTTTGAATGAGCCTTGGGTGGCTATGTATTTCCCCCTTAGGACTCCCTTTGCAGTATCCCATAGGTTTTGGATGGATGTGTTTTCATTCTCATTGGTTTCCATGAATTGTTTAAGTTCTTCTTTGATTTCCTGGTTGACCCAAATATGCTTAAGCAGAGTCATCTTTTGCTGCCAAGTGTTTGAGTTTCTTCCAAAATTTTTCTTGTGATTGAGTCCAGTTTTAAAGCATTATGGTCTGAGAAAATGCAAGGAATAACCTTAATCTTTTGGTATTGGTTGAGACCTGATATGTGACCCAGTATGTGGTCTATTCTGGAGAAGGTTCCATGTGCATTCGAGAAGAATGAGTATTCTGTTGTTTTAGGGTGGAATGTTCTGTATATATCTATGAGGTCCATCTGTTCCATGTGTCATTCAAAGCTCTTGTGTTTTTGTTGATTTTCTGCTTAGATGATTTGTCTGTTGCTGAGAGTGGAGTGTTGAGGTCTCCTACAATTAACATATTGTTATCAATATGACTCTTTATTTTGGTTAACAGTTGGCATATATAGTTGACTGCTCCCATGTTGGGGGTATAGATATTTACAATTGTTACATCTCCTTTTTGGATAGACCCTTTAAGGTCCTTCTGTGTCTCTAACCACAGTCTTTAGCTTAAAATCTAATTTGTCTGATATGAGAATTGCTACCCCAGATTTCTTTTGATGTCAGTTGGCATGGAAGATGGATCTCTATCCCTTCAGTTTTAGTCTGGATGTATCTTTAGGTTCAAAATGAGTCTCTTGTAGGCAGCATATGGATAGGTCCTGTCTTTTTTTTTTTTTTTTTAGATTTTATTTATTTATTTGACAGAGAGACACAGCGAGAGAGGGAACACAAGCAGGGGGAGTGGGAGAGGGAGAAGCAGACTCCCCGCAGAGCAGGGAGCCTGATGTGGGACTCGATCCCAGGACCCTGGGATCATGACCTGAGCTGAAGGCAGTCTCTTAACTGACTGAGCCACCCAGGTGCCCTGGGTCCTGTCTTTTTATCCAACCTGCAACCCTGTGCCATTTTATGGGAGCATTTAGGCTGTTCAAGTTGAGAGTGATTATTGAAAGATATGAATTTATTGTCATCATATTGCCTGTGAAGTCCTTGTTTTTATAGGTTGTCTCTGTAAATTTCTGTTCTATATCACTCTTGGGGTCTTTCTCCTTTAATAGAACCCCCCTTAATATTTCTTGCAGGGCCAGCTTAGTGGTCACATATTCTTTCAGTTTCTGCCAGTCCTGGAATCTCTGCATCTCTCCATCCATTCTAAATGACAGCTTTGCCAGTAAAGTATCCTTGGTTGCATGTTATTCTCATTTAGTACCCTGAGTATGCCTTGCCAGCCCTTTCTGGCTTTCCAGGTCTCTGTGGATAGGTCTGATGTTATTCTGATGTTCCTCCCTCTGTACGTAAGGAATTCTCTTCCCCCTAACTGCCCTTAAGAGGGTTTCCTTGGTTCTAAGATTTGTGAGTTTTACTATTACATGTCAGGGCATTGGGGTCTGTTTTCCTTGATCTTGGGAGGGGTCCTCTCTGCCTCTAGGACATGAATGTTTGTTTCCTTTTCCAGATTAGGGAATTTCTCAGCTACGATTTGCTCAAATATATCTTCTAGTCCTCTTTCTCTCTCCATCTCCTCAGGGATCCCAATAATTCTGACATTGTAACATTTCATGGCGTCACTTATTTCTCTAATTCTTTTTTCATGGATTTTAAGCTGTTTCTCTTGAGCCTCCCCGTTTTCCTTCTTTTCCATCAGTTTGTCTTCTAGATCACTAATTCATTCTTCTGCTTCATTTACCCTAGCTGTTAGAATATCTACATTAGATTGGATCTCATTGATAGCATTTTTAAGTTCTGCCAGTTCAGCTCTCATTTCTGCCCTTAGAGACTCTATGCTGCCTTAATCAATTTCTCCATTCTAACTATCATCTTCATAATTGTTACCCTGAATTCTATTTCGGACATCTTGCTTATATTGATATCCATTAGGTCTGTGGGAGAGGCCATTGTCTCTCGGTCTTTTCTTTGTTGGGTATTCCTCCTCCTAGTCATTCTTTTGAATTGTGGTTGAGGGGATGTACAGTCAAAAGTATCAACCACAATCCAGGCAAGGTGCACCCTGAGAAATTTTGGAGCAATCAGAAGCCACCACTAAAAAAACCCAGTCAAAATGAAACCCAAGAATAAGATTTCTAAAGTACAAAAAACAAACAAACAAACAAACAAAACCCACAAACCCCCCAAAAAACCGCCAAAAACAAACAAAAAAAATGGTGGGTGCGGGGAAGGTGGCTATAGTTCCTCTATGTGGGCAAGGTAGAGTGTTTTAGCTCTTCCTGGGTGTGTTTTTTCTCTTCGTTAGAGAACAGTACTTCCGAGAGATACAGGGAAATTAAAACTGGTATATATATATATATATATATATATATATATATATATATATATATATATATATAGTATTGAGTAGGGAAGAAAGGACTACATTGAAGCTTTATCTATCTATCTATAAGGAAAAAGAAAAAAATTATATGTGTGAAAAAGTTCAAGTTAAAAAGTTACTATGGAATATGTTGTGTTAAACATCTGGTTGAAATGATAAGTAGGTAAAAAAAACCACAGAAGAATGAGGAAGAATTTTAAAAAAAGAGAGAGAGAAAAGTTGTATCTAAGAAATATACAGGTCATGAGCAACACCAGGAGCTTAATATACTAATTTTCTCCTGGTGTTGGGGTTTTACAGTTTTATGGTGATGTGGGGTTGTTGTCCTCTTTTTCTTTCAGCTTGTCTTCTGGGGGAGGGGCCTGCCTCATTGTTTTTCAGTCAATCCTGCTTGAGCGAGTTGCCCTGCCCCCTATCAAGGGGCTGGGCTCCTTGGAAACTGTTTTTTTGTGTGTGCTTTTGTTCTCTGGCGGCTTTTGTTCTCTGGTGGCTTTTTGCACCTTTTTGGAGGGTCAGGGCAAAGGAAAATGCCTGCTGCATTATTTTTCAGTCAATCCTGCTTGGCCAGAGTTGCCCTGCACCCTATCAAAGGGCTTGGCTCTGTGGAAACCGGTTTTTTGGGCTTTTGTTCTCTGGCTGCTTTTGTTCTCTGGTGGCTTTTGTTCTGTGACAACTTTACGCCTTTTTGGAGGGTCAAACGAAAATGTCTGCACCAAGACCTCTGCCCCAGAGGAGAGAAGCCAAAGTCTGTTCCTCTCTTGAATCCTCCAGAACACACAGTCTCCCACTGTATAAGCGCCGCTGAAAACTGCAGCCTCCCACAGGCAGTGCATGCCCCCAGGGATCCTCTCAGTGGTGGACTCCGGCCCCCACTTGTCTCTGCCCCTGTACCACCTACACTGGGAATGATCTCAGACTGGGCAGGCCCAGGTGGCCGCCCCCAGGTCCATGGGCACAGTTCCAAGCCAGGTCCTCTCGGGTGTCCCAGTTCCCGCCAGATCCTCTCTGGTGCGGGTGTAGGCACAGGCAGTGGCTGGTGGTGCTGGGGCCCCCATCCCAGCATTTGCCCCTTAGGCCCCTGTGTTCTGTTTGAGCACTGTTATCAGTCCCTTCCCATCCCTTGGCCACTGCTCTCTAAGCTATCCCTGGTCCCCAGGTGCAGGACACATTTGCACTGGGGTATTACTTTCCAAAGTCTAGCTTCTGGCAGTCCCCTCCCCCTCCCAACTCTGTCTTTTGAACCTCTCAGCTGATGATCCTTGGCACCCATAGAGATCCAGATGTATAATCTTATATTTCAGGCTGATGTCATGGGTATTCAGAGTGACTTGGTAGATATCTAGCTAAATTCAGGGGACTGGTTGAAATGGAGTCCCCCATTCCTCTGCCATCTTGCCTCTCCCTCCTGTATGGTTCAATTTTAAGAATAGGTTTGTCATCACTAGATTGACTCAATATACTATCTTACCTGTCATTTTGATCAAATAAGAATTTACTGGTAAGAACACTTTTTAAACTAAAACCTAAATCAGAGTAGGTTGATTTCTTCATGATTTAAACTTATTTTCAATCAAATTTCATTTTTAACACCAAATATGCTCTATATTATGAATCAGAAATCTAATGATCATTCCCAAAGTCTTGTTCTAATTCTAGTAATAAATCTTATAGAAATGATTTTAATGTGTTTTTAAAAATACTATGATGTATTTGAATATCTCAGCTGAACAAAGTATAAAAAGTTATATTTCCTTCTAATTTCTTTTATTAAACTATCTCCAGTCTTTTCATAGCCATAACATTTCCTCTATTAATAGTATTAAATTATTATTCTATATAGCTCTGTCTATCCATTTATATCATTTATCAATATTAAGAGAATATTAATTTTTTTAAAGATTTTATTTATTTATTTGACAGAGAGAGAGAGAGAACAAGTAGGCAGAGAGGCAGGCAGAGGGAGAGGGAGAAGCAGGCTCTGCGCTGAGCAGGGAGCCCGATGTGGGGCTCAATCCTGGGACCCTGGGATCACGACCTGAGCCGAAGGCAGCCACTTAACTGACTGAGCCACCCAGGTGCCCCGAGAATATTAAATTTTTATTTATTTTATTTTTATTTTTTTAAAGATTTTATTTATTTATTTGACAGAGAGAGACAGCAAGAGAGGGAACACAAGCAGGGGGAGTGGAAGAGGGAGAAGCAGCCTTCCTGCTGAGCAGGGAGCCTGATGTGGGGCTCGATCCCAGGACCCTGGGACCATGACGTGAGCCGAAGGCAGACACTTAACAACTGAGCCACCCAGGTGCCCCGAGAATATTAAATTTTTAAATGAAAAGGTATAGAACTGAATTTTCCAGATCAAGAGGGGATAAGTTCCACTAAATTTTCCAAGTAATTTTAATATAAATAAATAGTCCTTGAGATTTCTCCCTAAATGTCCTGCAGGGACACAGTCAGTAATCACATAGATTGCCTTACTTCCTCAACATAAAATATAAAAAGTTAGAATGCAATGCATTTGTGTAATAGTTTTGGAATACACACCCACACTGAGGTAATCTATGAAACAGATAAATGGCCTATACTGCTTAAATCCAGAAATCTGGGTTCACTGAATTGTCTTCCAAATTCATTAATGTTTCACCCACTTGAAGCCATTGAAATGCAATCATTCTTGTGATTTGACAGTAAAAATAGTGGGAAGGGAAACAAAAGGATGATAGAAGGTGAGGGTCTATGATTAACTCATTATAGTCTCAAATGTTCAGTACCTTTAATTCAGCTTGTTTTGTTAAGGGAACAATTGGGCAAAACATGTTGGAATGCCCAGTGGTTTCAAAAAGTGAGACCGAATTGTGTAAAATCAGAAGTTCATTATTAACTGACACCAAACAGCTAATATATACAACTCTAAGTGCAGAGATTTGAAAAACGGTTGAATTATGAAAAGCCTCATTTTATGTACAATGTTTTCTGAAAGTACAAGTTGATGTGAATTAACAGACTTTTTGCAGTAATTTCAGCATTGTACGGTTTTTAACCAAATTGTTAGCTTTGCAGATTAGCATAATAAAAAAAATTTGCTGGTTGCCATATTTCTATACATACAAAATGTGGGCTGGTAATGAAAGAGAGAGGCTTTTACCATATGCAGAATTAAAAACCCTATTATTTCCATTTTATAATAATATTATCCATTTTACAGACATGTTAGAATATCTTTATCAGGGGAGGATTTTGCATTGCATAAATGGAACTGGGGAATAAGCTGGCAGATTCTGCTCAGTTACTGAAATAATTATTCCCCTTGTCTTCACACTCTTTTGCCTATAGGTGTTTCTCTATAATCTCTGCTTGGGCTTCAGCAGAATTACATCAGAGATGAACCTCGAAATTAGCAATGGATGTCTCAAGGATATGCTGTCCTCATACAGAGCAAACTTATGGCTGTCCATAGAGAAATCTTCTTAAGACAGCAGTTTCTATTAAGCCACCTTTCTTTACCAGAACATACTGAGCCTGTGTGAACTCTCTTGCCTGACTTTTGAGGGTGCTCCTTGATTCTCATTCCCTGTATGACCAGTCTCTGCCTTCCTTTATCAAACTTGTTCTCTGAATAACAATCTTAAAGTAAGTATATAGTTGATATTATAGAAATGTAAACAGTTTCTTATTAGGTCAAAACTCTGATTTACATACTCTAGTTACACTAATTAACAGAGAGCATTAAGAAATCATGTACTTTCAGAGGTCTGTTCTAGTAATTCAAATATGCCCTAAGCTTAATATTTTTCCTTTACAAGAGTATGGCTTTGTGATCCTTAGATCAAAATCTTTACTGACTCAATTTATAGTTTTACACTGTATAACTCAATTCAAACTGCTATGAAATATATATTCCCAGGTAGGTAGGCAAGGGTAGGATGAAAATGGTGGATTTCGAAAACATTTTTACTTACAGATATTTTTACTTTTTTTTGCCCATCTGGACACCCAATTAAAAAAAAAAAAAACAGCTAGTCTGGTAGGGAGATGTGCTTTTAGGGGAGTTTCTGAATTTCTTAGAAAAAAACAAAGAACTTTTTACAAGGTAAAGAGAGGGATATGATTGTTCAAATTTAATTATCTAAGGACACAAAATTTGTAGTACTTTTATTTTTTTTATTTATTTTTTTTTTAAAGATTTTATTTATTTATTTGAGAGAATGAGAGAGCACATGAGAGGGGGGAGGGTCAGAGGGAGAAGCAGGCTCCCCGCCGAGCAGGGAGCCCGATGCGGGACTCGATCCCAGGACTCCAGGATCATGACCTGAGCCGAAGGCAGTCGCTTAACCAACTGAGCCACCCAGGCGCCCTAAATTTGTAGTACTTTTAAAAGGTAATTTTAGTCTTCACAGCTCAGGTTTTACGATCTGTAAATTTAGCCTTAATAGTAAAAGTGTGGCAACATTATAGTTATCAAAATCATTGCATTTTTTAAAATCATTGCCAGCATAAGTTAAAAACTCACCACCTCTATTTCTTTCTATAGGATGGAATAAAGTGTATTTAGTTCCTTTTCATCAGAGACAAAAAGAAGCATAAAACATATTAACATTAAATATTGTGTATATTTTCAATTTGGAATGTAACTTGCCTTTAAGCAACCTACAGACACATATATTAAACTGAAGTTGCCATAGGAATGAGGAAAGTTTTATGAAGAATGGAAATTAGTTCATATATCTACAGCCACACCTCTGTGTCAGTAAGCAGATATACTGAATTATAGGTAAACTGTGGCCAACCAAAAAGCACATGATATGGTTTGTCTAGTTCTTTAGCTTCTCAAAAGCATCAAATTCTTCTATTTCAGGCTTTCTTTTATTCAAGTTCATCAAGATACAGTCAGTTATGTAAATGCAAATTTCAACTGTGCTACCAGTTAATTTAATATGAAAAAGTTAACGCTGTAAGGGAAAGTATATATCTTGACCACTGCAAAATTTATGTGAAGTTAAAAGACACCGATTGAGCACTGTAATGGACTGAATTTTTCTGTCCCTCAAAAATTTGTATGTGAAACTCTTACAACCCAATGTAATGGTATTGTTACCCAAAACTGGTTTCACCTCTTGATGAGTGTTAAACCAAAAGGCACAGCCAAATAAGATAATAGGAAAAGAAATGGTTTTACTTGCAACAAGTAAAGGAGAACAATGGAGATATTTTCCAAAACAGTGTCTCCTTAAACAACAAAACTAGGAAAGTTTTTTTTTTTTAAATTTTATTTATTTTTTTAAATTTATTTGACAGAGAAACAGTGAGAGAGGGAACACAAGCAGGAGGAGTGGGAGAGGGAGAAGCAGGCTTCCCGCTGAGTGGGGAGCCCGATGTGGGGCTTGACCCCAGGACCCTGGGATCATGACCTGAGCCAAAGGCAGACAGTGACTGAGCCACCAAGGCACCCCAAAACTAGGAAATTTTTAAGCTAAGCCTTGGGAATTGGGGAATTGGGGCAAAAGTCATTGTAAGGGGAATGGGATTGGGGCAAAAGTCATTGTAAGTTGACAGTCCAGGTCAAAGTCATGAGAGCTGGCACAGTTCAGCATGATCAAATCTTTGGTTCCAATTGACCCACAATTAGAATGCTCAAAGGAGCTTAAATCCTAAAAAGATAACTCAAGAATGTGATTTGGGTAAGTAGTACTGGTCAGGCACAGACTACAATTGTAGATTTTCAGTAAATACTGACTAGATGAATCATTTAATAAAAAATAAACATGTGCATGAATCTCCTTTTACCACAATATCCTGCAACACATTGGGAAAGTTATCTACTATGCTAAGCCTTCATTTTCTCAATTAAAAAACATGGCCTCAAGAGGAGGCTGGGAAGATGGTAGAGTAGGAGGAACCTAAGCTCACTTCATCCCGTGGATACAACTAGATAACACCCACATCATTGTAAATAACCCACAAATTGACCTGAAGACTGGCAGAACAATCACCACAAATAAATGTAGAGAAGAGGCCAAATCAAAGAAGGTAGGAAGGGTGAAGATGTGGTTTGGGAACAAAACAAACCGTGATCATTGTGGGTCTGGTGGTGCCAGGAGCATGGTAAGGGGCACAAAACAGCCTATCAAACCATGGAGGCTGTTGGGGCTGATGAATCCCCATAACACTTGTCTTTGAAAGCAAGAGTGGCTGAATTTCATGAGTTCTTACAACCAGCTGGACATGAAGCCTGGAATTTTAAAAATCTACATGTTCAGTTCTGGGGGATCTGAGACTGTATTAGGAAGCAAAGTGCCTGCCCTTAAAGAGACAACATGACAAACAGCCAGGAGAAATACAGCCTGGAAGCTGCAATTTGAAAACACTGGGGACATAATGGAGGGAGAGTTATTTACTCATCTCAAAGCATGGCTCAGAGAGGCAGGGATCACAGGGAGACACCTCCAAGAACAAAGAAGCTGGCAGATACCATTTTCTTCCAATGACCTCTAGCATAAACACACAGCCACATTTGGAAACTAGCATGGCACCCAAAATTGCTACTTAGCTTGTTTACACCAACCCCATACCCCTACAGTTCAGAGCATCAACACTTTCCCTTGACTTTGTCCCTGTGCTCTGGGTCCTCTCCCCCAGAAGATAAGTTCAAACTTCAGCAACACCTCATCTCCCATCCCACACGTTCTGTGACATCTCAGTTCCAGCAGTGATGGCAGCAGCAGAAGGCCTCATTTCCAAAGTGAACCAGAAGGAACCTTGTTAAAATGTGTCCCACCCAGCTGGGGAACAAACACTGCCACCAACAGGCAAAGAGAGCCTCCACAGACAACTGCATTAACAGGCACATGCCACACACATAGGAGACACCTGTGAAGTGCCAGGAACTGGGGAACAGGAGACACAGCACTGCAGGGCACCGTAGGACCCATTTTTCATAAAGCCATTCCCTTGTAGAACAGAAAACATAGCTGAATTTCCTAGCACAGAGAAATAGACACAGAAAGTTAGACAAAATGAGAAGACAGGAAAAAAAAATATGTCCCAAATGAAAAAACAGGACAAAACTGCAGCAAGAGACCTAAACAAAATGGATATAAGTATATGGTTGATAGATAATTTAAAGTAATGATCACTAAGATAACCACTAGACTTGAGAAAAGAGTGGAGAACATCAGTGAGATCCTAAACAGAGACAAAAAATGATCAGAGATTAAGAACACCATAAATGAAATTAACAATACAGTTGGTAAAATAAATAACAGGCTAGAGGAAGCAAAGGACAAATTCGTGATCTGGAAGACAGAGTATGAAACTAATCAACATGAGAAAATGAAAGAAAAATAATTATGAAAATAAGAATAGACTTAGGGAACTCAATGACTCAATCTAGCATAACATTCATATTATATGGATCCCAGAAGAACAAGAGAGAGAAAGGGAGCAAAACATTTATTTGAAGGACTAATGTCTGAAAACATCCATAATCTGGGGAAGGAAACAGATATCCAGATCCAAGAGGCACTGAGTTCTCTCAACAGTATCCACCCAGGGAAGTCCAAATCACACACATCATAAGTAAAATATGAAAAAGTAGTGATAATGTAAAAAAAAAAAAAATGAAAGCAGCAAGAGAAAAGATAGTTACATACAAGGGAAATACCATAAGGTTATCACTGGATTTTTCAGCAGAAACTTTGCAGGCCAAAGGAGAGTGTAATAATATACTTAAATGCTGAAAGGGGAAAACCTGCAGCCAGAATACTCTCTCCAGTAAGGCTATCATACAGAATAGTAGAGATAGAGTTTCAAAGACACACAAAATATAAAGGAGTTCATGACCACTAAACAAACCCTATAAGAAATACTACAGGTGATTCTTTGAGTGGAAAAAAAAAGCCATAAGTGGGAGCATGAAAACATGAAAGCACAAAAAAAGTAAAAATAACTAGATCTGTAAAAATCAATAAAGGGACTCAGAAAATAAAAGGATCTAAAATACGATACCATATAGCTAAAACGTGGTGGGAAGGGGGCAAAGAATGGGATCAAAATTAAACAGCCATCAACTTAATAAAGACTACTATATACAGAAGATGTTATATATAAACTTAATGGTAACCACAAACCAAAAACAGGGAATAGATATGCAAAGAATAAAGAGAAAGGAATCCAAGTATATCACTAAAGAAAGCCAATAAACCATGAAAGAGAGCAAAATAAATGATCAGAGAAAACTACCAAAACAACCACAAAACAAGTACCAAAATGACAATAAATACATATTTATTAAAAATTACTTTGAATGTAAATGGACTAAAACCTCCAATCAAAAGAAATAGGTGACAGAGTGGATAAAAAGAACAGAATCCATCTACATGCTGCCCACAAGAGATTCATTTCAAACCTAAAGACACCTACAGATTGAAAGTGAGGGGATGGTGAAGCATCTATCATGCAAATGGATGTCAAAAGAAAGCCAGAGTGTCAGTATTTATACTGGACAATGTAGACTTAAAAACAAAGAATTTAACAAGAGACAAAGATGCTATATAATAATAAAGGGAACAATCCAACAAGAAGATATAATAATTGTAAATATTTATGCATGCAACATGGGAACACTACAATACATAAAACTGTGCATAACAAACATAAAGGAACTAATTGATAGTAATACAATAATAATAGGGGACTTTTACACCCCAGTTACATCAATGGACAAATCATGCAAACAAAATCAACAAAAGAACAGTGACATTGAATAACACACTGGACTACATGGATGTAACAGATATATTCAGAACATTCCATCCTAAAACTGCAGAATACAGATTATTTTCAAGTGCACATGGAACATTTTCCAGAATAGACCACACATTAGGGCACAAAACAAGCCGCACCAATTCAAAAAGATTGAAGTCATACCATGCATCACCTCTGACCACTATACTATGAGACTAGAAATCAACCACAAGAAAAAATCTGGAAATAGCACAAATACATGGGGGTCCAACAACATGTTACTAAATAATGAATGGGACAATCAAGAAGTCCAAGAAGAGATTAAAAATTACATGGAAACAAATAAAAATGAAAACACAGTGATCCAAAATCTTTGGGATGCAGCAAAAGCAGTTCTAAGAGAGAAATTTATAGCAATACAGGCTTACCTCAAAAAGCAAGAAAAATCTCAAGTAAAAAATGTAAACTTGGACATTGTTGTTAAGATGGCAGAGTAGTAGGGGGACCCTATGCTTGTCTCATCCCTCAAACAGAGCTAGATAAATATCAAATAATTCTGACCACTCAGGAAATCGATCTGAAGACTGAGAGAACCCTGCACAACTAAAGGGAGAAAAGAGGCCACATTGTGGAAGGTAGGAAGTATAGAAATGTGATCTGGGGGGAAAGGAATTGTCAGTGTTGTTCAAGGGAGGGATCCCTGATCAGGGGGAGAGAGAGGGAGGAAAGGAGGGAGAGAGAGAGGGAGAGAATGAGAGATAGAGAGAGAGAGGACACTACTCAGGGCATTTCACAAGAAAAAAAAACTTCCCCAAAACCGTTGATGGGGAAAACAAGAGGGACTGATTATCACAAGTTTTTTTACAAGCAGTAGGGCTCAAAGTCTGAAGCTTTAGAATTCCATGCCATTGCCAGGGGGGACATGGTGGGTGTAGAGGTGCTCCTGTGAAGGAGGGCAGAGGCCTGGGAGTAGACAGTGTGGTCTGATGATCCTCTTGGTCTCACTGGGAGAGACAGTTCCCCTTCTTGGAGTGCATTTGGTAGAGGTGGCACTGCCTCTCCAGGGACAAAAGAGCCTGCAGGCACAACTGAGCTATCCCATTTATTAGCATAGAAACAGAGGCAGCTGCTGAGGTGGCTAACCCAGATGCCAGCTTTTTGCTGCACTTTACCATAAACTCCAGGTCCCTGCATATTCATGCAGCTGCCCTTCTGGGACAAACTGGTGTGAGCCACAACGAGGTAAGATGCTCCCCTAGAGGATCAGCACAGATCCATGCTGCACCAGGGCCCTCAAATTTGGAGTTTCAAAACCCAGCCAGTGTGCCTAAGATAAAACACAGGAGCACTGTGCTGCCAGGTGGACAGATGGCTCAGACACAAACAGGGTAAAGGCAGGGATCTGAAAGATGCCTGGAAAAAACTGGGGGAGATCGTTCGATCTTCTGTGAGGGCTTCCTGAACATTGGCAGGGGTGAACTCCCCTCTCTGGGAGCAAGAGAACCGGCTGACACAATTTTTAATCCCCACCCATCAGCATAAATGGACGTCAGTGAGCAGCACAGTGCCCGCCCTGGAGGTTTGAGCCACTTACACCAAGCCCCACCCTCTGTGCTCTACAGGTGTTTCTGAACTAATACAAGTGTGCCTGAGAATCATAGCAGCAGCAGGCCCCTCCCCCAGACCAATAAAAACCCCTGAGATGCACCATGTCTACTGACCATAAGGTGTTGGAAAACTTCAGCTCTAGGGAAAATAAGGGAAAAATGCCTCTTTAAACAAGCAGACCAAAAGAAACTTACGTAAAACTTGCCAAACTGTGGACAAGGTCCAAACACTCCAAATTGCTGGCAAGGAGAAACTCTGAAGAGGACTGACTTGAGGGAAATAGCAGCCAAAACACAACAGAAGAGTGCACACTGCACATAACAGAAACACTTCCTGAAGTGCCAGGCCCTGGCACAGTGACAGTATATGACCTCTGCTTAATATAGCCATTAATCTCAGAAGCAAGAAACATAACAGGCTTACCAAACACACAGAAGACAGAGACCTAGACAAAATGACAAGATGAGGTAATTCATCCTAAAAGAAAGAACAATAAGAGGTTACAGAGAGAGATCTAAATCAAAACAGAATTTAAAACATACTACCTGGGCTTGAGAAAAGCATAGAGAACACCAAGGAGTCACGTACCACAAGATAGACTACCTAAAAACTAGTCAGGCTGAAATAAAAAAATGCTATAACAAAGAGGCAAAACCCACTGGATGTAATGAACACAAGAATGGAAGAATCAGAGGAATGAATAAATGATATAGAAGATAAAATTATGGAAAATAACAAAAATGAAAATAAAGGGAAAGAAAAATATTAGCTCATGAATGTAGACTTAGGGAATGCAGTGACTCCATAAAACATAATAATATTTGTATCATAAGAATCCCCGAAGAAGAAGAAAGGAAAAAAGGGGAGGAAAGTTTATTTGAGCAAACTATAGCTGAAAACTTCCCTAATCAGGGGAAGGAAACAGACATCCAAATTCAGGAGGCATAGAGAACTCCTATCAAAATCAACAAAATCTGGCCAAGTCCAAGACATAACATAATAAAATTTGCAAAATAGAGATAAGGAAAGATTCCTGAAAACAGCAAGGGAAAAAAAATCCCTGACCTATGAGGGAAGACAAATAAGGTTAGCAGCAAATCTCTACACAGAAACATGGCAGGCTGGAAGAAAGTGGCATGATATATTCAACGTGTTGAAGGGGAAAAATATGCAACCAAGAATAATTTATCCAGCAAGGCTGTCATTCAGAATAGAAGGAGAGATAAAGAGTTTCCCAGACAAACAGAAACTAAAGGAATTTGTGACCACTACACCAGCCCTACAGTAAATATTAAAGGGGACTATTTGAATGGAAAACACCGACTGAAAGCAAAAAAGACTAAAAAGGAACAGAAAAAAGCTCCTGAAACCATAACTTTACTGATAATACAATGGCAATAAATTCATATCTATCAGTAATCACTGTGAATGTTAATGGACTATATGTTCATATCTAAAGACCTAGGGTATCAGAATGGATTAAAAAAAAAACCCCACAAGACCCATTATTTCACTCAGATGTGGAATTTAAGAAACCAAACAGAGGATCATAGAGGAAGGGAGGGAAAAATTAAATAAGATGAAATCAGAGAGGGAGAAAAACCATAAGAGATTCTTGACTATAGGAAACAAACTGAGGGCTGCTGAAGGGAAGGTGAGTGAGGGGATGGGGTAACAGGATAATGGGCATTAAGGAGGGCACATGATGTAATAAGAACTGGGTGTTATAGGCAACTGATGATTCACTGAACTCTATCTCTGAAACTAATAATACACTATATGTTAATTATTTGAATTTAAATAAAATAAAATTTTTAAAAACAAAATAACAAATGTTGGCCAAAAAAAAAAAAAATGCTGCCTACAAGAGACTCATTCTAGACCTAAATACACCTGCTTATGAAAGTGAGGGGATGATATATATAATGGAGTATTATTACTCAGCCATCAAAAAGAATTAAATATTGTCATTTGTAACTATGTGGATGGAGCTAGAGTGTTTTATGCTAAGTGAAAGGAGTAAGTCAGAGAAAGACAAATACCATATGATTTCACTCAAATGTGGACTATAAGGAACAAAACAGATGAAAATAAAGGAAAGGGAAAACAGAGAGGAAAGCAAACCATAGGAGACTCTTAACTATAGAGAACAAAGTGAGGGTTGCTGGAGAGGAGGTGGGAGGGGTATGGGATAAATGGGTGATGGGCATTGTGGAGGGTACTTGTGATGAACACAAGGTAATATATGTAAATGATGATCACTAAGTTCTACTCCTGAAACCAATATTATACTATATATTAACCACTTAGAATTTAAAAAACTTGAGGGGTGCCTGGGTGGCTCAGATGGTCAAGCATCTGCCTTCAGCTCAGGTCATGATCCCAGCGTCCTGAGATTGAGCCCCACATCAGGCTCCTGGCTTAGTGGGGAGCCTGCTTCTCCCTCTCCGTCTGCCTCTCCCCCTGCCCATGCTCTCTCTGTCTGTATCTCTGTGTCTCAAATGAATAAATAAAATCTTAAAAAAAAAAAAAACTAAATAAAAACTTGAAACAAACAACCAAAACACAGCCTAAACGTACACCAAAAGGAATTAGAAAGAACAGACAAAACCCCAAACTGAAGATGGAAAGAAATAATAAAGATGGGAGCAGGAAGTAAATGATGTGCAAAACAAAACAAAAAATGAACAGATTTTATTTTTATATATTGGCATGTTTATTTTTTTCAACTAACATCTTCTTTCATGTAGAAAGAAGCATTTTTCTTTTTTTCTTTTTTTAATTTAAATTCAATTAGCAACATGTAGAAGAATGAAACTGGACCATTTTCTTACATTATACACAAAGATAAACTCAAAATGGATAAAAGATCTAAATGTGAAACAGGAATCCATCAAAATCCTGGAGGAGAACACAGGCAGCAACCTCATCCACCTTGTCCACAGCAACTTCTTGCTAGACATGTCACCAAAGTCAAGGGGAACAAAAGCGGAAATGAACTATTGGTAATTCATCGAGATAAAAAGCTTCTGCACAGCAAAGGAAACAGTCAACCAACCTAAAAGGTAACCTATGGAATGGGACAAGATATTTGCAAATGACATAGCATATAAAGGGCTAGTATCCAAGACATAAAGAACTTATCAAACTCAACACCCAAAAAGCAAATAATCCAGTTAAAAAATGGGCAGAAGACATGGACAGACATTTCTCCAAAGAAGACATACAAATGGCCAACAGACACATGAAAAAATGCTCCACATCACTTGGCATCAGGGAAATTTAAATTAAAACTACAATGAGATACCAGCTCACACCAGTCAGAATGGCTAGAATTAACAAGACAAGAAACCACAAATGTTGGTGAGAATGTGGAGAAATGGTAACCCTCTCCAATGTTGGTGGGAGTGCAAGCTGGTACAGTCACTCTAGAATACAATATGGAGGTTCCTCAAAAAAATAAAAAAATAGTTACCCTATGACCCAGCAACTTCACTACTAGGGATTTACCCCAAAGATGTAAATGTAGTGATCTGATGGGGCACCTGCACCCCAATGTTTATAGCAGCAATGTCCAAGATAGCCAAATTGTGGAAGGAGCCAAGATGTCCTTCAACAGATGAATGGATAAAGATGTTGTATGTATATACAATGGCATATTACTCAGCCATCAGAAATGATGAATACTTACTATTTACATTGACTTGGATGGAACTGGAGAGTATTATGCTGAGCAAAATAAGTTAGAGAAAGACAATTATATCGTTTCACTCATATGTGGAATATAAGAAACAGCACAGAGCATCGTAGGGGAAGGGAGGGAAAACTGAATGGGAAGTCATCAGAGAGGGAGAAAAACCATGAGAGACTCTTAATGATAGGAAGCAAACAGTGTTGCTGGAGGGGAGGTGGGTGGAGAGATGGGGTAACTGGGTGATGGGCATATAACAGAACAGATTAATGACAAGAGGTCCTGGTTCTTTGAAAAGATTAACAAAATTGATGGACCTCACACCAGATCCATCAAAAAAAGGGGGTGGGGGATGAAAAGTAACAGTACTCAAATATACAAAATCACTAATGAAAGAGGAGAAATAGTAACAGATCCATAGAAATGCAAACAATTGTAAGAGTTTATGAAGGACTATATGCCAACAAATTGAACAACCCAGAAGGACTGGAAATATTTCTAGAAACAAATAACCTGCCAAAACTGAAGCAGGAAAAGTAGAAAAAATGGACAGACTGATTACCAACAATGAAATTGAATCAGTAATCAAAAAACTCGAAACCAACAATGGTCCAGAACCAGATGGCTTCACGGGCGATTCTACCAAACATTTGAAGAAGAGTTAATACTTTTTCTCTGAAATTATTCCAAACAATAGAAAGGGAAGGAAAACTTCCAAATTCATTACATAAGGTCAGCATTATCCTGATACCAAAACCAGATAAAGCTACCACAGTCAAGGAGAACTACAGACCAATATCTCTATTGAACACAGATGTAAAAAAAATCCAACAAAATGCTAGGAAGCCAAATCCAACAATACATTAAATAATCAGTCACTATGATCAAGTGGGATTTATTGTCAGGATTCAAGGATGGTTCAATATTTGCAAATCAATCAACATTGTACATCACATCAGTAAGAGAAAAGATAAAACATATGATCATTTTAATAGATGCAGAAAAAGCATTTGATAAAGGACAACATTCATTCATGATAAAAACCCTCAACAAAGTAAGCCTAGAGGGAGCATACCTCAACATAATAAAAACCTTATAAGAAAAAAAAAAAGGAAACATTATACTCATGACAAAAACAAAACAAAACAAAAAAACAAAAGCTGAGAGTTTTCCTCCAAAGGTCAGAAACAAGGCAAGGATGTCTGCTGTCACCATATTTATCAGCATAGTACTGGAAGCCCTATCAAAAGCAATTAGACCACAAAAAGAAATAAAAGGCATCCACATTGGTAAGGAAGAAGTAAAATTCATACTATTTGCAGATAACATGTTACTATATATAGAAAACCCGAAAGACTCCACCAAAAAACTACTGGAACTGATAAATAAATTCAGTATAGTCACAGGACACAAAACTAATGTACAGAAGTCTATTGCATTTCTGTAAGCTAATAATGAAGCAGCAGAAAGAGAAATTAAGAAAACAATCCTATCTACAATTGCACCAAAAAGAGTAAAATACCTAAGAATAAACTTAACCAAGGAGGTAAAAGACCTGTACTTCAAAAGCTATAAAACATTAATGGCAGAAATTGAAGATAACACAAATGGAGAAAAATTTCATGCTCATTAATTATAAGACCCAATACTGTTAAAATTTCTATATTACCCCAAGCAATCTACATATTTAATGCAATCCCTATCAAAATACCAACAGCATTTCTCACAGAACTATCATAAGTAATCCAAAATTTGTATGGAACCACAAATGACCCTGAATAGCAAAAGAATTCTTGAGAAAGAAAAAAAAAATGTAGGTATCACAATTCCAGGCTTAAAAATATATTTCAAAGCTGTAGTGATGAAAACAGTATGGTACTAAAACAAAAACAAAAACACCACAGTATGGTACTGGCACAAAAATAGACACATAGATAAATGGAACAGAACAGAATACCCAGAAATGAACCCACAATTATATGGTCAATTAATCTTCAACAAAGCAGGAAAGAATATACAAGAGGAAAATGTCACTTCAAGAAATGGTGTTGGGTAAATTGGACAGCTTCATGCAAAAGAATGAAACTGGACCATCCTCTCACCATACACAAAAATTAAAGACCTAAATGGGAGACCCGAAACCATAGTGGTCCTAGAAGAAAGCACAGGAAGTAATTTCTCCAACATCAGCAGTAACAATATCTTTCTAGATATGTCTCCTGAAGCAAGGGAAACAAAAGCAACAATATACTTTTGGGACTACATCAACATAAAAAGCTTCTGCACAGCAAAGAATCAACAAAACTAAAAGGCAACCTATTAAATGGGAGAATATATTTGCAAATGACATATCTGTTTAAGGGTTAGTATCCAAAATATATAGAAAATTGATACAACTCAACACACAAGAAATAAATAATCCAATTAAAAATGAGAAGACATGAACGGACATTTCTACAAAGAAGACATGCAGATGATTAAGAGACACATGAAAAGGTGCTCAACATCACACATTATCAGGGAAATGCAAATCAATACTACAATGAGATATCACTCCACACCAGTCAGAATGACTAAAATCAAAAACACAAGAAACAAGTGTTGGAGAAGATGTGGAGAAAAAGAACACTTGTGGACTGTTGGTGGGAATGCAAACTTGTGCCATAACTGTAGAAAACGGTATGGAAGTTCCTCAAAGATTATAATGAACTACCTTACAGGTATTTATCCAAAAGATATAAAAACATTAATTCAAAGGGATACATGCACCTCTATGTTTGTTGTAGCATTGTTTACAATAGCCAAATTATGGAAACATCCCAAGTGACTACTGATAGATGAGTGGATAAGGAAGAAGTGGTATATATATAATTCAGCCATAAAAACAAGAAATCCTGCCACTTGCAACAACATGGATGGTGCTAGAAAGTTTTATGCTAAGTGAAATAAGTCAGAGAAAGACAAATACCATATGATTCCACTCATATGTGGAATTTAAGAAACATAAGAAATGAGCAATGGAAATAAAAAGAGAGAGAGAGAGAAACCAAGAAACAGGTTCTTTTAATTATGGGGAACAAACTGATGGTTACCAGAGGGGAGGTAGTTGGGGGGATGTGTAAAATAGGTGATGGGGATTAAAGAGTACATTTATCATGATGAGTGTACTATGGAATAGTAATATATGGAATTATTATATATGGAATTATTGAATTACTGTTTTGTACACCTGAAGCTAATATAACACTGTATGTTAATATCCTAAATTTACATAAAATAACTTAATAAAAGATAAAGTAAAAAAACATGCTACCTCATAAGTGTAAATGAGATGTTGCATGTAACTTCTTAAATTTTGGAAGGTGTATAGTAATTACATTAAAAATGGCAGTAAATGTCATTACTGATATAGAAGTAATTGTGGTAATAGTAGTGGCATTTCAGGAAGTGACTTATGAAAATGCTGCTATTCTCAGATGTTCAAACCTATAGGACTAGTTGTAGTGTTGATGTATCTCTTTCAGTACAACAGTGTTTTTCATGCCCCACATCTACATTACTGCTATCCAATCTACATAAAGGATATAATTAAAGCCAATGGGAAAGGTACCACTCCACACAAGCAACAATTATAATCACTGTTATCAAAGTCAAGTGAAATGAGTCTACTGGCCATTTTCCTAGTGCCCAGTGTAGACTTCTTCTTAAAGATACTGTAGACAGGGGTGCACGTGTGGTACAGTTGGTTCAGCACCTGACTCTTGGTTTTGGCTCTGGACATGATCTCAGGGTGGGGAGATTTAGCCCCATGTGGGAATCTGCACTCAGTGTGGAGTCTGCTTAGGACTCCCCTTCTCATTCTGCCTCTCCCCCCACCTCCATTCTCTCTCTCAAATAAATAAATCAATCTTAAAAAATATAGAGTAGACAAAATCCACATTTTTTTCTTTTCTGATTTTATAAATCATTGTTCAAAATGGAATCATTATCCCTTAAAAATGTCTTGAGATATTCTTGAAATTTAACATGAAAGGTACTTGTCAGAGCGCTTGACACCTAGTAAGTGCTCCATAAATATTAACTACTAATATTATCAATTTAATCTTCAAAAAAACCCTGTAAAGTAGTAACATTGTTGTCCCCACTTTAAAATTGAAGAATACAAAGCATCATTAATTTGCCCAACATCATATAGTCAGTAAGTGGAATAATCGGGATTCAAACACATGTATCTCTATGTCTTTTCACAATTTCTCCACTATAATGACTTCTTGCTACAAAAGACTAATATGATCTTGTTCACAAGGAGACATTAGAGGCTCAGTGCATTTCCTAACAAGGGCCATTTTCCTTAATATTTCTTTAATATTTCCTCTGAGCACACACCTTACACCTCTAACCTTACCCACCACGGGATAACTTTTCCCCATAGATTTTAATTTGTTTAGTTAAATACTTTGGGGTGGGATTATTGAGTCATATGGTTAGTGTATATTTAACTTTATAAGAAACCACCAAAATATTTCCAAAATTGCTGTAGCATTTGAAACTCCTACAAGCAATATTTAAAAGCCAATTTCACCATATCCCTGAAAATATTTGGTATTTTCAATGTTTGGTTGTTTTGTGTTGTTTGTTTTGTTTTGTTTTGTTTTATATTGACAATTTTTATGGACATAATATGGTGTTTTATTGTTTTTTTAAATTGAGTTATATTTAACATACAACACTGTAAGTTTAAGGAGTAAACATTGATTTTATAACTTTGTATTGCAATATGATTGTCATAGTAGCATTAGCTAACACCTCTATTGAGCCACATAATTATTATTTCTTCTAGTGTTGGCAACAATTAAAATCTAGTGTCTTCCCAAGAGTTTTGTTGTCTATAGTTACTCTACAATGTATTCGGTCTCCAGGACTTATTTGTATTTCCCCACTAAATTATATTTCCCTAATTAATAGTGTTGAACACATTTTCATTTATTTGTTGTATCTCTTTCTTTCTTTTTGGTGTCATATCTGTTCACATAATTTGCCCATTAAAAAAATGAATTGTTCATCCACTTTCTATTGTTATAAGAAAACTTTATATATTCTAAATACAATCATTTACCAGATATGTCTTTGACAATCATTTCCTCTGGTCTGTGGCTTGCCTTTTTATTATTTTAACATTGTTTTTCAAAAGCATAAATTTTAATGTTTATGCAATTCCATTTTTAATTATTTTGTTTGTGCTTTTGGGGTTCTATTGGGAAATATTTGCCTAACTCACATATGTGGTTTAATATGTGCTTAAATCATAAAGATTATCTCCTTTTTTTTCCTATAGAAGTTTGTTTTTAAGCTTAAAAAATTTGGTTAACTTTATGAATTTAACAATGTGAAGTTCTGGATATTTTCTTCCTACTATATTGAGATACAAATTGCAAATAATATGTATATATTTAATTTATATAACATAGTGATTCAAAATATACATACATTGTGAAATAATTACCACAGTCAAGTTCTATAACTCATTTATCACATCACAGAGTTACCAATTTTCTTGTTTGTGGTGAAAAATTTAAGATCTACTCTCATAGAAAATTTTAAGCACAAAATACTGTATTATTAACTATATCACCATGCTATCCATTAAATCCCATAATTTATTGAACTTATAAACAACAATTTGTACCCATAGATGAACATGTCCTCATTTCTCCCACCCCCTGTAAGCCCTGGCAACTACCATTCTATTGTGTTTCTATAAATTCGGCTTGTTAAAATTCCACATATAAGTGAGACTGTACAATGTTTGACAATAGCTACCTGGCTTACTTCACTTAGTACAATGCCCTCCAGGTTCACCAGTGTCACATATGACAGTATTTCCTTCTTTTTATGCCTGGATAATATTCTATTATATGTATATACCACATTTTCTTTATCCATTTGAATGTCAATGGAAATTTAGGTCAATTGCATGTCTTGGCTTTTGTGAATAATGCTGCAGTATGCATGGAAATGGAGATATATCTTCAAGATAATGATTTTATGTCCTTTAGATACATATGCAGAAGTGGGATTACTGAATCATATTGTATTCTGCTTTTTTTTCTTTTTTTTGAGGGACCACTGTTAAAAAAACTATTGTTTTTCATAGTGCCCACATTGATTTAAATTCTCACCCAGAGTATACACAGATTCCTCTTTTCTCCACATTCTTGCCAACACTTAACTTTGTTTATTTGATAATAACCATATTAACAGATATGAGGGTGATATGTCATTGTGCTTTGGATTTTAATTCTGCTGATGATTAGTAATGCTGAGCAACTTTTTATGTCCCCTTTGGATACCTGCATGTCTTCCTTGCAGAAATGTATATGCAGATATTTACCCTATTGTAATCACATTATTTTTTTATTGAGTTCCAAGTTTCCTATAAACTTTGGATAGTAACACATTTAATTTATTATTGAAGTATAATTAATATACAATGTTCTATTTGTTTCAGGTGTACAACATAAAGAATCAATGTTCACCACGGTAAGTGTAGTGACCATCTGTCACCATACAATATTATTTAAATATTGACTTGGGGTGCCTGGGTGGCTCAGTCGGTTAAGCGTCTACCTTCAGCTCAGATCATGACCCCGGGGTCCTGGGATCAAGCCCCACATCAGGCTCCCTGCTCAGCAAGGAGTCTGTTTCTCCCTCTTCCTCTGTTCCTCCTCCCCCCACTCGTGCTCTCTTTCTCTCTCCCTCTTTCAAATAAATAAATAAAATCTTGAAAAAAATAAATATTATTGACTATATTCTCTACGTTGCACATTTCAGCTCCACAACTTATTTATTTTATAACTAGAAGTTTGTACATCTTAATTCCCTTCATCTATTTTATCCACCCCCACCCACTTTACCTGGGTGACCACCAGTTTATTCTCTGTACTGAAGAGTCTTTGTTCATTTGCTTTTTTAAAATTTCACATATAAGTGGCATCATATAGTATTTGAGTTCGTCTGACTTATTTCATTTAACATAATATCATCTGTCAATACATCTTGTCACAAACAGCAAAATTTCATTCTTTTTCATGGCTAATATTCCACTGCATATATATATACCACTTCTTTCTTGTCCATTCATTTATCAACAGACACTTGGGTTGTGTTCATCACTTGGCTAATGTGAATAATGCTGTAATAAACATGGGGTTGCATAATCTTTCTGAATTAGTGTTTTTCTCCCTTTGGGTAAATACCAGTAGTAGAATTATTAAATAATATGGTATTTCTATTTTTAATGTTTTGAGGAAGCTCTATACTGTTTTTCACAATGGTTACACTAAATTACATTCTTACTAACAATACACAATAGTTCCCTTTTTTCCATGTCCTCACCAACAGTTATTTCTTGTTTTTTGATATTAGCCATTTTGACTGGTTTGAGGTGATATCTCATTGTGGTTTTGGTTTACATTTCTCTAATGATTAGTGATGTTGAGTATCTTTTCATTTGTCTGTTGGCCATCTGTATGTCTCCTTTGGGGAAAAAAAAAGTCAATTCAGGTCCTCTGCACACTTTTAACTTAGACTTTTGAATTATATAGGATCTATGTATATATATTGGATATTAACACCTCATCAAATATGTCCTTTGCAAATATTTTCTCCCATTTACTAGGTTTCCTTGTCATTTTGTTGATAGTTTGCTGTGAAAAAACTTTTTATTTTGGTGTAGTCCCAATAGTTTAGTTTTCCTTTTGTTGCCCTTTTCAGAGGAGACATATAAATAAATATGTTGCTAAGACCTATATCCAAGAGATTACCACCATTGTTTTGTTTTAGCAGCTTTATGGTTTTGGGTCTCACATTTACATATTTAATCCATTTTGAGTTTATTTTTGTGTATAGTGCAAGAAAATGGTTCAGTTTTATGCTTTTGCACTTAGCTGTCCAGTTTTCCCAACACCATTTTTTGAAAATATCTTTTCCTCATTGTATATTCTTGTCTCTTTTGTCATAGGTTAATTGGCCAAGTAGCTGTGGGTTTATTTCTGGACTCTCTATGCTCTTGCATTGATTATTTTTTTTTCAGCACTGTAATGTTTTGATTATTATAGCTTTGTAGTATATCTTGAAATCTAGGATTGTGATACCTCTAGCTGTGTTCTTTCTCAAGATTGCTTTGGCTATTCAAGATTTTTGTGTTGCATGGAAATTTTAGAATTATTTCTTCTAGTTTTGTGAAAAATTCTATTAGTATTTTGATATGCATTGCATTGATTCTGTAGATTGTTTTGTGTAGTATGACATTGCTAATGCTATTAATTCTTCCAATCAATGTGAATGGGATATCTTTTAATTTGGTTCTGTCATCTTCAATTTCTTTTATCAATGTCTGATAGTTTTCAGATTATAGGTCTTTCACCTCCTTCCTTACATTTATTCCTGTGTGTTTTATTCTTTCAGTGCAGATGTAAATGATATATATTTTTTTTAAATTTCACTTTCTGATATTTTGTTATTGTGTATAGAATTGCAACAGATTTCTGTATATTAACTTCATGTCCTCCAAATTTGCTGAATTCATACATCCATTCTAATATTTTTGGTGGAGTTTTTAGGGTTTTTTACATAAAGTTATCTGTAATTAGTTGCAGTTTTACTTCTTCCTTATAAATTTGGATGCTTTTAATTTATTTTTCTTGTCTGGTTCCTTCAGCTAAGTCTTCCACTACTGTGTTGAGTGAAGGTGGTGAGAGTGGACAAGCTTATCTTTTTCCAGATCTTAGAGGAAAAACTCAGTTTTTTAACATTGAGAATGATGTTAGCTGTGGGCTTTCCATATATAACCTTTATTATGTTGAGGCATGTTCCTTATAACCTCATGTTGTTAAGAGTTTTTATCATGAAACAATGTTGAAATTTGTCAAGTAATTTTTCTGCATCTATTGAGATGATCATATTTTTATTGTTATTGTTAATTTGATGTATCCTATTGATTGATTTGTGAATATTGAACCACACTTGTATCACTGTCATGAATCCCACTTGATCATGGTGACTTTTATTTAGTGTTTTGTTGGGTTCAGTTTGCTAATATTTAGTTGAAGATTTTTCCTCTATAGTCATCATTTTGGCCTGTAAGTTTTTTTTTTTCTCTTTTCTTTTTCTTTCTTCTTCTACTTTTTTTGTAATGGTTTTGTCTGATTTTGGCATCAGGATAATGCTGACTTTGTAGGATGAATTTGGAAATATTCCCTCCTCTTTTATTAAAACATTTTGAGAATAGACATTAACTTTTCTTTTAAATGTTTAGTAGAATTCACCTGTGAAGCCACCTCATCCTGAACTTGTTGCTGTTGTTGTTATTAGGAATTTTTTGATTACTGTTTTAATTTTATTAATAGTAATAGATTTGTTCAAATTTCATATTTTTTCCTGTTTCAGTTTTGGAACTTTGTATATTTCTAGGAATTTATTCATCTCCTCTAGGTTTTCTAATTTGTTGCCATATTTTTTTTATTATATTATCTTGTATATGTATTTCTGTGGTATTGGTTGTTATTTCTCCTCCATCATTTCTGAATTTATTTGAGACGTTTTTTCTTCTTCATGAGTCTGACTAAAATTTTATCACATAAGAGTATTTTTTCAAAGAACTAGCTCTTGGTTTTATTAATCTTTTCTGTTATTTTTTAAGTCTCTGTTACATTTATTTCCACTCTATTTTTTTCTATGTCCTTTTTCTCTTAGTTTTGTGGGTGCTTTTTTGTGTGTTTTTGTTTTTCTTTTAGCTCCGTTATGTGTGAACTTATGTTGTTTATTTCAAATTTTTCTTGTTTGTGTGTGTGTGTGTGTGTGTGTGCATAGGCCTGTATCACTATACATTTCCCTGTTAGAACTGCTTTTACTACATCCCCAAAATTTTGGACCATTTGTATACATTTTTATCTGCCCTTATGTATTTATTTCTTCATTGATTTGTTTAGTAGCATGATGTTTAGCCTCCATGTGTTTATAGTATTTCTTTATTTTTCTTTCAAGACTTCATTTAAATTCTAGATAGGGGGGTGGCTGGGTGGCTCAGTTGTTAAGCATCTGCCTTCGGCTCAGGTCATGATCCCTGGGTCCTGGGATTGAGCCCCACATCAGGCTCCCTGCTCAGCAGAAAGCCTGCTTCTCCCTCTCCCACTCCCCCTGCTTGTGTTCCCTCTCTCGCTGTGTCTCTGTCAAATAAATAAATAAATAAATAAATAAATAAATAAATAAATAAATCGAATCTTTAAAATAAATAAATAAATAAATTCTAGATAGTTAACATATACTGTAGTGTTAGTTTCAGGAGTAGAATTTAGTGATTCATCACCTGCATAGAACACCAAGTGCTCATTAAAACAAGTGCTCTCCTTAATGCCCATCACCTATTTACCTTATCCCTCCACCCACCTCCCTTCCAGCAAACCTTGGTTTGTTCCCTAAATTTAAGAGTCTCTTATGGTTTGCTTCCCTCTGTCTTTATCTTCTTTTATTTTTCTTCCCTTCCCCTATGTTCATCTGCTTTGTTTCTTAAATTCCACATATGGGTGAAATCATATGGTATTTGTCTTGCTCTGACTGACTCATTTTGCTTAGCATAATACACTCTAGTTCCATCCATGTCATGGCAAATGGCAAGATTTCATTCTTTTGATGGTTGAGTAATATTCCATTGTATATACACATATCATTTCTTCCTTATCCATTCATCAGTCAATGGATATTTGGGTTCTTTCCATATTTTGGCTATTGTGGATAGTGCTGCTATAAACAATAGGGTGCATGTGGTCATTTGAATCAGTATTTTCGTATCCTTTGGATAAATACATAGTAGTGCAACTGCTGGGTTGTAGGGTAGTTCTATTTTTAATTTTTTGAGGAAACTCCATGCTGTTTTCCAGAGTGGCTGCACCAGTTTGCCTTCCCAACAGTGTAAGAGGGTTCCCCTTTCTCTGAATCTGTGCCAACATCTGTTGTTTCCAGAGCAGTTAATTTTAGCCATTCAGATTAGTGTGAGGTGATATGTCACTGTGGTTTTCTTTTGTATTTCCCTGATGATGTCTGATGTTGAACAGGTTTTCATGTTTCTTTGGCCATTGTATGTATTCTTTGGAGAAATATCTGTTCATGTTTTCTGCCCTTTCTTTTTTTTTTTTTTTTAAAGATTTTATCCATTTATTTGACAGAGAGAGACACAGTGAAAGAGGGAACACAAGCAGGGGGAGTGGGAGAAGGAGAAGCAGGCTTCCCGCCGAGCAGGGAGCCCGATGTGGGGCTCGATCCCAGGACCCTGGGATCATGACCCGAGCCGAAGGCAGATGCTTAATGACTGAGCCACCCAGGCGCCCTCTTCTGCCCTTTCTTGACTGCATTTTTAATTTATTGGTATTGAGTTTGATAAGTTCTTTATAGATATTGGATACTAGCCCTTTGTCCCACGTCTTTTGCAAATACCTTCTCCCATTCTGTTGGTTGTCTTTTAGTTTTGTTAATTGTTTCCTTTTTTGTGCAGAATCTTTTTATCTTGATGTAGTTCCAATAACTCATTTCTGCTTTTGATTCCCTTGCCTTTGGAGATGTGTCTAGTAAGAAGTTGCTGCAGCTGACATTAAAAAGTTTGCTGCCTGTGATCTCTTCTAGGATTTTGATGTATTGCTGTCTGTCATTTAGGTCTTTCATCCACTTTGAAGTTATTTTTGTGTATGGTGTAAGAAAGTGTCCAGTTTCGTTCTTCTGCATGTGGTTGTCCAATTTTCTCAACACCATTTGTTGAAGAGACTGTCTTTTTTCCATTGGATATTCTTTTCTGCTTTGTTGAAGATTAGTTGAACATAGAGTTGAGGGTCCATTTCTGGGTTCTCTATTCTGTTCCATTGATCTATGTGTCTCTTTTTGTGCCAGTACCATACTGTCTTGATGATTACAGCTTGGTAACACAGCTTGAAGTCTGGAATTGTAATGCTTCCAGCTCTAATTTTCTTTTTCAACATTATTTTGACTATTTGGGGTCTTTTCCCAGAGGAATTTTACCAAATATTTAAAGAAGAATTAATATCCATTCTTCTGAAACTATTCCAAAACAATGGAAATGAATGGAAAACTTCAAAACTCATTCTATGAGGCCAGCATTCCTTGATTCCAAAACCAGACAAAGACACCCCTAAAAAGGAGAATTAAACTAATATCCCTGATGAACACAGAATCAGAAATTCTCAACAAGATACTAGCTAATCAAATCCAACATTACATTTAAAGGATCATTCACCACGACCAAGTGGGATTTATTCCTAGGCTGCAGGAGTGGTTCAATATATGCAAATAAATCAACATGATACACCACATTAATAACAGAAAGGATAATAACCATATGATTCTCTCAATAGATGCAGAAGAATCATTTGACAAAATGCAGTATGTTTTCTTGATAAAAGCCCTGAAGAATGTAGAGATAGAAGGAGCATACCTCAACATCATAAAGGTCATATATGAAAGTCCCACAGTTAATATCATTCTCAATTGGGAAAAACTGAGAGTTTTTCCCCAAAGTTCTGGAACACAACAGGGATAGCCACACTCACTGTTGTTCAACATAGTACTGGAAGTCCTAGCCTCAGCAATAAAAAGAAATAAAGGCATTCAAATTGGCAGAAGAAGTCAAACTTTCAGTCTTTGCACACAACATGATACACTATGTAGGAAGCCTGAAAGACTCCACCAAATAATTTCTAAAACTGATAAAGGAATTCAGTATCACAAAATATGAAATCAAGGCACAGAAGTCTTTTGCTCTTCTCTGCACTAATAATGAAGAAGCAGAAGGAGAAATCAAGGAATTTGTCCCATTTACAATTGCACCAGAAACTGTAAGATACCTAGCAATAAATCTAACCAAAGAGGTAAAAGATCTGTACTCTGAAAACTATAGAACACTTATGAAAAAAATTGAGGAAAACACAAAGAAATGGAAGACTATTCCATGTCCATGGATTAGAAGAACAAATATCATTCAAATGTCTATACTACTCAAAGCAATCTACACATTCAATGCAATCCCTTTTAAAATAACACCAGAATTTTTCACAGAGCTAGAACAAACAATTCTAAAATTTGTATGGAAGCATGTATTTATAATATTTCCATTTTTTCTTTCTTTGTAGTAATTTCTTCCTTTATAAAATTGTGATCTGAAAGATACCTGATATGATTTCAAACTTCTTATATTGATTGACACTTTTCTTGTGACCAAACGTGATCTATTCTGGAGAATATTTCACATGCAATTGAAAAAAAATTTGTATTCTGCTCTCTTTGGATGGAATGTTTTGCATATGTTTATTAGGTCCATCTGGTCTAATGTATCATTCAAAAGTTTGGATTTCTTATTGATTCCCATCTGGAAGATTTATCTATTGATGCAAGTGGGATATTAAATTTCCTATACCTATGATATTACTGCCAGTTTCTCCCTTTATGTCTGTTGGTATTTGCTTTATGTGTTTAGCTGTTCCTATTTGGGTCATAAATATTTACAGTTATTCTATCCTCTATTTGGATTGATTCTTTTTTTATTAAATTTAATTTTATTATGTTATGTTAGTCAGCATACAGTACGTCATTAGTTTTTGATGTAGTATTCCATGATTCATTGTTTGCACATAACACCCAATGTTCCATGCAATACATGCCCTCCTTAATACCCATCACTGGGTTAACCCATCCCCCCACACCCTCCCCTCTCAAACCCTCAGTTTGTTTCTCAGAGTCCATAGTCTTTCATGGTTCATCTCCTCCTTCGATCCGCCCCCCTTCATTTTTCCCTTCCTTCTCTTAATGTCCTCCATGCTAGTCCTTATGTTCCACAAATAAGTGAAACCATATGATAATTGACTTTCTCTGCGTGACTTATTTCACTTAGCATAATCTCCTCCAGTCCCATCCATGTTGATGCAAAAGTTGGGTATTCATCTTTTCTGATGGCTGAGTAATATTCCATTGCATATATGGACCACATGTTCTTTATCCATTCATCTGTTGAAGGGCATCTTGGCTCTTTCCAGTTTGGCTATTGTGATATTACTGCTGTGAACATTGGGATGCATATGGCCTTTCCTTTCACTACATCTGTGTCTTTGGGGTAAATACCCAGGAGTGCAATTGCTAGGTCATAGGGTAGCTCTATTTTTAATTTTTTGAGGAACCTCCACACTGTTTTCCAAAGTGGCTGTACCAGCTTGCATTCCCACCAACAGTGTAAGAGGGTTCCCCTTTCTCCACAACCTCTCCAACGTTTGTTGTTTCTTGCCTTGTCAATTTTTGCCATTTTAACTGGTGTAAGGTCGTATTTCAATGTGGTTTTGATTTGGATTTACCTAATGGCTAATGATGATGAACATTTTTTCATGTGTCTGTTAGCCATTTGTATGTCTTCTTTTGAGAAGTGTCTGTTCATGACTTCTGCCCATTTTCTGACTTGATTATTTGGTTTTTGGGTGTTGGGTTTGAGACGTTCTTTATAAATCTTGGATATCAGCCCTTTGTCTGTAGTGTCATTTGCAAAAATCTTCTCCCATTCCGTGTGTTGCCTCTTTGTTTTGTTGATTATTTCCTTTGCTGTGCAGAACTTTTTATCTTGATGAAGTCCCAAAAGTTCATTTTTGCTTTTGTTTCACTTGCCTTTGGAGATGTATCTTGAAAGAAGTTGATGTGGCAGATGTCGAAGAGGCCAAGGAAATGTTGAAAAAGCAAAACAAAGCTGGCGGCGTCACGTTGTCTGATTTCAAGCTATATTTCAAAGCAGTGATCACCAAGACAACATGGTACTGGCACAAAAACAGACATATAGACCAATGGAACAGAATAGAGAGTCCAGAAATGAACCCTCAACTCTATGGTCAAATAATCTTCAACAATGCAGGAAAAAATATGCAATGGGAAAAAGACAGTCTCTTCAATAAATGGTGCTGGAAAAATTGGACAGCTATATACAGAAGAATGAATCTCGACCATTCTCTAACACCATACACAAAGATAAACTCAAAATGGATGAAACACCTCAATGTGAGACAAGAATCCATCAAAGTCCTAGAGGAGAACATTGAAAGTAACCTCTTCAATTCTTTTGTCATCATGTAGTGTCCTTCTTTGTCTCTTCCTATCTGTTAAAGTCTATTTTGTCTCATATAAATATTACTGTCCTCACTTGTTTTTCACTTTTATTTGTTTGTTTTTCCATCCCTTCACTTTCACTGTGTATGTCTCTAGGCCTGAAGTGAATCTCTTGTAGGCACCATATAGATATATATTTTTTTCTAAATCCAATCTCTCACCCTGTTTTTTGGTTGGAGCATTTATTGCATTTACTTTTTTTAAATACTTTATTTATTTGACAGAGAGAGAGAAAACACAAGCTAGAGGAGAAGCAGAGGGAGAGGGAGAAGCTGGCTTCTCACTGAGCAGAACTTGATCATGGGACCCTGGGATCATGACCTGAGCTGAAGGCAGGTGCTTAACTGACTGAGCCACCCAGGTAACTCTAGTGCATTTACATTTTAATTATTGAACGGTGTACATTTATTTTGTTATTTGCTCTGTGGTTGTTTATGTAGTTCTCTTTTCCTTTCTTCTTGTTGTTTTCTCTTCCCTTGTGGTTTGATTGCTTTCTTTAGTGATAAAGATTTCTACTTTATTTTTTGTGAATCTGTTACAGATTTTTTATTTGTGGTAACATAAAATTTATCTATAACATCTTATGTGTATAGCATTCTACACTAAGTTGATGGTCACCTAAGTTCAAACAAAATCTAAAAGCATAAATTTTCACTCCCACTTTCATATTTTATGTATATGATGCCATATTTTACATCTTTTTTTTGTTTTCTGCCTCCATTGACTAAGTTTTGTAGATACAACTTATTTTACTACTTTTGTGTTTTAATCTTCATAATGTCTTTATGAATGATAAGTTTACTACTTTGCTATATGTTTGGTTTTACTTGTGAAATTTTTTCCTGTTATAATTTTCTCACTTTTATTATGGACTTTTCTTTCCACTTAACGTATTCCCTTTGACATTTCTTATAAGGCTGGTTCAGGGTAATAAATTGTGTTAACCTTTTTTTTTTTGTTTTAATTAGGGTAACAATCTTTCCTTTCATTCTAAATAATAACCTTGCCAGGTTAAGTATTCAACTTTTTTGTTTTTCCTTTCAGCACTTTGAATATATGCCACTCTCTTCTGGCCTGCTGAGTTTCTGCTGAAAAAATCAGCTGAGAGCCTTATGGGGTTTCCCTTGTATGTAACTGTTTCATTTTCCCTTGTTGCTTCAACTTTATTTTTGCCATTTTGATTATTATGTATTTTGGTGTGACCTCTTTGGGTTATCTTTTTTAGGCGGTCTCTGTGCTTCCTAGACATGGATGTCTGTTTCCTTTCACAGATTCGAGAAGTTTTCAACTATTATTTCTTCAAATATATTTTCTGCTCCCTTCTCTCACTCCCTTCTCCTTTTGGGAACACTAGAATGTGAATGTTATTAACCTTGGGGATGTTGTTGATTTCCCTTAATCTATTCTCATTTTTTAATTCTTTTTTAATTATTATTAAAATTCTTGTTAGTTAACATATAGTGTAATATTGGCTTCAGAAGTAGAATTTAGTGATTCATCACTTACATATAACAACCAGTGCTCATCACAGTAAGCATCCTCCTTAATACCCATCACCCATATTCTTTTTTATTTTGTTTTCATCTTGGTTGCTGTCCATTACCCTATCTTCCAGATAGGTGATCCATTCTGAATCCTCTAATCTGCTATTGATTCCCTTTGGTACCTTTTTTTATTTGAGGTGTTGAAGTCTTCATCTTTGTCTGGTTCTTTCTTGTATTTCCTATCTCTGTTGAAGTTCTCACTGACTTCATCTACTCTTTTCTCAAATCCACTGACTATCTTTATGACCATTACTTTGAATTCTTTGTTGGGCATATTGCTTAACTTCCCTTCCTATAGCTCTTTTACTGTGATTTTTGTCTTGTTCTTTCATTTGGGACACAGCCCTTTATTCTCTTATTTGTCTAACTCCCTGTTTCTCTGTGTTAGGTCATGTATGTCTCCTCTTCTTGAAAGTAGTAGTCTTGTCTTGAATTTATTCGTTCACTTCAGTGCAATTTCCCCTAGTCACCAGAATGTAAGATCCAGAGGTGTCCTTTGTGTAGACTTCTCATACCCTTCTCTTGTGATTGAGTCATGATTGCCTTCAGTCAAACTGGCTACAATGACCCACTTTTCCTGCTATGTATGCACTGGGCAAGGTTTACTCCCTGCACAGTTAAGAGGTCTGTTTGTGGTTATTATGGACTCACTGGTGGGCAAGGCTTGGCAATCAGCCTGGCAGTCTGCAACTAGCCTCTCTGCTACAGATGCACGTACATGAAATGGTGGGGCTTGCTCCCTGAACAGGTAGATAGGAGGCCTGGCTTTGTGAACTATAGACATGCTGCTGGGAAGGCTTATCTGACCCCCCTTACTGGAGTAGGACTCACTTTAGAGTTTTACTGGTCCTGGCCTGGACTGCCTGCTGTTATGGCAGGAGTCACATTGGAGCAACATTTGTCAAGGCAGGCATGTTTGATTGAGTGTGTGTAAGAAAATGCTGGGGCAGGGCATGAGGTGGTAGCAAAGTAGATAGAAAATGTTAGTGCTGGGGCGCCTGGGTGGCTTAGTCATTAAGCATCTGCTTTTAGCTCAGGTCATGATCCCAGGGTCCTGGAATTGAACCCCACATCAGGCTCCCTGCTCGGTGGGAAGCCTACTTCTCCCTTTCCCACTCCTCCTGCTTGTGTAACTGCTTTCGCTGTCTCTCTGTCAAATAAATAAAATAAAATAAATGTTAGTGCTGGCTCTTGCGATCATCTAGCTTTCAAGGCTGGACGAGGGGGATATAAATGGTGTCCATCAGCACTTTTATTTCTGGAGAAATCTGCAAATCCTTGCCCTTTTGACACATGTTCTAAGATTAGCCAATAAATATTTGTGTATATCCCAGGTGCTTTTCAAACTGTTCCCACAGAGGTCCAAAATCAAGAGTGCAGTGAACACAGTTTAAAGAGGGTAGTTAATAGTAATAAATGCCTATCTCAAAAAACAAAGAAAAACATTAAATAAATAAATTTCTGCCTATGAGAACTAGAAAGAAAAAGGAAAGGAGCCCAAAGCCAGTAGAAAATAGAAAATAATAAAGACTAGAAAAAAATAGATGAAAAGAAGACTAAAAAACAGCAACAACAAAAAATCAATGAAACCAAAAGACGTTCTTTGAAGAAATAAACAAAATTAATAAACCTTTATCTATGCTCATCAAAAAGAAAGAGAACTCAAGTAAATAAGTTGAGAAATAAAAGAGAAGTAAAAGCAAAGGTGAAATACAAAGGGTATGAGAAATTTTTAAAATTATTTATTTATTTATTTATTGCATTTCAATAACCTTGAAAGATATATCCCTTAGTACCAAAACATAATGGTAGTTGATTAAGCTACCTCTGCCAACTCAGAATTAACACTGATGTAGTCAAATTATTGAAATATATCAGCCTTTTGGAAAACTGAAGTTATCCACAAAACACAGTTCACAGAAGTATAAGATATATTGTGTTTCTTTGGTTTATTTTCCAGTGCACATTTACCCATAACATGATGTCAAAATTGGGTACAGCCATTATGGATGGACTCAGGCTACTTGCTGCACTGTGTAACTGTTTACAACATTTTTTTTTTAAGATTTTATTTATTTATTTGATAGAGAGAGAGACACAGCGAGAGAGGGAACACAAGCAGGAGGAGCAGGAGAGGGAGAAGCAGGCTTCCTGCCAAGCAGGGAACCCGATGCGGGGCTCGATCCCGGACCCTGGCATCATGACCTGAGCCGAAGGCAGACGCTTAACAACTGAGCCACCCAGGCGCCCCTACAACATTTTTAATGCCGTAGATCTCCTTACAGTCACTGACTTAATAGAAAATCTCGAATACTACCTTAACAACTTTATAATTATGAAGATGCCTACTTACTTTTTTAGACTTTCTTTTGGCACAGGAGGGGCAATTAGTGAAAGTATATTCTCTTCCTTTAAGAATTCTAAATTAGAAGCAATAGCAGTTTTTATAAAAACAGCTCGTAGTAAAAACCTCTGGAGTGTTAAATCAGCAAGTTTTTGGAGTGAAGCTATTTTGAATTACTAACACAATAAAAAGAAATTTTCTTGATGGGATTAGATGGAGGCAGTAGATATTGTGTAAATTTTATCATAGATATAAACATCACCTGTTTTTTAGAAAAAATATTAAAGATAACGTAATATGCCAAAATGACTAGGCGTGTAGTTTTGCTTTTATAAAATGCCTTCAAATTTTTTTTAAAGATTTTATTTATTTATTTGAGAGAGAGAGCACATGAGAGGGGGAAGGGTCAGAGGGAGAAGCAGACCCCCCGCTGAGCAGGGAGCCCAATGCGGGACTCGATCCCAGGACTCCAAGATCATGACCTGAGCCGAAGGCAGTCGCTTAACCAACTGAGCCACCCAGGCACCCAAAATGCCTTCAAATTTAAGTGTAATTCCCAAGTATCAATAAAGTCCAATCTCTGAATTATCTATTACTTGCACTATAGATACCAAGAAACCATTTTCACTGCCTAGAATAGTGACCCTTGTTATGCCTTAAAAGTGCATTTGTGAAATGTTGGTTTTGATGTATACCTCATAATTTAGAATTTAATTAGGTTACCACTTTTAATAACACCTAAATACAATATACTGACCCAATATAGAAGGTTGGGTCAATGTTAGAAGAGAAGATTTACAGTTTACCTTCCCAGGCTTGTTATTAACACTTCACATTTATGCTCTTAGCTTTGATTTGTATGCCTCACAGATGAATTCAAATTTAATTGAATTCCACTACAGCTTGTTAATTAGGTAGTTTTCCCAAATCTGAGAACATCAATGCTAATCTAGTTGTGATGTTCTGAGGCTTCACAGCTTAAATCCATTATAACACTATGAAATCCATAGCTCAGGATTGTGGAGAAATGCTTCAGAGAAGAGCTTTTTGTTGCTATAACAATCCAATTATGGAACCATTTCAGAAACTGTTGGAAGGTGGGTTATTCTGTAGTAACCATGCTTCAATTGCCATGCAGTATGTCCAGAAACAATCCTTTTCAACTTCTGAACATTTAGTTTGGAACACTTGTTTGATGAATATTCAGTTAAACACTTGGATAGAAGTTCTTGCCAGAAGGTCAAATCTCTGCCATTTATCTTGGAATGTGTCTGAAGACATTCTATTACTTCTGTTAACTCTACACACTTCTGTGTTTGGATCTCCAGTGCAATGATAGATAATGCCAACACAGAAGGCTTTGCTTTAGAAAATATGATCCTGCAGTGGCATGCCTTAAGTTGAGCTTCTAGTCTTTCAAAATTAAGGCTATTCCTCCTTTTAATTGGTAAGTTTTCTTGAATGAGTGAATAGTAGAGTTGCAGAAATTGAAAGGCAGTAGTAGCTTTGACTTTCCAACACACCTTCTCCAATACAATCTTTTCCATTCTCATCAAGTCTGAAACCTTGAATCTATATTGGTTTATTTGGATCAAGTCAGTTGTCAATTGGACATTCCGTTCCTCTTCTATTGATTTAACAGCCAAATAGAAGCAGCTCAGCCCAACACACCCTAGGTGTTTGGGCTGTACCTTCATTTTGGACAGGAGTCTGTCCAGTAAATTCGCAGCAAGAGAAAATGTCTCCGTGTCGAAGCCAAAGAACTGAGTTAAACTAAGATCTTTTAGTTCAAAGTCCCTTAGCTTTGCAGTCATTCTGAGGCCATTATCATGTGTAGATTCAATTAGTCTCAAGCCGCAGACCTTTGGCTGACATCTCAGCTCCTGTTCCAACAGGGCATTCAGCTGGTATAGCAGTTTCTGAGAGTCAGTTGTTGTCAGCACCTCTATCATCTTGACCGCAACTGCGGCTCTTCAATGGTAACCACCCTCTCTGGGCCTGCTTTCACCTCACCCCATGATATCAGATCTAATAGGCCCACAAGGCGAGGGGACTCACGGGTAAGAGGGGAGAGGCCCAGGGAGGGGGAGCCGTCCTGGGTGGACGTCTCCACAGAGCCGCCCTGAGGACACTGCCCACCACAGGATCAGCTTGGAGTGGAAGGGCAATTTTTTATTTATTTAGACTCAATTAACCAACATATAGTACAACATTAGTTTTTGATGTAGTGTTCATTAGTTGCATATAATGAGAAATAATAATTAAAAATATATGCCTATAAATTAAACAATGTAAGGGAAATGGATAAATATCTAGAAACATATAATCTTCCAAAACTGAATCAGAAAAAAAAAAACAGAAAATCTGAACAGACCAAATATTAGTAATGGAATTGAATCCACAATTAAACAAAAAAAAAAAAAAAAAAAAAGGAAGAAAGAAAATCCTCCCAACAAACAGAAGTCAAGGACCAGATGACTTCACAGGTGAACTCTACCAAACACTTAAAGAAGATTAACACCTATTCTTCTCAAACTATTCCAAAAGTTTGAAGAGTAAGATACACCTCCAAATTCATTCTGTAAATCCAGCACGTTTATACCAAAACCAGACAAAGACACTGCAAAAAAAAAACAACAAAACAAAAAAAAAACTAGAGGCTGATATCTCTGATGAACATAGATACAAAAATCTGCAGTAAAATACTAACAAACTAAATTCAACAGTGCATTAACAGAATCATTCCCCATAATCAAGTGGAATTTATTCCTGGTCTTCAAATGTGGTTAGATATTCACAAATCAGTCAACGTGATACACCACATTAATGAAAGAAATGATCAGAACCATATGATCCTCTCAATAGATGCAGAAAAAGCATTTGACAAAATTCAACATCAGTTCATGATAGAAACTCTCAGCAACTTGGTTTAGAGGGAACATACTTGAACATAAGAAAAAACGTATACTAAAAACCCACAGCTAACATTAACCTCAATGGTGAAAACCTGAAACCCTTTCCTCTAGATCAAGAAAAACATAAGAATGTCCACTCTTACCACTTTTATTCAACATAATAGTGGAAGTCCTAGCTGCAGCAATCAGACAAGAATAATAAATAAAAGCCATCCAAATTGTTAAGGAAGAAGTAAAATTGTCACTATTTGCAAATTACATGATACTATGTAAACAAGAGGTATAAAGAATATATAAGAGAGAGAGAGAGAGAGACTTCACCAAAATATGATTAGAACTAATAAGTATATTTAGTAAAGTTGCAGGATACAAAATTAATATACAGAAATGTTTTGTGTTTAAATACACTAATAGCAATGTAGCAGAAAGAGAAATTAAGAAAACAATCCCATTTATAATTGCACCAAAAAAAAAAAAAAAAAACTAGGAATAAATTTAACGAAGGAGGTGAAAGATTAGTGTTTTAAAAATCATACAGAATTGATGAAAGAAATAGACGATGCAAAGTTTGGATGGAAAGGTGTTCAATGCTCAGTGATTTCAGAATTAATATTATTAAAATGCTCAGAAAAAATAAAATGTTCCTACTGCCCATAGCTATCTACAGATTCAAAGCAATCTCTATCATAATACCAATATTTTCACTGAACTAGAAGAAATAATCCTAAAATTTATATGGAACCACAAAACATTCTGAGTAGCCAAAGCAATCTTGAGAAAGGACAGAGATAAAGGTGTCACAAACCCACATTTCAAGGTAGATCAAGATGCCTTTTAAATAGCAACTGGCTCTCCTAATTGTGGAATTCAGATATGTATTTCCTTTGAGGTTCATAGAATTCTCTAAAAAGTAGGTTTCTACAGGGGTGCCTATGTGGTTCAGTCAGTTAAACGTCCAACTCTTGATTTCAGCTTAGGTCATGATCTCAGCATCATGAGATCAAGCCCTGTGTCAGGCTCCACACTCAGTGGGGAGTCTGCTTGAGATTTTCTCTCTCCCTCTCCCCCTGAACCTCCTCCACTCTCTCTCTCTCTCTAAAATAAAAATTAAATAAATCTTTAAAAAAGTAGGTTTCTAGAGAAACAAACAACTTCTCTCTCTTATATGCTATTTTGAGGCTTTCTGTTTCATTTGGTTTCCAGATGGGGTAAAATTAAGATCAACAATACAGGGCAAACAATTGACTGACAATAAATGCCAATGCAGAATAAGATGTACAAACAGAATTAGATGAAGAAATTAAAAATATTTATTTTTCAAATAAAATTTCAGACTAGTTTTTCATATATGTACACATATCATGATCAACTGCCAATAGTTTTCCTTCATGGAAGGAAAGAACAAATTCATTATTATTGTTTCCACTTACACTTGTGTATTATGAAACCCTAGAATGTTTTATGTTTGGTTATTATTTTCAAAATTTCAAATAAAACTTTTAAATAGAAAATTATTTATATAAGGCAAAATTGAAGCAGTTTTTGAGATATAGATACTGTTAGTCATTCCTAGGCATAAATGCCATTTATGATATGGCCAGACCTAACAAAATAATTAAATCATCAGGGAAAATAGACACCAATTCTGTTTCTTTTTAAAGAATTGTTTAAATATCATTCTAAATGGTAAGCTCTAATCTTTGCAAACAATTTTCTCATTATCTTCTTGGGCAGATTTCCTTCAGGCCAGTCTAAAAAGAAAGTCTATCTTATTTATCAAAAAAACAGTGTTCTGTTCATCCAAATTTTCAGTTCCTGTAGTCTTCTGGAATATTATCAAAACCATGCCAATTTTCTTTTCAATAATAGTGATTGTATTATTTTTGTAACTTCTTGCACATATAATATTTTATTTTAATTTTAAAAATTAATTTCTAACAAAAATGGGCAAAATACTTGAACAGACACTTCACCTAAAAAGATATACAGATAGAAAGTAAACAAATGAAAATATGTTCATCATTAGTCACTAGTGAAATTAAATAAAAACAATAATAAGATACCATTAAACACCTATTGAAATGGCTAATGTAAAAACAAAAAATGACAACATAGTTATAATACCAAGTGTTTATCAGGAAGAAAGGGAAGTTGAATGTTCATGCATTAGAAGTTTACAGAAAAATGGTAAAATCATTATGTAAAACAGTTTGGCAGTTTGTTTTAAATTTAAACATATTTACCATGTGATCCAGCAATCCCCTTTTTCTTATATCTGCCCAATAAAAATAAAACTCATTTTTAGTCAAACACCCATACAAAAATGTCTATAAAGCTTTATTTACAATAGCTCCAGGATGAAAGCAACCCAGTTATCTTCTATAGGTGAATAGTTAAAATGCGACATATCCATATCATGAAATAATACTCTGTAATAAAAAATAATGGACTCAAGTAGGAGGCAAGATGGTGGAAGAGTAGGGGACCTCGTTTCATTTGGTACCTTGAATTTAGCTAGATAACTATCAAATCTTTCTGAACACCCATGAATTCAACCTGAGATGTAAGAAAAGAATATCTGGAACTCTACAAGTAGAAAACTGGCCATTTTTTGCAAGGAAGGAGGTGCAGAGAAATGAATCTGAGGTGATATATGGGAAGATAAGTGGTGGGAGTAGGGACCCTCAGTAAGCTGGCTACCAGAAAGTGATATAGCCCTGGAGGGCAAAATTGGAACCCTTAGAAATCTGCTCCAGGGAAACACAACCCTGCCTGAAAGGAGCTCAGGTGGTGAAAAGGGGCAAATTTCTAGGTGGGACAGTGTGGTCTCAGGATCCCCAGAGTCACAGAAATATTGGGGGTGCCTGAGTCAGTAGAGTTCCCAAGCATTGGAGAGGGGAAACTGGTTAAAGTCAGGGAGCCCTGGAGGGGGCTTTCAGCTTGGTTCACCATAAACCATGAGGCATGGTTCCATTGGGTGACCATTCTTCACATGGAAACAGTGCAAAGGACAGGAATTTGGGGCCCCTCTGCCTTCCCCTGTGAGGGGAAAAGTGGGTGTGTGCACGACCTGGCATCAGCTCTCAGGTCAGGGGCCCTGTAAAGTACAGTAGCAGGTAACCCCCTGCCTTCCCCAGGGGGGGGTTGTGTAATTGGGGACTGCAGGAGTCTGCAGAGTTTGACACACACCAAATTGAAGACAGTTTATTCCTGACGGTTTACTGAAGAGAGGGGACCGTGCTCTTTCCAGCTCTGGGGCTGGGATTAGGGAATGGCCATTTTTATTTTGATCCTCTTAAAAGGTGCGTTGTTGGGTTTGGCCAGTAAACCCTGAGGCAGTGAATGAAGAGATGACTCCAGATACCTAAGTAGGAGAAAGGAGAAGGTGTGGAGACCAGACACTCTAGTGGCATAAGATCCCGAGCCAAACTCCGCCTCCACTTTTATCGTGAATGTTATCAATGTAACAAGGGAATCAGAAAAACAAAAAGGAGTGAGAAGCCTTAATAATCAGGACAGAGACATAGAGAGTATCCTGTGATTAGAACAAGCTATGTTCAGGCAGGGAGTACCTGGGGTGCATTACCACCAAAGATAAATGTTTTTCCTGAGCATTTACTCCCTGGATGAATGTATTGAACGGCAACAAGGATCCGTCTGTTTTCAGCCCAGAAACTTCAAAGGAGGCCCAATTTTGAGGACACTACTTCTTTGCTTTTCAACTAGTCTCATCCAGGGAGACATTAAATCTTATCTAGCCAGGCATTATGAATCCCCACAGTGCATAAAACCTCAGGAAACAAAAGCTATAAAGAGGGCCAGCTTATACTGAGCCCAGGCCCCTAGCAAGGGGCAGTGCAACTCTGCCCAAGCAAAGACATCTGAGAAGCAGCACAGCAGGCCCCTCCCCCAGAAGACCAACTGGAAGAACAGGGGCACAGCAAATTTACATACCACACAAGACTGTAAAACTCCAGTGCTAGAGGAAAATAGTATATAGAATTTGAAGTTATTTCTCATGATTGTTTATTCTTCAGTTTAAAATTTTCCATTTCTTTTTTTTTTTAATTTTTCCCTTTTCAACTAGTTTTTTATTTTGTTTTTAAGTCTTTTTTTTTAACTTTCATTTTTTACATTTACATTCTATAGATATATTTTTCATTTTTGGCTTCATTTCACTCTATTTAATTTTATTTTTGTATATATATAAGTTTTGCTTTCTTTACAATTTTTGGATTTAGTGTCTTCTAACACACAGGCCAAAATACACTCAGGACTAGATCACCCTGTTTTGTCCACCCTGTGAGATATAGTCTCCCCCCACCCTTTTTTTTTTTTCCTTTTTCTTTTTCTTTTGCTTTTCATTTTTGGTTTCTGACCTCTTTGGATTTGTCTAGTGTGGAATTCCCTTGGGTCATGGTTGATATTTTTGATTTTGTTCACTTATTCATCGATTCTTATCTGGGCAAAATGATTAGAAGGAGGAATTCACAACAAAAGAAAGAAGCAGAGATAATACTCTCTGCCACAGATCTAATAGATATGGATATAAGTAAAATGTCAGAGCTGGAATTCAGGATAACGATTATAAAGTTACTAGTTGGACTTGAAAAAAGCATAAAAGACACTAGAGTATCTCTTAGGGCGGAAATGAGATCTAATCAGGCCGAAATTAAAAATGCTCTGAGATGCAGTCATAATTGGATGTTCTAACAGCTAAGGTCAATGAGGCAGAAGAGAGTCAGTGAAATAGAAGACAGGTTCATGGAAAGGAAGGAAGATGAGGTAAAGAGAGAAAAACAACTACTAGACCATGAGGAGAGGCTTTGAGAGATCAGTGATGATATAAAACATACCAACATCAGAATTATTGGGGAGCCTGAGGGTGAAGAAAGAGGGCCAGAAAGTGTACTGGGGCAAATCATAGCTGAGAAATTCCCTAATCTGGGAAAGGAAAGAAGCATTCATGTCCAAGACGTAGAGAGGACCTCTCCCAAAATCAATAAAAATAGATCAGCACCCCAACATATAATAGTGAAGCCTGCAAATTTCAGAGATAAAGAGAAAATCCTGAAAGCAGCTCGAGAAAAGAGGTTCCTTACCTATAGGTAGGAACATTAGACTTATATCAGACCTACCCACAGAGACCTGGCAGGCCACAAAGTGGCATGACATATTCGGGGTACTAAATGAGAAAAACATGCAGCCAAGACTTTATCCAGGAAGGCTGTCATTCAGGATGGAAGGAGAAATAAAGAGCTTCCAGGACAAATAGAAACTGAAAGAATATATGACCACCAAGCCAGTCCTGCAAAAAATATTAAGGGGGACCTGTTAACGAAGAAAGAACCCAGGAGTAAAATACGCCAGAAAGAAACAGAGACAATCTATAGAAACAAGGACTTTACAGGCAATACAAGGCACTAAATTCATATCTTTCAATAGTTATTTGAATGTAAATGGGCTAAATGCTCCAATCAAAAGACATAGGGTATCAGATTGGATAACAAAGCAAGACACATCCATATGCTGTCTACAAGAGACTCACTTGAGACCTAAAGACACCTCCAAACTGAAAGTGAGGAGGTGGAAACATTTATCATGTTAGTGGACCTCCAAAGAAAGCTAGGATAACAATTCTCATATCAGACAAATTAGATTTTGAACCAAACACTGTAGTAAGAGATGTAGAGGGACACTATAACATACTTAAAGGATCTACCCAACAAAAGATCTAACAATTATAAATATTTATACCCCAATTTGGGAGCAGCCAATGATATCAACCAATTAATAACCAAATTAAAGAAATAGGTAATAGTACAATCATAGTAGGGGACTTCAACACCTCACTTACAACAATGGACAGATCATCTAAGCAGAAGATCAAGAAAGAAACAAGGGCTTTGAATGACACATTGAACAAGATGGACTTCACAGATATATACAGAGTAATCCAATCTAAAGCAACAGAACACACATTCTTCTGGACTGTACATGGAATATTCTCCAGAATAGATCACATACTGGGTCAAAAATCAGGTCTCAACTGATACCAAAACATTGGGATTATTCCCTGCATATCTTCTGACCACAATGCCTTGAAACTGGAACTCAAACACTTGGGGGTTAAAGAGCATCCTATTAATAATGAATGGGTCAACCAGGAAACTGAAGAAAGGGTCAACCAGGAAACTGAAGAAAAATTAAAAAAAAAATAATGGAAACGAATGAGAATGAAATCACAACTTTTCAAAACCTTTGGGATGCAGCAAAAGTGGTACTATGACTGAAGTACACAGCAATGCAAACCTCTCTGAAAAATTAGAAAAATCTCAAATACACAAACTAACCTCACACCTAAAGGAGCTGGAGAAAGAGCAACAAATAAAGACTAAACCAAGCAGGAGAAGAGATATAATAATGATTGGAGTGGAAATCAATGAAATAGAAGCCAGAAGAACAGTAGAACAGATCAACGAATCTAGAAGCTGGTTCTTTGAAAAAATAAGATTGATAAACCCCTAGCCAGACTTCTCAAAGAGAAAAGAGAAATGACCCAAATTAATAAAATTATGAAAGAAAGAGGAGAGGTCATGGAAAACACCAAGGAAATACAATTATAAGAACATATTATGAGCAACTATCTGCCAACAAATTAGGCAATTTGGACGAAATGGATGCATTCCTGGAAACTCATAAACTACCAAAACTGAAACAGGAAGAAACAGAAAATATGAACAGATCCATAACCAGCAAGGAAATTGAAGCAGTAATCAAAAACCTCCCAAAAAACAAGGGTCCAGGGCCAGATGGCTTCCCAGACGAATTCTACCAAACATTTAAAGAAGAAATAATACCTATTCTACTGAAGCTGCCTCAAAAAAATAGAAATGAAGGAAGTCTTCCAAACTCGTTCTATGAGGCCAGCATTACCTTGATCCCAAAACGAGAAAAAGACCCCATAAAAAGGAGAATTACAGACCAGTATCCCTGATTAACATGGATGTCCAAATACTCACCAAGATACTAGCCAATAGGATCCAACAGTACATTAAGAGTATTATTCACCAGGACCAAGTGAGATTTATTCCTGGGCTACAAGGGTGGTTCAACCTTCACAAATAAATCAACCTGATACATCACATTAAAAAAGAAAGGACAAAAATCATATGATCCTCTCAATTGATGCAGAAAAACCATTTGACAAGATACAACATCCTTTCTGGATTTAAACTCTCCACATTGTAGGGATAGAGGGAACATACCTAATATCATAAATGCCATCTATGAAAAGCCTACAGTGAATATCATTCTCAATGGGGATAAACTGAGATCTTTTCCCCTAAGGTCAGGAATAAGATAGAGATGTCTAATCTCACCAGTTTGTTCAATATATTACTAGAATTCCTAACCTCAGCAGTCAGACAACAAAAAGAAATAAAAGGCATTCAAATTGGCAAAGAAGAAGTCAAACTCTTACTCTTCACAGATGACATAATACTTTATTTGGAAAATCCAAAAGACTCCACCCCAAAATTGCTAGAACTCATACAGGAATTCAGCACTGTGACAGGATACAAAATCAGTGCACAGAAATCAGTTGCACTATTTTTTTTAAAGATTTTATTTATTTATTTGCCAGAGAGAGAGAGAGAAAGTGTGACAGCACAAGCAGGGGGAGCAGCAGGCAGAGGGAGAAGCAAGCTTCCCGCTGAGCAGGGAGCCCAATGCGGGGCTCGATCCCAGGACCCTGGGATCATGACCTAAGCCGAAGGCAGACACTTAGCTGACTGAGCCACCCAGGCGTCCCTCAGTTGCACTTTTATACACTAGCAATGAGACTAAGGAAAGAGAAATTAAGTAATCAATCCCATTTAAAATTGCACCAAAAACCAAAAGACACCTAGGAATAAACTTAACCAATAAGGTGAAGGATCTATACTCTAAAAACTAAAGAATACTTATGAATGAAATTGAGGAAGACACAAAAAGATGAAAAAAAATTCCATGCTCATGGATTGAAAGAATAAATATTGTTAAAATGTCTATGTTACCCAGAGCAATCTATATATTCAATTCATTTCCTATCGCATTGGTGGTATAGTGGTGAGCATAGCTGCCTTCCAATGCATTTCCTATCAAAACACCATCGATGTTTTTTCACAGAGCTGGAACAAATAATCCTAAAATTTGTATGGAACCAGAAAAGACCCCGAGTCACCAGAAGAATGTTGAAAAAGAAAGCCAGTGCTGGTGGCATCACAATCCCAGTCTTCAAGTTATATTACAGAGCTGTGATCATCAAGACAGCATGGTACTGGCACAAAAATAGACACATAGATCAATGGAACAGAATAGAGAACCCAGAAACAGACCCTCAACTCTATGGTCAACTAATATGTGACAAAGCAGGAAAGAATATCCAGTGGAAAAAGGACATTCTCTTCAGTAAATGGTTCTGGGAAAATTGGACAGCCACATGCAGAAGAATGGAACTGGACCATTTCCTTACACCATACACAAAAATAGACTCAAAATGGATTAAAGACTTAAATGTGAGGCAGGAATCCATCAAAATCCTACAGAAGAACACAAGCAGCACCTATTTAACATCAGCTGCAGCAACTTGTTGTTAGATACATCTCCAAAGTGAAGGGAAACAAAAGCAAAAATGAACTATTGGGACTTCATCAAGATAAAAAGCTTCTGCACAGCAAAAAAAACCAGTCAATAAAAGTAAAAGGCAACCTGCGGAATGGGAGAAGAGATTTGCAAATGGCATATCAGATAAAGGGTTAGTATCCAAGATCTATGAAGAACTTCTCAAACTCAACACCCCCCCAAAAAATAATAATCCAGTCACAAAATAGGCAGAAAATATGAACAGACATTTCTCCAAAGAAGACATACAAATGGTCAACAGACTTACGCAAAAATGCTCCACATTACTTTTCATCTGGGTAATACAAATCAAAACCACAATGAGATATTGCCTCATACCAGTCAGAATGGTTGAAATTAAAAAGACAGGAAATAACAAATATTGGTGAAGATGTGGAGAAAGGTGAACCCTCTTCTACTGTTGGTGGGAATGCAAGCTGGTACAGCCTCTCTGAAAAACAGTATGGACGTTCCTCAAGTAGCTAAAAATAGAGCTACCCTATGACCTAGCAATTGCACTACTAGGTATTTATCCCAATGATACAGATGTAGTGAAAATAAGGGGCATCTGCACCCTAATGGTCATAGTAGCAATGTCCACAATAGCCAAACTGTGGAAGAGCTGTGATGTCCTTTGACAGATGAATGGATAAAGATGATGTGATTATATATATATATATATGTGTGTGTGTGTGTATATATATATATATATATATATATATAAAATGGAATATTACTCAACCATCAGAAATGATGAATACTTACCATTTACATTGATGTGGATGGAACTAGAGAGTATTATGCTAAGTGAAATAAGTCAAGCAAAGAAAGACAATTATCATTGTTTCACTCATATGTGGAATATATGAAACAGTGCAAAGGATCATAAGGGAAGGGAGTGAAAAATGAATGGGAAGAAATCAGAGAGGCAGACAAACCATGATAGACTCAACTATGGGAAACAAACTGAAGGTTGGTTAATGGGAGGTGGGTGGGAGATGGGGTAACTGTGTGATGGGCATTAAGGAGGGCACCTGATGTGATGAGCACTGGGTGTTATATGCAACTGATGAATTGTTGAATGCTACATCTGAAAGTAATGATGTAGTATGTGTTGGCTAATTGAATTTTAATTTAAAAAAATTTAAAAAGTAAAAAAATAAAAAATAAAAAAGTGTATTTCCTCTAAAAGTATAAAAAAAACCCACATTTATGATTGAACCACTCAAAGTTGTTAAGATTTCAGTTATCCTGAAACTGATCTATAAAAGCAATGCAATTCTTATGATGTTTCTAACAAGGCTTTAAATTAATAGCATTGACAAGTTTATTCTAAAATTTATGTAAACCAGGAACTCAAATAAGACATGACAATTCCAGAGAGGCAAAAAAAAAATAGAGTTACAGGACTAGCACTATTTGATTTCAGGAGTTAGTATAAAGGTGGGGCACCTGGGTGGCTCAGTTGGTTAAGCTTTCAACTCTTGGTTTCAGCTCAGGTCATGATCTCAGGGTCCTGAGATTGAGCCTGAGTAGGCTCCACACTCAGCAAGGAGACAGTTTGTACATCTCCCTCTGCTCATTCCTGTGTTCTTTCTCTCTCTCTCTGTCTAGAATGAATAAATAAAATCTTTTAAAAAAGAGTTAATATCAATGTATATTAATCAAGACAGTAAGACATTTGCATAAGGATATGCAAATCAATTAATGCAAGAGAACAGAACATTTAGTAATATACCCACACACATCTAGGCACTAAGTTATCAACAAAACTGACAAAGAAGCTCAATAGACAAAAAAATATATATATTTTTAAAACTGGTGGTGGAGGAATTGGATATGTATATGAAAGAATATGAACTTTGATTTCCACATCACACAAAAGATTAATTTGAAATTTATCACAAACCTGCATATAACAGCTTTCAGAAGAAAACAGAGAATATCTTCACAGCATTGGGTTTTTACAAACAAAGGTCTATTTTTCTAAATTAGGATATAACATTCACTAATGGTAAAAGGAATGTTATATAAATTGTACTTAATTAAAATGTAAAACTATTGTCAACACAAATCAGTGTTAAGAAATTATAGAAGTGATATCAGCAAGATGACAGATTGGGAGACCCAAAATGCTTTTTCCCTCCACAAAACAACAAAACAATAAACAACTACAAACCAATAAATATAGCTTTTAAAAAGCCATGGGCTACAATAAATATGCAGTAGAAATACCGTGTAGCACAAAAACTAAGGATGGCTGCCTAGAAAAGCATAGTAAGGCATTTCACCTACATCTCCCTATTCAGTTTGAAGCAACTTGGTGCCAGCAAGGATCCCCTGGGAAGGATTTTACCCTGTGTGGGAAAGGAAAACAAGAGGACCCCAGCAATCCTCATCACTGCACATTTTTAGCCATTGCTAGTGAGGAGCCCTACAGCCTCTACCTATGCTGAACCCAGATAATTTAACTAGCTGGATTCCCTCCCACTGCATCTTCTCTCTGGAGCTAAAGATACCATATTGGTGAGACCTGACCTCAATGACCCAAGTCACTGCTGCACCTTTCTTTTAGGGATTGGGATGACCTGGGTGGCTCAGTAGGTTAAGCGTCTGCCTGTGGCTCAGGTCATGATCCTGGAATCCTGGGATGGAGTCCCAGGATCGAGCCCCACATCAGGATCCCTGCTCAGTGGGTAGTCTCCTTCTCCCTCTCCCTCTGCTCCACCCCCGCTGGTGCTCACGTGGTCTATCTCTCTCTCGAGCTCTGACACTCCCTCACTCTCTCTCTCTCAAATAAATAAATAAAATCTTAAAAAAAAAAAAACCCTCTAGGCCTGGGATAACCTAACACCTCATCTTCTGTGGAAATGGAGCTGTGCACACTTAATCCTAAGTAACAAATCTGACCACCCCTGGAGCTGAGATGCTGTGGTGCTGGATCCTAACCTTCTGGGTCATGAGTCAGGGGTTTAACCCACCACCACTAAAGAAGCATTGCTGATATTCTGTACCCCACTACCTGGTGCCTACATCAGAGCTGTGATCATTAAGTCACTGCTCTGCATCCAGCCCCCTGTGGCTTGAGTCAGGGTTGTGACCCCCACCATCCTCAGGGTCATGTTGCTTTTGTGTCCTGCCCCTTTGGCTCAGGTCACCACTACCCTGTCATCTTGGGCCCATGCAGCTGCTGTATGTCAATCCTCCTACACCAGGGCATAAGTCATTGCAGCAACCAGAGACCTGGATTTCCATTCTATGGGGAATTTATACACGCCTACACATCAGACCTTGGAGCCACTATTACAGCAAGTGCAACTGTGCCCTGAAACCTAGGCACCATGGTAGTTACTCAGACCCCTGAAGTCAGTACCCTGGTTATGCTGCCACTCTGAGTGCCAGTGAGCCAGATCCAGCATTAAACAAAATCTCAGCTAGAACTACTTCCTATGTGCATAAATGAGGACAGGAATACCACAGCAGCCTTTGCCACTGAGGACATCAACAACCTTAGTCACCACTGCCATCACATACATCTGCAGACTTGGCCACTGAGGATTGCTGCAGTCCTTGGTGATGTTGACCTGAGCTGACAGAGCTACACAAAGACTATGCTACTGTGCCCTCTCAAGAAAAGGAGATGGTGTGCTCTAACCAGACAGAACCTTCACAACCAACTGCAGGTGATAGTCTTTCCTCAGTGAAGCTAATCTAAAAGGGATGGATGAGATGACTGCCTACTCAAATGTGCAGTTATCAATGCAAAGCCACTAAAAGCAAAAGCTAGGAAACTTGACAACACATACACACAAAAATACAAACCTTCCAGTAATTGACCCCAAAGAAATGTAGATATACAAATTACTGAGAAAGTCAAAATAATTTAGTTAATTTGAATCTCAGTGAGATTCAAAGAAACACAGGTGGACAAATTAACAAGCCCAGGAAAATTTAAACAAAGAGTTACAAGAACTATAGGATAAGTTAAAGAAAAAGAAATTATAATAAAAGAAACAAGAAGAAATTCTGGAAATGAAGAATATGATTAATAAAATTAAAAATACAATGGAAAGTGTCCATAGGACTCAATCAGAGAAACAAAAAACTGTGAACTTGAATATAGATCTTCTGAAATTATTCAGTCAGATGAAAAGCAAAGAATGAAAAACTGAAAACAGCTTACAGGATTTAGGACACTCCATTAAAAGGGACCATATAGGACCATCTGCATATAAGAGACCCAGAAAGAGAAGACAAAACAAGGGAACAGAAAACTTATTTAAAGAAGCAATGGCTAAAAACTTCCTGTGTCTGGGGATAAATATCCAGGCACATTAATTCAAAGGTCACCAAACCCAAATAGAACTTGTACAATACATAATATAATGAAATCTCAAAAATTAAAGAAAAAGAGATAATTTTCAAAGCATCAAGAGGGAAAAAAAAAAAAAAAAACTGATCACATTCAAAGGAACCAGCATAGGTTAACAGTGGATTTTTATCAGAGAACTTGTAGGCCAGGAGAGAATATTCAAAGTGTTGAAAGAAAAAAATAAACCTGTTGAATAAGAACATTTTATCTGCCAAAATTTTCCTTAAGATATGAAGGAGACTGACTTATTTCACTTAGCATAATACTCTCTAGCTCCATCCACATCATTGCAAATGGCAAGATTTCATTATTTTTTTAAGATTTTATTTATTAATTTGACACAGAGAGACACAGCGAGAGAGGGAACACAAGCAGGGGGAGAGGGAGAGGGAGAAGTAGGCTCCCGGTGGAGCAGGGAGCCCGACATGGGGCTCTATCCCAGGACCCCAGGATTAAGGCAGATGCTTAACGACTGAGCCACCCAGGTGCCCCAAGATTTTGTTATTTTTTATGGCTGAGTAATATTCCATTGTATGTATATATACCACTTTTTATCCATTCATCAGTCAATGGACACGTGGGCTTTCCATAATTTGGCTATTGTTGATAATGCCGTTATAAACATCAGAATGCATGTATCCCTTAGAATTAGTATTTTTGTATCCTTTGGGTAAATGCATAGTAGAGCAATTGCTGGGTCATAGGGTAGTTCTATTTTTAACTTTTTGAGGAACCTCCATACTGTTTTCCAGAGTGGCTACACCAATTTGCATTCCCACCAACAGTATAAGAGAGTTCCCCTTTCTCTGCATCTCCACCAACACCTGTTGTTTCTTGTGCTGTTAATGTTAGCCATTGTGACAGATGTGAGGTGATATCTCATTGTGGCTTTGATTTGTATTTCCCTGATGATGAGTAAGTCAAACATCTTTTCATGTCAAGTGAAATAAGTCAGTCAGAGTAATACAAATATCATATGACTTCACTCATACGTGAAATTTAAGAAACAAAACAAAGGAACAAAGTGGGAAAAAGAGACAGAGAGGCAAACCAAGAAATTTACTCTTAACTATAGAGAATAAACTCATGGTTACCAGAGGGGAGGTGGGTGGAAGGGTGGGTTAAATCAGTAAAGGGGATTAAGGAGGGCACTTGTGATGAGCTCTGGGTGTTGTATTTAAGTGGTGAATCACTAAATTCTACACCTAAACCAATATTGCACTGTATGTTGACTTACTGGAATTTAAATAAAAATTTTGGGGGAAAAGATATGAAGGAGAGATAAAGGCTTTCCTTTAAAAAAAAAAGTTTTATTTATTTATTTGAGAGAGAGAGAGAGCAAGTAGGGGGAAAGGCAGAGGGAAAGGGAGAGAGAGAACCTCAAGCAGACTCCCCACTGAGCATGGAGCCCAACAGCAGGCTTGATCCCACAACACTGAGATCATGACCTGAGCAAAATCAAGAGTCAGATACTCAACTGAACGAGCTACTCAGGTGCCCCTAGATAAAGGCTTTCTAAGGCAAACAAAAGTTGATGGAATTCTTAATTGCTAGGCCTGTCTTATGAGAAATGCTAAAGGGAGCTCTTCAAGCTAAAGCAAAAAGATGTTAATTAGTGACATGAAAATATGTAAAAATATAAAATTCACTTTTTAAGGTAAATATATACTCAAGTTCTCAATGTTCTAATACTGCAATGGTGGTTGTAAATCAGTTTTGATTGTTGTATAAACATTAAAAGAGAAAAGTGTCAAAAATAAAGTTACATATATTGTTATTGGACATATGGTAGAAGAAATGAATTGCAAGGGGGCGGAGCAAGATGGCGGAGGAGTAGGAGACCTGGATTTTGTCTCCTCTCAGGAATTCAGCTGGATAGGGATCAAACCATTCTGAACACCTACAAACTCAACAGGAGATGGAAGAAAAGAAGAGCAACAACTCTCTCATCAGAAAAGTGACCACTTTCTGGAAGGTAGGACGTGCGGAGAAGTGAATCCGAGGCGATATTCGGAAGGATAGACGGTGGGGGAGGGGCCTCCATCGGCCGCTTCTGGCAAGTGATAGAACCACGGAGCACAAAATCGGAACTTTTAAGAGTCTGCTCCTCTGAGGGACGTCACTCCGGTGGCTAAGCGGGGGGTGGAACCCTCCGGGACAGTGTGGTCTCAGGACCCTCGGG
>NC_138385.1:50683090-50704174 GCF_054177405.1 Leptonychotes weddellii
TTCTGGGTCAGGCTCCCTGCTCTGCCTTTCACTACCCCTGCTTGTGCTCTCTCTATCTCTTTCTCTGGCAAATAAATAAATTTTTTTAAAAAATAATTTGTGAGGATCTAATATATAGCATGGTGACTATAGTTAGTAATACAGTATTGCATACTTGAAATTTGCTGAGCATAGGCTCTAAGTGTTCTCACCATAAGAAAAGGTATTTAACTGATGTGAGGTGAAGGATATGTTAATTAACTTGATTGAAGTAATTATTTCACAATATATATGTATATCAAATCATCACAATGTACACTTTAAATATCTGCAATTTCATTTGCTCAATTATACCTCAATAAAGCTGGAGAAAAAATAAATTATTCAAAAATATCCACATACTGGGAGAAAATATTTATGATGTATATATCTGAAAGAAGACATTTCTAGAATATATAAATGTATGTAAGTAGCTTATAAAAATAAATAATAAGGGGTGTCTGGGTGGCTCAGTTGGTTAAGCATCTGCCTTCAGCTCAGGTCGTGATCCCAGGGTCCTGGGATCAAGCCCCACATTGGGCTCCTTGCTTAGCGGGGAACCTGCTTCTTTCTCTCTCCCTCTGCCTGCCACTCCCTGTGTTTGTGCTCTCTCTCTCTGTCAAATAAATAAATAAAATCTTTAAAAAAACCTTAAAAAAATCAATAGTACAATTGCAAACCATCCAGTAAAAATATGTATGAGTTGAACAACCACTTCATAAATTGGAATTATGAATAACCAAGGAGTGCATTATAAGGTGTTGAACTTTATTAATGAATAGAGCAATGTAAATTAAAATAACAATTGAATGTCATCAAACATTCATTGGAATGATATAAATTAAGAACTCTGACAGAATCTAATTTTGATGAGGGTTTGGAACTCAGAGATCACTCATAATTCCCAGTGTAAGTGTAAATATGCACAGGCTCTTTTGAAAATAGTTTGGCAGTTTCTTTTAAAGTTAAATGTATCCTTACTTTATAACTTAACATTTTCACTTCTAGGTACATGCATATAAAATAAATATAAATAAAATAAATATATGTGTCCACAGAAACATTTGCTTAAGAATTTTCATTGCAACTTTAAAATTAAATAATTTTATATTAATACAATGGAATTTTACTCAGAAATTAAAAACAAAAAATAGACTAGTGGTACATACCACAATATGGATAAATCCATTTATATGAAGTTCAAGAACAGGCAAAACTAATATTTGATAATAGAAATCAGGATAGTGATTACCAATGCAGCTTAGAGTTTAAAAATTTGGGTGATGGTAACATAGATGTATAGGTTTATAGAAACTCATCAACATGTATGGTTAAAATCTGGGCATTTGACTCTATGTAAATATATGTATATATTTCCTGAATTAAAAAATACAAGTCTGATGTAGAACACAGGAAGTATAAGAGATAATTACAAAAGATAAGACTGAAAAAAATCACACCATTCTAATGTCATAGTCATAGAAGTTTGTATACAGAAAAGTATCCTTGGCAAATTAATGTCTTAGAAGATCATTCTGGCTGCAATGTACAGGGTGAAAGAGAAAGTTAAGAATCAGAGTGACTAATTAGGAGACCATTGAAATAGATCATTAAGAAGAGAGGAAAGACAATTTACATTAGAAATGAGGAGGATGGGCAAGATTATGCAATTATTTAGGAGGTAGACAATCTATAGAATTTAATAACTAATCAAATGGTGAAAATGAAGAAGAGAAAGAAGTTAAAGATTTCTCTTGGTTTCTTTGGTTGATTGGATAATTGAAAAAATATATAGGCAATCTAAGTGAAGAAAGGTTTGAGGTTTTTTCTTTAAAGGGAAGGGCAGTGGAGATTGATAGATAATAGTGTTTTATAACATGATGAGGTTGAGATGCCTGTAGGAAATTGAAATAGAGATGTTCAATTTGCTGTTTGGTAATATGAGTCTATTGTTCCAGAAAGAGCTATTAGATGGTGATAAATTAGTTGATATTGATGAATATATTAATGACATTTTAATACATGGCTATGACTGAAATCAACAAATATAGCAGGAAGATAACCAAGAATAGAAACTTTGGGACACACTTTTAGTAATCGGAAATTGAGGCATGTTGGCATGCAACTAAAAAAAAAAAGGAGTTTGAAAAGGAAACCAAGAACAGGTACAAAAAGAAAAAGTACCAGGAAAAAATCATGACATAGAGGTCAAGAAAAGAATGTTTCAAGGAAGGGGTAGTAAATAATACCACATGTGATAGTGATCAAGAAGAATGACTAAAAAGAATATAGTACTATTGAATAAGCCAAGAAACAAAGATATCCCACGGCAATGAGCACACCCAGAGCACCCAGATATTGGTCTCTACTATCATTCTTCCCTATAAAGAACTAGAGATCCTTGGAGGAATGGCTGATTAAAGTGTCATGGTGGGTAAAAGATGTCTTAATATGAAAAAAAAAAAGATGTCTTAATATGACATAAAGTAAGAAAGTACTGAAAAAATGATAGGGCAACCCCATCCCCCACACACACCAAAGCTAGCTTGAAAGGAGGTCCAGTTGGCCAAGTCTGGAAAAATATAAACTCCAAAATAATTAAATACAGTGATGAATTATAAAACACTGAAAACATATTAAGTCATGAGTCTATCCTAATAATAAACAGAAAAATAAATAGTTTCATAAATAGTAGGGGCAGAGAAAACTTTTGTGATAAAATGCATGTGTTGACTGATATATGTACAAGGAGATCTAGAGTTGCAAAAACATCTTTTTGCAACCATCATTATAAATTTCAGATGAGAAAAGAATACTTATTAGATGCTAAATCTAGAGGAAATTTTTGAGAAGTAGCAGAATATTTGCATGATCTTAAATGTGTTCCCAAAGATTGATATTAGTTGCAAGGAAAAAAAAAATCATAGTAATTATATAGTGGAGAAGTTAGATAACACCTTGACTACGTCATCAAAATTAACATTACTAAGAAGGGACAGATAAACATTGTGGACTTCTAGTTGTTATATTCTGACAAGGACAGAATAACCCCTACAAAGTATTCTGGATGAGAATGCATAATTGGAATCTAATCAAAATGTCACACGAACCCCAAATGAGGAACATTCTATTAATCTACAAATATATTAGTTTATTAGCTTAATCTAAAAATATATTAGTTAATGAAAAGCAATGGAAATATCCTAGATTAAAGAAGGCTAAAATGTCATGACAAGTAGAGTTGATCTTTAGCTGTGGGAGAAAAAAAATATAAAGACATTTATTGGGTCAACTGACAAAACTGTAATACAAAGGATAAAATGTTATATCTACTTCTAGTTTACTTAAGTTGCTTATTGTGGTGTGTGTTTGTAATAAAACATTTTTTCCCTAAAGAAATACAGCTTGAGGTAGTTAATGGTAATGAAATAAAGAGTAAAATGTTTACAACTGATGAATGTAGTTAAAGGGTATATGAATATTCTTTGTAATATTGGTGTTTTACATAGCTTTTATTGTTTGAAATTATTGACATATAAGAAAACTAAGAAAGGATAGAAAGTTTACTTAAAAAAGAAAACAGAGTTGATAAATTTTGTAAAACAGTTCCTGTGGTATGGTGGGGCCACCTGTGTATAGAATGGGTTGAGGGAAGTTGTAAACAAGAGAGAAAAGTATATGCAGTCTTCTCTCATAGAAACTGAGTAGTTATGAAGAAGGGATTAACAGTAATAGCTTGAGGTAGAGATATGTTTAAAGGGAAATATTTGAGGATAAGCGAACTTGATTAGATTTGAGAAGAAGTAGGTTGAAGAGAAGATCATGCTAAAGACATAGAAGAAAAAAATATATGTGCAAATGTGCAGAAGGTAGAGATCAAAATGCAAAAGTCTGCTTTAGAAAGGAGAAGATGCTTCTTCCATTGGGGAAAGAAAAAAGAAATGTTCACGACAGATAAGTATGAAGTTTAAAGGAAATTAAGTCAGGGAAGTTTATACCTGGTGTAAATTTTTATTTATTTATTTATTTAAGAAGAACTGTGGGGTTGATTGTCTTTATTTCCTTAATGCTGGACAGCTGAGAGATATTCCTCAAGATTTCTTATCTTCTCTTGTTTACAATTTTCACATAGCTAATTTGTGATGATGATTGTTACAGCATAAAATATTTTAAAGTAAGAATGCTGTTCCAGGGAATATAGCAGAGTAGGAGCACCCTATGCTCACTTCATTCCTGGATACAATTAGATAGCACTCACGTTGGTGTAAATAACCCAGAAAATGACCTGAAGACTGCAGAAAAATTTCTCCACAGCTAAATGTAGAGAAGAAGCTACATCAAAGAGGGTAAGAAGAGCAGAGACACAGTCAGGAGCTAAATGGACAGAAGATTCTCAGTTGGAAGGGAGGGACACTGTGGGCATGGAGAGGGGAGGGCAACAGACTTTCACATTGGGAAGCCCACACAGGGAAGATGAATCCCCATAACATTTGGATTTGAAAACCCGAGGAGCCAATTCACAAGTTGTTACAACCAGCAGGACTTAAAACCTGAAACTTTAAAAATCAGCTGGCTTAGCTCTGGGGAAGCCTAGAGGGTGAGAGGAAACTGAGTCCCCACCCTTAAAGAGACAGCACAACAAACAGCCCCATGGAGATACAGTATAGAAGCAGCAGTTTGAAAAACACCTGAGGTATATGGGAGGGAGAAATGTTTATTAATCTCAGAGCACATGCTGGAGGGACACGTATCCTTGTGAGACTTCTCCAGCAACAAAGGAGCTGGTGGGAGCCATTTTTTCCCCCTATCTCCAAGCATAAGTTCATAGCCACTTGTGGGAACCAGCACAGTACCAACACTCTCTCCCTAAGTTGCTAATTCTGTGTATCCAGCCCATGCTTCTGTGGATCCAGCCCTTACAGCCAGGCCTCTTCTGAAGGTGCCCCCAAGAGATCCAGCACAAACCTCACTCACACCATGCCTCCCACCCCTGTGCACTACTGCAGATCTGCTTCCTCCAATATACTCTTGGCTGGAGACCATTGAAGCAGCACCACAAGCCTGGCAGTGTGCAAGCAGCTGAATAGTGGCCAGCACCACTCCGAAGTGACTCCTTCCTGGGGAGATGGAAAGATAATTACAAAAGAACCAGTAAGACTGTGGCCTGGGGGCAGGCAGCTGGTATTGCAGGCCCTGCCCATCAATGAAATCTTAGAGGACAAAACAGGGAAATTGCCCTGGAGTTTGGTGCTATTACATCTTGGGAAAACTCCTGGTCTGTCTCAACTTAAGCTCAAGTCAGTCCCAGAATTACCCACTAATATCACAGGGATGAAACATGGCACACAATAGGCAAAGAGAGCCATTGCAGACCACTGGACTGAAGAAAAAATAATTGGATCAGCTACAACAGTAGGGAACATGCAACACATTAAGAGACATGTGAAGCATCAGATTCTGGTGAAGAGGGGACACTGCACTGTTGGGCACTACAAGTCCTCTTCCTCAGAAGACCACTACTTGCAAGAAGAGGAGACATAACTGACTTTCTTAACACAGAGAAACAAACAGTGAGTTAGACAAAAGTGGATACAGAGGAACACATCCCCCCAAAAAGAAAAAGACAAAATCACAGCAACAGACCTAAGTGAAATGGAGGTGAGCAATGTGCCTGATAGAGAATTTAAAGTAATGATGATAAAGATAATTACTGGCCCTGAGAAAACAGTGGAGGACATCAGTGAGACCCTTAACAAAGATATAGAAAACATAAAAAAGAACCAATCAGAGATGAAGAACTTAATAAATGAAATTAAAATTACACTAGATGGAATAAGTAGAGTAGAGGAAGCAAAAGAATGGATTGGTGACTTGGAAGACACAGTAATGCAAAACAATCAAGCTGATCAGGTGAGAGAAAAATAATACAAAATAAATTAAAACTTAAGGAACACAGTGACACTATCAAGTATAATAACATTCACATCATCCAGATTCCAGAAGGAGAAGGGAGAGAAAAGGGGGCAGAGATTTTTTTGAAGAAATAATAGCTAAGAACATCCCAAACCTGTGGAAGAAAACAGAAATCCAGATCCAGGATGCACAGTGTCCCCAAGAAAATCAACCCAAGGAGGTCCACGCTAAGACACATAGTAATTAAGATGGCAAAATGTAGTGATAAAGACAGAATTATAAAAGCAGCACAGGAAAAGAAAACAGTTACATGCCAGGGAAACACCATAAGGCTATTGGTAGAATTTTTCAGCAGAAACAATATAGACCAGAAGGGAGTAACAGGATATATTCAAAATGCTAAAAGAAAAAAAAAATTCAGAGTTAAGATAGCAGAGTACTAGGAGGACCTTATGCTTGCCTTATCCTTTGAACACAGCTAGAAAGCTGTAAAATCACTCTGAACACCCAGGAAATTGATCTGAGGATTGAGAAAACAAACTGCACAAGTAGAGGGAGAAAAGAGGCCACATTGTGGAAGGAAGGAACTACAGTGCTGTGACTTGTTGGAGAAAAGAATCACAGGTGCTGCATAAGTGAGGGTGCCCTGATCATGGAGAAACAAAAGAAATAAAGAGAAAGAGAGAGATAAAGCAACACTCAGGTGATTACACAAGAAAAACACTTCTGAAGAACTATTCACTGGGACAAAGAGAGTGGCTGATTATCCAAACATTTTACAAGGAGCAGAGCTGAAAGTCTGAAGTTTTAGAAGTCTGTGTCATCTCCTGGGTTGAGCCTGGTGGGCATAGCAGTTTTCCTGTAAAGAAGGAGAGCAGAGGCCCAGGAGCAGACAGAGTGCTCTGCGGATCCCCTGGGTCACACTGAGAGAGACAGTTCCCCTTCTGAGAGTGCATTTGGGAGAGGTGGCACTGCCTCTCAGGGGACAAAAGAGTCAGTGGGTGCCATTGAGCTGCCCAATTTACAAGCAGAGACACTTGCTGAGGGCAGCTAACCTGGATGCCAGTTTTTTGCTACACTTTACAAAAAAAAAAAAAGCCTCTGTACAGTTTTGTGTCTGGTTTTCCGGGACAAACTGGTACCAGCCACAGCCTGGCGAGACCCTCCCTCAGAGTATCAGTGTGGGTCATGCCATGCTAATTCCCTAAAATTTTGAGTTTTGAAATCCAGCCATGTGCCTGAGACAAAACAATACAGATGGCTCAGATACAGACAGATGAAGGCAAGGATCTGATGGAAGTCCAGGTCACAAGAGGGGAGATTGGTCACTCTTCCATAAGGTCTTCCCTGACAGTGGCAGGGATGAACTCACCTTTCTCTGAAAGAGAGAGGTATGACATCATTTTTCACCCCTCCCATCAGCACAGATGAACTTCAGCAAGCAGCACAGCACACACAGTGGAGGATTGATCCATTTCCACCAAACCCTGACCTGTGAGCTCTGCAGGTGCCTTTTTCACTAGGGAGAGTGTGATTGAGAGCCAGAGCAGAAGCAGGCCCCTCCCTCCAGAAGGCCAGCACAAACTTCCCACATGCACAAGGTCTACTGATCATAGAGTGCTGCAAAGCTTCAGCTCCAGTGGAAATAGGTCCAGGCACAGGCTTTCTAAACAAACAATAAACAGATCTAGACAAAATGCCAAGATGGAGGAATTCACCACAAAAGAAAGAACAAGAAGAGGTCATGAGTGGGAGCTAATCAAAATAGATATAAGTAACCTGAAAGAGATTTTAAAACAACAATCATGATGATACTAGTTGGGCTTTGCAAAAGCATAGAAGAAACCAGAGAGACCCTTATCACAGAGATAAAAGATGTAAAAACTAGTCAGGCTGAAATAAAAAAAAAATAAAAAACCAAAACATGTTATAACTGAGATGCAAAACTGACTGAAGGCAATGACAATAAGGATGGAAGAAGCAGAGGCATGAATAAGTGATATAGAACATAAAATTATGGAACATGATGAAGCTGAAAGAAGAGAGAAAGAAAAATATTGGATCATATATGTAGACATAGGGAACTCAGTGAATCCATAAAGCATATTAACATTTGTATCCTAGGAGTCCCAGAAGAAGAAGAGATGGAAAAGGAGCAAAAGGTTTATTTGAGCAAATTATAGCTGAAAAATTACTTAATCTTGGTAATAAAGCAGATATCCAAATCCAGGAGGCACAGTGAACTCCCATCAAAATCAACAAAATCTGGCCAACACCAGGAGATATCATATTAAAACTTGGAAAATATAGAGATAATGAAAGATTCCTGAAAGCAACAAGGGAAAATAAATCCCTAATCTATAAGGGAAGACAAAGCAAGTAACAGCAGATCTCGCCACAGAAACTTGGTAGGCTGGAAGAGTGGCATGATATATTAAACATGGTGAATGGAAAAATATGCAGCCAAGAATACTTTATCCAGCAAGGCTTTCATTCAGAAAAAAAGGAGAGATAAAGAGTTTCCCAGACAAACAAAAACTAAAGGAGTTAGTGATCACTAAACCAGTCCTGCAAAAAAATGTTAAAGGGGACCCTTTGGGAAAGAAAGACCAACAGCAACAAAGACTAGAAATGAATAGCAACAATCTACAGAAACAACTATACAGATAAATACAATGGCACTAAATTCATATCTATCAATAATTATTCTGAATGTAAATAGACTAAATGCTCAAACTAAAAGACATAGGATATCATAATGGATAAAACAAACAAACAACAAACCAAGACCCACCTATATGTTACCTACAAGAGATACATATTAGACCTAAATACAACTCCAAATTAAAAGTGAGGGGATGGAGAACCATCTATTATGTTAATGGATGTCAAAAGAAAGCTGGGGTAACCATTTTATCAGATCAATTCAACTTTAAAGCAAAGACTGTAACAAGAGATGATGGGCACCTAATCATAATAAAGGGGTCTATCCAAGAAGAAAATTTAACAATTGTAAATATTTATGCCCCAAACCTGGGAGCACCCAAATATATAAATCAATTAATAACAAACATAAAGAAACTCACTGATAATAATACAATAATAGTAGGGGACTTTAACAACCCACTTACAGCAATGGACAGATCATCTAAACAGAAAATCAACAAGGAAACAATGATTTTGTATGACACACTGGACCAGAAGGACGTAGCAGATATATTCAGAACTTTTCATCCTAAAGCAGCAGAATACACATTATTTTCAAGTGTATATGGGCACATTCTCCAGAATGGATCACATACTGGGTCACAAATCAACCCTCAAGCAGTACAAAATGATTAAGATTATACCGTGCATATTTGTAGACCACAATGCTATGAAACTTGAAATCAACCACAAGAAAAAGTTTGGAAAGAACATCCCACTAAAGACTGGCTGGGTTTAACCAAAAATTAATGAAGAAATTAAAAAAAAAATACATAGAAGCAAATGAAAATGAAAACACAACAGTCCAGAATCTTTAAGATGCAGCAAAGATGGTCATAAGATGGAAGTACACAGTAATATAGGCCTACATCAAGAAGCAAGAAAAGCTCAAATACACAACCTAACTTTACACCTAATGGAGTTAGAAAAAGAATAGCAAATACAGCCTAAATCCAGGGCGCCTAGATGGCTCAGTCAGTTAAGCATCTGCCTTCGGCTTAGGTCATGATCCCAGGGTCCTGGGATGGAGCCCCACATCGGGGTCCCTGCTCAGTGGGGAGCCTGCTCCTCCCTCTCCCTCTGCTTCTCCCCTTGCTTGTGCTCTCTCCCTCACAGGAGCACTCTCTCTCTCCCTCAGATAAATAATAAAATATTTTTTAAAAAGACTAAATCCAGCAGGAAAAGGGAAATAATAAAGATTAGAGCACTAATAAATGATATAGAAACAAACAAACCAAAGAAGAGTAGAATAAACCAACAAAACTGAGAGCTGATTCTTTGAAAGAATTAAGAAAATTGATAAACCCCTAGCCAGACTTATCAAAAGAAACAAGAAATGACCCAAATAAATAAAATCGTGAATGAAAGAGGAGAGATCACAACCAACACCACAGAAATACATATAATTATAAAGAGAATATTATGAAAAATTACATGCCAAAGAATTGGGCAATCTGCAAGAAATGGATAATTTCCTAGAAACATAGAAACTACCCAAACTGAAATAAGATGAAATAGAAAATTTGAACAGATGCATAACCAGCAAAGAAATTGAATCATGATTCAAAAATTTCCCCCAAACCGTTCAGGGCCAGATGGCTTCCCAGGGGAATTCTACCAGACATGTAAAGAAGAGTTAAAAACTATATTTTGTAAAATTTCCAAAAAAAAAAAAACAGAAATCAAAGGAAAACTTCCAAAGTCTTCTACAACAACAACATTATCTTGATTCCAAAACCAGACAAAGACCACACTAAAAAAGGAGAATTGCAGGCCAATCTCCCTGATGAACATGTATGCAAAAAATTCTCAACACTATACTAGCAAATTGAACCTAACAGTACATTAAAAGAATTATTCACCACCATCAAGTGGGACTTATTCCTGGACTACAGTGGTGGTTCAATATATGCAAATCAACCAATGTGATACACCACATTAATGAAAGAAAGGATAAGAACCATATGATCCTCTCAGTAGATGCAGAAAAAGCATTTGACAATGTACAGCATCCATTCTTGATAAAAACCCTCAATGAAGTAGGGATAGAGGGAATGTACCTCAACATAATAAAGGCCATACTCAAAAGACCTACAGCTAGTATATGTGCTGCCGAAGCGAGCACAAAAGACCTACAGCTAATATCATCTTCAATGGGGAAAAACTGAGAGTTTTTCCTCTATATTCAGCAACAAGACAGGGATGTCCACTCTCACCATTGTTATTTAATAGTACTGGAAGTCCTAGCCTCAGCAATCAGACAACAAAAAGAAATAAAAGTTATCCAAATCAGCAAGGAAGAAGTCAAACTTTCACTATTTGCAGAAGACATGACATTCCATGTAGAAAATATGAAAGACTCCACCAAAAAAATAATTCTGGAACTGATAGATGAATTCAGTAAAGTTGCAGGATATAAAATCAATCTAAAGAAATCTGTTGAATTTCTACATACCAGTAATTAATGGGCAGAAAGAGAAATCAAAGAATTGATTTCATTTACAATTGCACCAAAAACTGTAGGATACCTAAGAATACACCTAACCAAAGAGGTAAAAGATCTATATTCTGAAAATTATAGAACACTTATGAAAGAAATTGAAGAGGACACAAAGAAATGGAGAAAAAAAACCACATTCCATGCTCATGGATTAGAAGAACAAATATTGTTAAAATGCCTATACTACCCAAAGGAATGTATACATTTACTGCAATCCTTATCAAAAAACAACCAGTATTTTTCACAAAATTAGAACAAACAAATCTAAAATTTGTATGGAACCACAAAAGGCCCTGAATAGCCAAAGCCACATCTTGATAAAAATAAATCTGGAGGAATCACAATTTCTGACTTCAAGCTATATTACACAGCTATAATGATCAAAACAGTATAGTACTGGCACAAAAAGAGACACATAGATCAATGGCACAGAATAGGAAACTCAGAAATGGACCAAAAACTAGATGGTCAATTAATCTTTGACAAAGCAGGAATGAATATCTAATGGAAAAAAAGGCAGTCTTTTCCACAAATGGTGTTGGGAAAACTGGACAGAAAAATGCAAAAGAATGAAACTGGATGACTTTCTTATACCAAACACAAAAAAGAACTCAAAATTGATGAAAGACCTAAATGTGAGATAGGAAACCATCAAAATCCTAGAGGAGAAGACAGACAGTAACTTCTTCAACATCAGCGATAGCAACTTCTTACTAGATATGTCTCCTAAGGGAAGGGAAACAAAAGCAAAAATAAACTATTGGGACTTCATCAAGATCAAAAGCTTCTGCAGAGTGAAGGAAACAATAAAAAAAAAGATAAAAGACAACCTATGGAAAGGGAGAGATATGTCATTTGCAAATGATATATCTGATAAAGGGTTAGTATCCAAAATATATAAAGAATTTATCAAGCACAACATCCAAAAAGCAAATAATCCAGTGAAGAAATGGACAGAAAACATGAAGAGACATTTTTCCAAAGAAGACATCCACATGTCCAACAGACACATGAAAAGATGCTCAGCATCACTCATCATCAGGGAAATACAAATCAAAAGTATGGGCAGAAAGATAAATCAAGGAATTGATTTCATTTACAACTGCACCAAAAAGTATGATGAGATACCACCTCACACCTGTCAGAATGATTACAATTAACAATACAGGAAAGAACAGATATTGGTGAGGATTTGGTGAAAGGGGAACCCTCTTACTTTGTTGGTGGAGATGTAAACTTGTGCAGCCACTCTGGAAAACAGTATGGCAGTTCCTCAAAAAGTTAAAAATAGAACTACCAAGACTCAGCAATTGCACTACTAGGTATTTAACCAAAGATACAAAAATACTGATTCAAAGGGGCACAAGCAAGCCAATGTTTATAGCAGCATTATCAACAATAGCCAAATTATGGAAAGAGCCCAAGTGTACACTGACTGATGAATGGATAAAGAAGAAGTGGTATGTATGTGTGTGTATATATATACATATATATATATATATACACACACACACACATTTATATGATGGAATATTGCTCAGCTATAAAAAATCAATGAAATCTTGCCATTTGCAATGATGTGGAAAGAAATAAAATGCATTATGTTAAATGAAATGTCAGTTAGAAAAAGATGAATACCATATGATTTCACTCATATGTGGAATTTAAGAAACAAAACAGAGGAACATAGGGGAAGGGAAAAACAGAGAGGGGAGCAAACCATAAGAGACTCTTAACTATAAAGAACAAACTGAGGGTTGATGGAGAGGAGGTTGGTGGGGGATGGTCTAAGTGGGTGGTGGGTATTAAGGAGGGCACTTGTTATGTTGAGCACTGGGTGTTCTGTGTAAGTGATGAATCACTAAATTCTTCTCCTGAAATCAATATTATATATTAGTTAACTATCTAGAATTTAAATAAGAATTTGAAGAAAAAAACAAAAAGGAAAGGAAGGAATCTTCAGTCAAGGATACTCTATCCAGAAAGGCTATTTTTTAGATAAAAGAGATAAAGAGTTTCCCAGAAAAGCAAAAGTTAAAGGAATTCATATCCACTAAACCAGACCAATAAAAAATACTAGAGGGGACTCTGAGTGAAATTGAAAGACCTTAATTAGGAGTAAGAAAAGTAGGAAGCAAAAAGTCAGTAAAAATAAATGTATCTTCAAAAATCAAAGTACTCACAAATTAAAAGGATGTGATTATGAAACCATATACCTAAAATTTGGTGGGGGGAGTAAGGAATGGGTTAAAACTTAAGTGACTATAAACTTAATATTGACTGCTATCTGCAGAAGATATTATGTACAAACACAACAATAACCTCAAATCAAAAACTGATAATAAATATGCAAAAAAATAAAGACAAAGAAATCTAAGTATATCACTAAAGAAAGACAATTTATCTGAGAAGAAAAAGCAAGAGAAGAAAGGAACAGAGAAGAACTACCATAATAACCTAGAACAGGTAACTAATTGTCAGTAAATACCTATTCATCAATAATTATTTTGAATGTAAATGGACAAAGCACTCTAAAAGACATAAGGTGATGGAATGGATAAAAAAAAGCAAGACCCATCAATACGCTACCTACAAGAGACTCATTTCTGACCTACAGATACATGCAGATTGAAAGTGAAGGAATGAAGAAGAATTTATCCTGCAAATGGATGTGAGAAGAAAGCCAGGGTAACAATACTTATAACAGACATAGTAGACCTTAAAACAAAGAGTGTAACAAGAGACAAAGAAGGACACTATATAATCATAAAAGGACTAATTCAGCAGGAAGATACAACAATTATAAATATTTATGCATCCAACATAGGATCACCCAAATACATAAAGCAGCTAATAACAAATGTAAAAGGAGTAATCAATAGTAATACAATAATAGTAGGAAATTTTGACACCCCAGCTACATCAATGGACAGATCATCCAAACAGAAAATCAGGGAAAGAATGGCTTTGAATGACACATTGAACTATATGGATCTAATAAATATATTCAGAACTTTCCATCCTAAAACAGCAGAATGCACATTCTTTTTAAGTGCACATGGAACACTCTCCAGTAGATCATATATTAGGCCAGAAAACAAGCCACAACACATTCAAAAAGTCTAAAGTCATACAAGCATCTTTACTGACTGTAATGCTATGAAACCAAAAATCTAACATAGGAAAAAAGTTGGAAATAGTACAAATACATAAAAGTCTAATAACATGCTCCTAAACAATGAATGGATCAAAGAGGAAATAAAAAAATACATGGAGCAAATGAAAATGAAACACAATGTTCCAAAATATTTGGGATTCAGCAGAAGATGTTCTAAGAGGGAAGTTTATAGCAACACAGGCCTACTTCAAAAAGCAAGAAAAAATCTCAAACAACTTAACATTACACCTGAAGGAGATAGAAAAAGAGCAACAAACAAAACTCAAATCAGTAGAAGGAAGGAAATAGTAAATGTCAGAGCAGAAATAAATAAAATAGAAACTGAGAAAAACAATAGAACAGATCAATGAAATCAGGACCTGGTCCTTCGAAAAGACCAGCAAAATTAATAAAACTTCAGTCAGGCTTATCTCAAAAGAGAGAGAGAAAGAGAGGAGGAGGAGGACTCAAACAAAGTCAGATATATAAGAGTAATAATAACAACCAACACCAGAGTAATACAAAGGATTACAAAAGAATATGATGAAAAATTATATGTCAACAAATTGGACAACCTAGAAGAAGTGGGTAAATACCTAGAAACATGTAGCCTCCTAAAACTGAATCAGGAACATATAATGTATTATTTGTTTCAGAGGTACAGGTCTGAATCAGGAAGAAATAGAAAATTTGAACAGACTGATTACCAGCAAATAAATGGACTCTATAATTATAAAACTCACAACAAGCAAAACTCCAGGACCAGATGGCTTCCCAGGTAAATTTTACCAAACATCTAAAAAGAGTTTATATCTATTCTTCTAAAACTTTTCCAGAAAAATGGAAGAATAAGGAAAGCTTCCAGAATATTCTATGAGAGCATTACCCTGATACCCAAACTAGATAGACACAACAAAAAAGAGAACTAAGGGCCAATATTTCTGATGAAGGTAGATGTAAAAATCCTCAACAAAATATTAGCTAAGTGAATTCAACATATATTTAAAAAAAATATTCACCATTATAAAGTAATTATTCCCAGGATGCAGGGGTGGTTCAATATTTACAAATCAATCAATGTGATATATCACTTGAAGAGAAAGGATAAAAACTATACTATCATTAGAATATATGCAGAAAGAACATTTGGCAAAGTACTACATACAATCATGATTAAAACCTCTCAACAAAGTACATTTAGAGGAACCATACCTCAACATCATAAACACCATATATGAAAAACCCACAGTGAGCAACATACTCAATGGTAAAAAACTGAGAGCTTTCCCCTTAAGTTCAGGAATAAGACAAAGATATCCAGTCTCACCACTTTTATTCAACATAATACTAGAAGTTTTAGCCACATCAATCAGACAAGAAAAAGAAATAAAAGGCATTCAAATTGGTAAGGAGAAGTAAAACTTTCAGTATTTGCAGATAATGTGATAAAATATACAGAAAACCCAAAAAACTTAACCAAAGAACTACTAGAAGTAATAAATTCAGTAAGGTTGCAGAACACAACATCAATGTAGAGAAATCTTTTGCATTTCTTTAGACCAGCAGAAAGTGACATTTAAAAAAATCAATCCTAAAAAAAATCAGTCCTGTTCATTATTATAACAAAAATAATAATATACCTAGGAATAAATTTAACCAAGTAAAAGACCTGTATTCTGAAAACCATAAAATATTGATGAAAGAAATTGCAGACAACCCCCCAAAATGGAAAGATATTCCATGCTCATGGTTTGGAAGAACAAATACTGTTAAAGTATCCATACTATCCAAAGGAATCTACAGATTTAATTCAATCCCTCTCTAAATATCAATAGCATTTTTCACAGAAATAGAAAAAAATTGTTAAAATTAGTAGAGTTTGACTAAAGACCCTCAGTAGTCAAAACAATCTTGAAAACAAACACAACTGAAGGTTTCACAATAACAGATTTCAAGTTATAATACAAAGGTGTAGTAATCAAAACAGTGTGGTACTGGCACAAAAATAAACACATAGATCAACGGAACAGATTAAAAAGCCAGGAAATAAATCCACAATTATATGTTCAATTAATCTTCAACAAAGAAGTCAAGAATACGTAATGGGAAAAAGACTCTTTAACAAATGGTGTTGGGAAAACTGGATAGCTACAATTTAAAAGAATGAAATTGGATCACTTTCTTACATCATGTACAAGAATCAACTCAAAATGGATTAAGGACCTAAATGTGAGACCTGAAACCATAAAGGTCCTAGAAGAGAACATAGGAAGTAATTTTTCTGACATTGGCTATAGCAAGATTTTTTAGATATGTCTCCCCAAGCAAGGGAACAAAAACAAAAATAAAGTTTTGGTATTAATTCAAAATAAACAGCCCTGCATATCAAAGGAAACAATCAACAAAACTAAGGACACTCCACTGAATAGGAGAGGATATTTGCAAATAATATACCCAATAAAGGGTTAGTTTCCAAAATTTATAAAGAACTTACACAACTCAACATCCAAGAAACAAATAATCCAATTAAAAATGGGCAGAAGACATGAACAGACGTTTCTCCAAAGAAGACATACAGATGGCCAACATGAAAAGAAGCTCAACATCACTAATCATCATGGAAATTCAAATCAAAACCACAATGAGATATCACCTCACATTTGATAGAAAGGCTAAAATCAACAACTAGTGTTGGTGAGGATGTGGAGGAAAAGGAACCCTTGTGCACTTTTGGTGGGAATGAAAATTTGTGCAGTTACTGTGGAAAACAGCATGGAGATTCCTCAAAAAATTGAAAATAGAATTACCATTGCATCAGTAACTGAACAACTGGGTATTTTCCCAAGGAATATGAAAACACTATTTTGAAAGGATATATGCACCCCTATGTTTGTTGCAGCATTATTTACAATAGCCAAACTATGGAAGCAACCCATGTGTTCATAGATAGATGAAAAGCTAAAGAAGATGTGGTATATATATAATGGAATATTATCAACCATAAGAAAGAATGAGATCTTGTCATTTGCAACAACATGGATGGATCTAGAGAGTATAATGCTGTGTGAAATAAGTCAGTCAGAGAAAGACAAATACCATATGATTTCACTCATATATGGAATTTAAGAAACAAAACAAATGAACAAAGGAAAAAACAAACCAACCAAAAAACAGACTTTTACTATAGAGAATAAAGAGGTGGCTACCTGTAGAGAGGTGGGTCGAAGAATGAATAAAATCAGTGAAGGGGAGGGGCGCCTGGGTGGCTCAGTCATTAAGCACCTGCCTTCAGCTCAGGTCATGATCCCAGAGTCCTGGCATCGAGCCCCGCATGGGGCTTCCTGCTCTGTGGGAGGCCTGCTTCTTCCTCTCCCACTCCCCCTGCTTGTGTTCCCTCCCTCACTGTGTCTCTCTCTGTCAAATAAATAAATAAAATCTTTAAAAAAATAATTAAGTGAAGGGGATTAAGAGTGCACTTCTTTATTTTTTATTTTTTTGCACTTATTTTTTTTGAGTGCACTTAACTCGATGATCCCTGAATAATTTAAAGAAGTGTTGGAAAACTAATATAAAACTAATATAACAATGTATGTTAACTATAATGGAATTAAAAATTTTTAAATGAGAGTGAAAAATAAATTGTAATCACCATACGTTACATCATTAGTTTTTGATGTAGTGTTCCATGATTAACATAACATAATAAAATAAAATATAAAATATAAAAAAAAGAAAAAGAAATTGTATTTCTTTTTACAAAATAAATTCAATATTGGGTACCATATTCAGTTTTCCCCAATATGTGTAACATGGTGTCATCATTTGCCAGAGCACTTTTAATAAATCTTTCTTCCAAAGTTAGACGTGCTTTCACAATTAAACATGCATTTGTTTGCTAACACATTTATTTTTTAAGTCCTGGTAAAGGGAAGGGGGCAATTTGAGTTTCTTGAAAATATAAAAGTGACACTCTTATTTTTATAACATTTTATTGTTTGATACTTGCAAGGTGGTTTACAAGTCATTAGCATAACCTCCTAGTATTTATCACTATTAGCACTCCATTCTTATAGCTGAGTGAGCAGAAAATAAAACATTTATACAATGATATTGTCTAAATCTGGTGTAATGCAGGATTTCTTGAATTAATTCACTACTTTTAACTCAAAAATTTTACCAAAATAAGTAAGAAATGACAAATCAGAACACAATCAGATTCGTTTTCTTTCTTTTTTTTTGGTCCCCAATATGATGTTATTACAGGTTATGGCAGAATAAATTTTTCCTTAAAATTTCAAATAAAAAATTATTTTAAAATTTGGGTCATTTACAGAAAATATTTATTATGTGTTACACTGCTGTATAATTATAAATAAACATCATATTTTCATTTAATTATTCATGTCAGTTTTTGGTTTTGAAGAAATTAAATTAATTCAAAGTAAAAAAGAATATTAATACCTTCTTAGTATCACATATCACAAATATTGCATGGGGCATATTTACACTAAAAGTTATATGTTTCTTATCTGAAATTCAACTTTACCTGGGCATCCTGTATTTTTATTTGATATAGTTAGCAACTTCATCTTCATTGGAGGGCCTCTGAGTCACTTTTAAGAATTTTGCTGAACATGGTATTTAGTAGCTGTCCTTCAGACTGCATCAAAAATCCATTTGAAGGGAGTTTCTTAAAAACCCTTTCTTTAAGTCAGTCTATTTCCCTGCCTTTTGGCTCTAACATCTGCTTATTTAATCGGTTTGTTAGTGAGAAATTGCATTTTGTACCTGTTTTCTTGTCTACACTTCCTCCCAGCTCCCATTCAGCAAAAGGCATGGAAAACACTATTCTAGAAAAATGTGCCCAGGCCACCTGCATTCACATGTAGATTAGGGGCCGAACATTAACCCTACTGACTTCCATATCCTGAGATTTATTCCCATAAACTCACAATTGTAAACAAGCACTGCAGATGACTCTGATGTGTCCTGAAGTTTGAAAATAATTGATAGGGTGGGTGACAGTGCCTCAAGTTACTTTAAAGTGACACAGTTCTTAATGTAAAAAATAAGTTATTTATTCTGATTGCATGTTATTTAAACTAGTTTTCAATGCATAAAATAATGTTTCTCAAAATATGGCACAAAAAGCACAAGTATCATAATCACCTAGGTGTGCTTCTTAAAAATAAATATATAAATCTTACTCAAAACTTATTGTCAGTCAGAATCTCTAGCATTGAAAACTAGTAATCTAAACTTTTTATAAACAACAGTGGTAAAAACAAAAACACTTGTAATTTGTTAAAATGTAATATTTGAGAACCATTGTTGTGGATTTTTTTTATTATGACACTCTGGTCTAAAATAATTTGATTTACTTAGGCCTGATCTTCTGTTTTGCTTGCTAATGGCTGAGTTTCTGACCGTGCAAGGGCTCATAGAAAAACCTGTCTTATCCTAAGTGTAGAACTTAAATCTTGCAATAAATCAAAGAGTTGCATCTTGTTTCCATTTTATATTATACTTAATACATGTGAGGTGTGAAATTGTAGAAATAAATTATTAAAGGCATATTGACTTTTCATTAATTTTTCATATATTTTTTGCTTATACGTATGTATTTAATAGGGACACTGTGATAGATTACAATAGGGGTACATGGAAATAAGTCAAGTCTAACAAGCCAAGGTTTGCTTTGGAGACTATTATGAAGAACATGGCAAGAAAACCAATGAGAAAATAGTTGGCCCACCTCCCAGTAAATTAGCTCTGTAATGTTTCTGCTATCATGTGCTTACAAACAGTTGAATAATGACCTTTAATTTTGTTCATTTTAATATACTGGTATAGGAAGTGTTTTTCTAGAAACTCTCATTACTTCCGGTGAGATTTTTTTTTTTAAGCTGATTTATAACCAGCAGATTAGAGGTAATAAAGGATTTTATGGAATTTGATGTTTTTATTTTTTTCTTATAGATTTTATAAACAAACACAAATTCTATCTGCAAAACTATATCAACTATTTTCTAGTTGATTTGTACTAAATCAATAGTGAAGTCTGTATATGGCCAATCTGATTCCAATGATTATTCTGGTGTATGTGAAACAAATTTGATTGAGCATGGATCAAATGTAATTGATTGCCTGGTGATCAGATATTCCAAAGAACATTATAAAAATGATATAACTAGTTGTTTTCTACCTAAGAAAATACTGATAAAAAATAAAGCTTTGTAAAAGTATTAGTATGCTTATACCTACCGCACGCATACAATCTTTTTAACTTTAGATAATTTGCATTAGTCAGAAATAAAAGCAAGCACTCTTGTAAAAAAAAAAGTCTGTGATCAGAAAATAATGGACTTGGCTACACAAAGAGACTTTAAACTTTGTTTTTCTTAGAACAGTCCACAAAAAATAATCCTAAAGACAAAGTGACAATCATGAATAACCTCCTTATAGAACTAGGTATAAACAAATACTCAGGAATTAAAAGGGATTGAAGGTTCTTTAGCCACACTAGAAGTGGAATGAAGGAAACCTACAAAAATGGTATGTATGCTGAGCACAGCTCAGGAGAAAGGAGTTGCTTCCTTGGAAAATTTATTTTATTTCCCATTAAGCTAAGATCTTTTCTGGAAACATTAGTAGTTGAGATCCATTAATATAATGGGAAAACTTTGGGAAGCAGGGAAAGCCAATCTTAGGAGCACTACCATAACAGCAGCATATATATATATATATATATATATATATATATATATATATATATATATATATATATATA
>NC_138385.1:50704274-50724755 GCF_054177405.1 Leptonychotes weddellii
GGCAGATAGGGGTTCAATGATCAAGGCAAGGAAGGGGACTGAGGAGGAGCTGATACATCTCCAGGGACAGCAGCCAAGCAAACAGGCAGTATGGCACACATGAATGTCTGGTGTGAGAGCAGGCCAAAAGTTAGCAACAGATGGCAAGCAGGCAGCAGGCCTGTAAAGACTAGAGTAGTTTAGCTGTAAAGGCTGATGGGAGTGTCAGAAGCCAAGGATTCATAAAATGTCAAAATTGGCAAGGACCTAAGAAAATTTCTATTGGTGTTACCTGCCACCTTCAGTATAAAGTAAAGAAGAAAGTAAAACTGAAGCCTACAAATAAGAAATAGCTTGTCTAGGGTCACACACCAAATTGAGAAATATGGAAATGATGACAAGCCACATATTTTGTTTCTTAGGCTGGTGCTTTTTTCATGACACTGGCTATCTATAATTGATTAAAACATAATTTAGCTCAATGCCTACTATGTACGAAGATGCTGTTCTGCATCAGAGTGTAGGTACAGGGAAATAAAATGTCAAGTCCAGAAAGCAAATGCAGTTAATAATAGCCAATAGATCACATTTATTGAGGACTTTCTATTTGATAGGCCCTGGGCTAAATGCTTTACTGTATAATATCATTTAATTTTCACATCAACCCAATGAAATATGTAGCTTCCCCATTCTACAGATGGGAAAAATGGGGCTTAGGGAAGAAAAGTAATTTTCTCTAAACTAAATGATTACTAACTGCTAGAAGCTGGGCTTAAATATTAATGCTCCTTGACATTGCACTCTATTGACTAATTTCATTGTTATACTGAAGTTAACTCTTACTCCTGTATCTAGAATGTTTTGTGGCTTCTGTCCTAGAAGATTAAATTTACAGCTGGCAATTGACATAAATAGTCTGGTGATGGGTATTAAAGAGGGCACGTTCTGCATGGAGCACTGGGTGTTATATGCAAATAATGAATCATGGAACACTACATCAAAAACTAATGATGTAATGTATGGTGATTAGCATAACATAATAAAAAATAGTAGCACTTAGATACAACAACAAAGAACAGTTGAAACTTCTGGTGAGCAAACTCTGGCACTACATAAAGCAAATTCTGTATGGTATACTTTTGTTTTAAAGTTATCCCTTTTCCTTTTTTTGTGAATTAAAAGTTTATTGAAGTGAATATTTAAGGTGATTTATTTGAATTTACATTTTACTGTGTCATCCTGAAATCACTGAATACAATGACTTTTACAATACCAAATTAGAAAACTTCCATGAGCCTAGGAACTAGCTTTGTGCTCTCCTGAGAACACTTTCACCCAGGGTAGGCCTAAGAAGAGTGTGTGACATGGCACTGCCCAGGGATTCAAGATGGATGAGCCATCCACAATACATGGACTCTACTCTTCCCAGACTAGATATCTTACATCTCTGTATTCAATTACTTCTGGGGCATCCATCACTGCTCTGGAGACATTCTAAAAGGTTTGTTCATTTTGCACCAATGATATTAGATGCAAGTCATGTTCAAAAGCTATGTGAGAAAGTTGAAAGTGCTAAGCACATTCTGTCAGTGCTCAAAATTCAATGAAAATCATTAGCAATAATAAAAAAATGTTTGAAGAATGTTATAAATTAGCTTCACTACAGTGAAGTCTGAAATAATAAAACTTTCTATAATAACAATTACAGTGTTGATAAAAGGAACAAACATTGAAAAAGTGGCATCAGAAGTTAGTATTATCTATTGTGCAATTAAGCAGAGCATTTTATATGGTAAACGAAGGCTATAACCAGATTATGAGCAGTACATATCACTGCAGTCTCTGTTACTGGTTCTGCTAGTTACACAACATATATCTACCATAATAAGACATGTATTTGGAAAACTTACACATCTAGGCAGTAAATCATCAACATAGTTTCAACTATGCCACAAGAATGTGTTTTAATCACTTACGTAAACACTAAATTAAAGACTTATAAAGATGTTTTTGTTGATTCGAGGAATTCAATGTATCAAGTGTAGTCATCAGTGCTCAAAAAAGATTTGAAATAGTTACATGGTGATATAGATGGTGCCAGTGTTGCCACCAAGTTCAGAGTTTCAGACAAAATATTAGAAAAATGTCTGAATATTCTAAGTTAATCCCTTTTCTGATTATTGCAGAAACATATATTTAGAATAGAAAATTTCAAATATGGAGGAAAGTACATAGATAAAACATACCTGAAATCCTTAGTAATCCCATCACGTAGATATCGACAGATAAGTTAACGTTGTAAGATTTCTTTCCCCTGTATGTGTGTGCGTGTGTGTGTGTGTTTAAAACTGTATGTATGGTCTTGTTTAATTTTTATAAAATTAGGGTCATATTATATATATTGTTTTATAACCTTTTCAAATAACAATATGAGCATTTTTTCATATCTGCAAATATTTAACACTGATTTTATAATCACACATTGTTTCACTATATTCATATATTTTAAGTTATTTAATCATTTTTCTATTGATAAATAGATTATTTATTACTTTCTTTTTTTTTAAAGATTTCATTTATTTATTTGACAGACACAGTGAGAGAGGGAACACAAGCAGGGGGAGTGGGAGAGGGAGAAGCAGGTTTCCAGCTGAGCAGGTATCCCGATGCAGGGCTCGATCCCAGGACCCTGGGATCATGATCTGAGCAGAAGGCAGACGCTTAACGACTGAGTCACCCAGGTGCCCCATTTATGACTTTCTTTTGCTATTTTAAAAGCACAGGTTTGTGAGTATATTTCTGATAATTTTCTTAAGATAGAGTCCTGAAAAGGGAATTAGTTGGACAAAGTTTATAAGCATTATTAAAACTCTTAATTTATATTTTCAAATTGTTTTCTATAAATACTGTACAAATTTACTACTGATAACCAGTATTCAATGATGTCCATTTTTCTGCTCTTTTACTACATGTTTTACCTCGTGAAGAATTAAATCGTTGACCTATTTTGGGCATATAGTCCATAAACTTAAAAATAATATTCAATTTTATTCTAGGACTATGTTAATTTTCTCAAATCTTTATTTAAATTTACACACTCAAATTGAAATACAGGCTACTAATTAGCAATTTTGTAATTGGTTCAATGAGAATGTGTTCAAACCTCTAGGACCACCATATTTTTAAATAGAAAAAAATGCTGATGATTAATATGTGGATAATGATAATGACAATGATAATTAAGGTAAGTAATTCCCTTTGTATATAAGAAAACTGAGATTAGGTTAATTAACTTGCTTAAGGTCTGTTAGAAAATAAAATTCAATCAAGTAAATTTGAAAATCAAATTGACTCTATTAAGTGATTTGTGAATCAGGCAGCATACCATCTAACAAGTACAGGGAAGCTCCCAGCAGTTGTAAACAATTGAAGGTTCTTACAGGAAGGAGAGTAGGGTAAGAAGTTATTAGCAAGGGAAAAGAAAGAATCTTCCTTTGGGGAATAGAAAGGGCCCATATGATGAATTACCTCATCAGTACTGATTAGAGAATTCCTGCATGACCAGTTAAGACTACATTTCTGGGGGAGGTTGAAACTGCAATTAGGCTATGTATTAAGCCCTGGTTTGGTGACTTGGCCTAAGTAACTATATATTAGGCCTTTTTTTTTTTTTTTTACAATTTTTTTTTATCACAAGTCTCAGTTCAAGTGAGAGATGTAATCAAAATTTAAGGCATTTAGCACCATTATCAGCTACCTCTCTGAAATTCTTGAAGTTTTTGTTATTCCTATGTGTGGTATCATAGGTAATGACATTTTTGCTTCACCTCTGTGATATTCACAGATTACAGTTTCAGGTTCATATTCTTTAAGTTAGTAATTTTCTTTGCTTCTCTGATGCTTCAGTTTTAGGGAGATCATCTGCTTAATAGTTAGTTGCTGCAGGCATGCATTCAAAGCTTTTGAGAGGATACAGTTTACCAGAAAGATTATAAACAGGATAATTCCCAATGTTCAGAGTGGACTTTGGAGCCATAATTCCCAAGACCCAAACCAATCAAAATTGAATAAATGAAGAGAAACTCTATTGGAGGAGTCTCCCCTTCAAGTCAAATGGATTGCTTAGAGATCTTATGTAAATGAGTTTCAAGTTTGCCAGAAGTGTTGATCCAGGTACAGTAGGTGGCATTGGCCATTGCACAGAAGCCTCCTTGCTCAGCTAAAAGATATTCAAGAGCTATCCTATTTTTTTAAAGATTTTATTTATTTATTTGACAGAGAGAGACACAGCGAGAGAGGGAACACAAACAGGGGGAGTGGGAGAGGGAGAAGCAGGCTTCCCACAGGGCAGGGAGCCCAATATGGGGCTCAATCCCAGGACCCTGGGATCATGACCTGAGCTGAAGGCAGACACTTAACGACTGAGTCACCCAGGAGCCCTAAGAGCTATCCTATTTTTAAGAAGTTTTCACCAGAGAGTCTAAGGATATTTGCTGGGCCAGTATTGCTTTAGCAGCACATTATGTAATAATTTCAAGAATTAAGGAGAAGTTCCTGATCACAGCCTCATTAACATTTATTCCTAACCAAGAAAATAGGGACCCTGCCAAAAGGAGTGAATCCTGAATCATGAATGATTCTTGATTGGTCCTTTCTAACTTGATGATGCAAATTCAGGAGATGATCAATTGAATGTAGTTAGATTTTCTCCTAGCCTAAGATAAAAGGTTGTTCTAAATTCCAGAGTTTACCTCCCTTACTAATGGCCTGGAGATACAGATGAGGGTCTTATATTTCTAGGCCAATGCCAGAGTAAAAGAATGGAAAAGAATGAGAAAAGTATTCATGCTTATTTGAAGTATGAAATCTCAATCCATTGTCTTGGATGGAAGCAGTCTATCTCAATGTCAATTACTTCTCTTCCTCATCTATTTGATTCAGAGGTCTTCAGCACAGGGCCAGATGTTAGCTGGAGCCTTCTTTAGCTATGTTATATGTACACAAGGTTTAATACCATCTAATATAGCAACAGTGTCCCTTAGGAGAACTTGGTAAGGTCTCTTCCAATGGGGCTCAAGAGCTGTTTTTCTCTGATGATGCTTCCAGAATATCAAACACCAGGCTCTAGACTGTGACCAACAGAATATTTTGAATTGGGATATTTGAAGTCTTCCTAAAGCTGTTGAAGATAGTCTTGAGTATAAGACATTAGAGACTTAACAGTAGCTGATCATACTAGCATGAGTCAACAAGGGATCAGCAGAAGATTGTATACCAATATACATTGATATGCCAGTGACTATCTCATGTGGAGTGAGTTTACATTTTCCAAAGGTTGTACTGTAAACAGTCATCAAGACCAAAGGCAATACCTTAGGCCACAGAAGTCCAGTAGTTTCAGCAAGTTTAGAAAATTTAAGTTTGAGAATCCCATTAGTTCTCTCAATCTTGCCTAATTATTGAGGATGTTAGGGACAGTGATAATGCGAAGAAATTTGCAAGGTTTTCATTAAGACCCATATGATTTGTCCAGAGAAGAAGTTTCCTTGATCCTTGGAGATATGGAAGGTATACCCCAAGTGGGAAACATATTTTCTGATAGTTTGCATACCACTGTGACCATATCAGCCTTGCATCAGAGGAAATCGTCAACCCATACAGAAAACATACAATAACAAGTACATATTAATAACCTATACTATCAGTTGAATGAATCCAACTGCAGATGTTCAAAATTCCAGATGGAGGTCTGAGGGATCTGAGAACAAAAACAGTTTTTCCAAGATTTTGGATCTGATATGTCAGACATTGCTGGTAGACTTAGCAGTTTTATAGAAATTTCCCCAAAAAATGTCTATTCATAATTTGATTCTCTTAAATGCACTATGGTAGGTGAATAAACACAAAAAGAAAAAAAAAAAAAAGGTTTGTAGGGAAGCTGGGAAGAACCAAAGAGTTATCTTAGATTTCCCATAGCCCCAGCAGCTTGTCTAATTTACAGCCATCATTTACTCATCTTAATTTGTCTGGTTCAGGAGCAAATTTTACCATGTTACAAGGATATCAGGATGGCAAAAGTCTGGCAACAATGGTCATTTTTTTTGCAGAAGCAGAGTGGACTTCACCCACATGTGCCACAGACTATAGATTTTGTTGTTGCTGTCTTTGCATAAAAGACAGCTAGGACATTTTCTTAATACTCATGTTCAGTACTTTAATTTGAGCCTCAATTTTGATGACAACAATTTCAAAGATAAGAATAATTATGAGTGAATACATTATATCAGGACATACCAGATTTCTAGGAATTTCACATAATGTCTACAATACTTATATACCTATACAAATACAGTATACAGAAAACACAGACTTTTTGTTTTCTAGACATATCACTTAAAAGGTAAAGAAACATTCACAACCTTCTCAAAAGCAGACCAAAATTCCAAAAAGAAAACAATCCCACCATAATTTGTATTTTTAACAAAGTGAAAAACAAATCCTAACTTTCAGCAGCTTACTTTTGACATTAAACTTTAGTAATTCCAATCTTAGTCAGTCATGACCACACATAAAATTCCTTTCCCCAAATTCCTATTTCACAAATTTTCCACAACTATTTTTCCTCAAAAAAATTAATTTTCATTCCTCATGACGTCTTTTACTGAAAACACATATTTTACTTCCCTTACATAAGATGTTTCTCTTGTTTCTAGTAGCTTTAGTTACATATAGTAATTAGAATTCTTAACCCTTAGAAACCTTATTTTCTAGGAAAAACTAAGAAATAAGTAATTGTGAGTCATATTAGCATTATGTGGCTTGACTGGCTTATACTTTTATAAATTCTAGAAGCATTGCTTTTTCATAATAAATTTTGCACCATGATACAAACCATGTTTACTAATAGACCCAAATATCTTTAGTTTCTCTGTAATAGGTAGTCAAAAGTAGATAAACCTATGTTCAGTAACTAATTTTCAGTACTTTATCTTGTTTGGAAATGATCTAAATATCCATAAATTTCCATCATTTGATTAAATTTAGCAAAACTTCAGATTTCAAGTTACCAAAGAGTTTTGGGAATCTATATGCTTAATTTACATAATAAGGGGTGCCTGGCTGGCTCAGTCTATAAAGCCTGAGACTCTTGATGTCAGGGTTGTGAGTTCAAACCCCATGTTGGGTGTAGAGATTACTTAAAAATAAAATCTTTAAAAAATAGTAACTTAAATAATATAATTTATTTAATCCCAAGCATAAAGAATATTTTTATTTTGGGGAGGAGTTAGGATGGCATAGGAGTAGGGGACACTAGTTTGTCTGGTCACTGGAATTCAGCTAGATATTTATCAAATCATTCTGAACACCTGCAAAATCAATCAGAGATCTGAGAAAAAATGCTGCATTTCTACAAATAGAAAAGTGACCATTTTTTGTAAGGTAGGAGGTGCAGATACTTGAATCTGAGGAGATATATTGAAGGATACAGCTGAGGGAGGGGAGCTGGCTTAAAAAGTATTATAAGCAGCAGAACACAAAATTGGAACTTTCAGAAGTCTGCAACAGGAGATGTCCCTAGCTTAAAGGTGCTCAGGTGGCAAAGTGGGTTGGAATCCCAGGTGGGACAGCATGGTGTCAGAATTCCCAGGGTCACAAGAAGAACAGGGGTACCTGAGTGCAGCAGATTTCCCAGGCATCAGAGCAGGAAAGCCAGGTGAAAGCAGTGAGTCTAGGTGCTGGCTTTCTGGTCTTTGTTGCCATAAACTGTGAACTGCTGCACAGTTGTGCAATCACTCTCCTGGCAGGGGCCCATCCAAAGGCAGAAGCATGGCAAGATCCCCTCCCTTCCCCAGGAGGAACAACACAGGTCTGTATCACAGGAGTCCATAAAATTTGGAGACTTGAAACACAGTCAGGTGCCTGAGATAAAAACGTTCAGTCACAGGTTGGATGAACACAGAGTTGGACAGAAACCAGGGAAACAGGAGTGATTGACTGCTTTTCTGTGAGGGCTCACTGAAGAGTGGGGGGAGTGAATTTTCACTTCCAGGGCTAGAGAGCTAGGCACAACAATTTTCATCCAACCCATTGGTGCTGAAAGACTTCAGGGAGCAAAGCAATGTCACAGAGTGCAATGTGGAGCAACTTACACTGAAAGCAGCCCCCTGGCAAAGGAGGCATATTTCCAAAAGGGCAATGGCACTTAAGAATCAGACCAAAATGTCCCTCCACCAGAAGACCAGCAGGAAAAACTGGATCACACCAAGTTTACTGATCATAGAGAACTGCAAAGCTTCACCTATTGGGAAAAACACTTTATAGCATTCATGCTTTATATACTTTACTTTTTCAGTTTTATTTTTTCAAATATTTTCTTATTTTTTCAATTCTTTTTCATTTTTAATTTGTTATTTATATATACATTATTTTTATATACATTTGTTTTTGTATATACATTATATATTTTTATATTTGGTTCCCTTTCATACTTTTCATATTTCATTATACACAAATAAAAAACATATATATGTTAAATTTATATATATATATATATATATATATATACACACACAGTTTTTCTTCCTTTGCTAATTTGGGATCTAGTTTCCTTTACCAAGCAAACCAAAATATACCCAGGATCAAGTTTTTTTGTTGTTTTGTTTTGTTTCTTATTTAATTTTTTCTTGTTTTGTTTTCTTCTGGTTTGTTCTGTTTTGTTGTTTTGTTTTTTTTCTGTTGTTTTGTTGTTATTGTTGTCTTTTCACTCTCTTTCTACTATTCTTTTCTGGAAAAAATGATGAGATAGAGAAATTCATCCCAAAAGAAAGAACAAGAAGGAGTGCTCATTGCCAGGGATTCAATCAATGTGGATAAGCAGGATGTCTGAACTAGAATTTAAAACAATGATTATATAGATATGAGCTAGGATTGAAAAAAGCAGAGAAGACACTAGAGAATCATTTGCTGTAGAAAAAAAAAAGAACTAAAACCTAGTCAGGCCTAAATTAAAAATGCTATTACTGAGGTGTAATCCCACATGGAGACTCTAACAGCAAGAATAAATGTGGCAGAAGAGAGAGTCAGTGATATAGAAGATAAAATGATGGAAAATAAGGATGCTGAAAGAGAGAAAGACAACTACTGGGTCATGAAGGGAGATTTTGAGAACTCAGAGATTCCATAAAGCAAAATAATATCCAGATAATAGTGGTCCCAGAAGATGAAGAGAGGGAGAGAGTGGCAGAAGGTTTATTTGAAGAAATTATAGCTGATAACTTCCCAAATCTGGAGAAAGAAACAAGCATTCAAGCCCAGGAGGCACAGAGAATCCTTCTCAGAATTAATAAAAATAGGTCAACACCTCCACATATAATAGTGAAGCTTGCAAATTTCAAAGACAAAGAGAAAATCTTGAAAGCAGCTTGGGACAAGATGTCCTTAACCTACAAGGGGAGAAAGATAAGCCTGAAAGTAGATCTGTTCTCAGAGACCTGGCAGGCAAGAAAGGACTGTTATGAAGCATTCAAAGTGCTAAATGGGAAAAATATGTAGCCAAGAATATTTTATCCAGCAAGGCTGTCATTTAGAATAGAAGGAGAGATAAAGAGTTTCCAGGACAAACAAAAAACTCAAGGAATTTCTGAACACTAAACCAACCCTGAACAAATATTAAAGGGGATCCTTTGAGTGGAGACAGAGACCAAAAGTAACAAAGACCAGAAAGCAACAGAGACAATCCACAGAAACAGCAACTTTACAGGTAATACAATGGCACAAAATTCATATCTTCCAATAATTAATCTGAATGTAAATAGACTAAATGATTCAATTAAAAGACATAGGTTATCAGATTGGATTAAAAAACAAGACCCATAAATATGCTGTCTATAAGAGACTCATTTTAGACCCAAGGACACCTCCAGATTGAAAGTGAGGGGGTGAAGAACAATTTATCATGCTAATAGACATCAAAAGAAAGCTGGAATAGCAATTCTTTGTCAGACAACCTAGATTTTAAACCAAAGACTATAATAAGAGATGAAGAAAGACACTATATCATAATAAAAAGATCTATCCAAGAAGAAGATCTAAGGTCTAACCATTGTAAATATTTATGCTCCAAACTTGGTAGCAGCCAAATATATAAACTAATTAATAAGAAACTTAAAGAAATTGACTGATAATAATGCAATAATAGTAGGGGACTTTAACACCCCACTCAGAAATGGACAGATCATTTAAGCAGAAGATCAACAAGGAAATAAGGGCTTTGAATTGCACACTGGACCAGATGGACTTCACAGATATATTCAGAGCATCCCTTCCTAAAGCATCAGAATACGCATTCTTCTTTTTTTTTTTTTTTCAGAATACGCATTCTTCTTGAGTGCACATGGAACATTCTCTGGAATAGTTCACATACTGGGTCACAAATCATGTCTCAACTAGTACCAAAAGACTGGGATCATTCCCTGCATATTTTCAGACCACAGTGCTTTGAAACTTCTCCTCAACCACAAGAGGAAATTTGGAAAGAGCTCAAATATATGGAGGTTAAAAGCATCCTACTAAAGAATGAATGGGTCAAACAGGAAATTAAAGAAGAAATAAAAAAAATACATGGAAACAAATAAACATGAAAACACAACTGTTCAAAACCTTTGAGATGCAGAAAAGGTGGCCCAAAGAGGGAAGTATATAGCAGTACAGGACTTTCTCAAGAAACAAGAAAAGTCTCAAATACACAACATAACCTTACACCTAAAGTAGTTGGAAATAGCAAATAAAACCTAAATACAGCAGGAGAAAAGAAAAAAAAAATAAGGATTAGAGCAGAAATCTATGATATAGAGATTTAAAAAAAAAGTAGATCAGATCAATGAACTAGGAGCTGGTTCTTTGAAAGAATTAATAAGATTGCTAAACCCCTAACCCTAAGATTGGTAAAAGAAAAGAGAAAAATTAAATCATGAATGAAAGAGGAAAGATCACAAATAACACCACAGAAACAAAATTATAAGAGACTATTATGAGCAATTATATGCCAACAAATTAGGCAAACTGGAAGAAACATATAAACTACCAAAGCTGAAACAGGAAGAAATAGAAAGCCTGAACAAACCCATATCCAGCAAAGAAATTGAATCAGTAATCAAAGATCCCCCAATAAACAAGAGTCAAGGGCTGGATGGCCTCCCAGAGGAATTCTACTAAACATTTAAAGAAGAATTAATTCCTACTCTTCTAAAACTGCCCCCCCCAAAAAATGGAAAGAAAACATCCAAAATCATTCCATGAGGCATCCACCACCTTGATCCCAAAACCAGACAAGGAACCCACTAAAAAGAATTACAGGCCAATATCTCTGATGAACATGGATGCCAAAATTCTCACCAAGATACTAATAGGATCCAACAGTACATTAAAAGGATTATTCACCACATGAAGTAGGATTATTCCTGGGCTGTAAGGGTGGTTCAACATCTACAAATCAATCAATGTGATACACTACATTAATAAAAGAAAGAACAAGAATCATATGATCCTGTGAATAGATGCAGAAAAAGCATTTGACAAAATACAGCATCCTTACTTGATTAAAACTCTCCACAGTGTAGGGATAGAGGGAACATACCTCAATATCATAAAGTCATATACAAATAACCCACAGCAAATATCATCCTCAATGGGGAAATACTGAGAGCTTTTCCTTTAAGGTCAGGAACATGACAGGGATGTCCAATCTCACTACTCTTACTCAACAAAGTACTAGAAGTCCTAGTAATCAGACAGTAAAGAGAAATAAAAGGCATCCAGATCAGCGAGGAAGAAGTTAAACTTTCACTATTTGCAGACAACATGATACTGTATGTAGAAAACCCAAAAGACTCCATCCAAAAATTGCTAGGACTCATACAGGAATTCAGCAAAATTGCAGGATATAAGAGTCAGTTGCATTTCTATACACTAACAATGAGGCAACAGAAAGAGAAATCAAGGAATTGATCCCATTTACAATGGCACCAAAAACCATAAGATATCTAGGAATAAACCTAACCAGAGAGGTAAAGGATCTGTACTCTGAAAACTATAGAACCCTTGTGAAAGAAATTGAGGAAGACACAAAGAATTGGAAAAACATTCCATGGTCATGGATTGGAAGAACAAATATTGTTAAAATGTCTGTGCTACCCATTGCAATCTACATATTCAATGCACTCACTATCAAAATACCTTCAGCATTTTTCACAGAGCTGGAACAAACAACTCTAGAACCAGAAAAGACTGTGAATAGTCAACATAATGTTGAAAAAGAAAATCAGAGCTGGAGGCATCACAATTTCGGACTTCAACCTGTATTACAAAGCTGTAATCATCAAAATAGTATGTTACTGGCACAAAAACAAGCATATAGACAAATGGAACAGAATAGAGAACCCAGAAGTGGACCATCAACTCTATGGTCAACTAATCTTCAGCAAAGTATGAAGGAATATCCAGTGGAAGAAAGACAATCTCTTCAACAGATTATGTTGAGAAATTGGACAGCCACATACAGAAGAATGAAACTGGACAACTTTCTTACACCATACACAAAAATAAATTCAAATGAGTGAAAAGCTTAAATGTGAGACAAGAATCCATCAAAATCCTAGAGGAGAACAAAGGCAGCAACCTCTTTGTCCTTGGCCACAGCAACTTCCTGCTAGACATGTCTCCAAAGCAAGGGATACAAAGGCAAAAATGAACTATTGCGACTTCATCAAGATAAAAAACTAACACAGCAAAGAAAACAGTCGACAAAATTAAAAGGCAACCTATGGACTGGGAGAAGATATGTGCAACCGTCTTATCAGATTAAGGGCTAGTATCAAAATCTAAAAAACTTACCAAACTCAACACCTAAAAAAACAAAAAAAATCCAGTGAAGAAATGAGCAGAAGACATGAACAGACATTTCTCCAAAGAAGATATATAAATGGCCAATAAACATATGAAAAAATTCTTAACATCACTCAGCATCAGGGAAATACAAACCCAAACTACAGTAACATACCATTTCACACCAATCAGAATGGGTAAAATTAACAACTCAGAAACCACAGAAGGTGGAGAGGATGTGGAGAAAGGGGAAACATCTTACACTGTTGGTGGGAATGCAAACTGGTGCAGCCAGGTTCCTCAAAAAGGTAAAATAGAGTTACCCTACAACCCAGCAATTGTACTACTAGGCATTTATCCAAAGAATACAAACATAGTGATTTCAAGGGGCATCTGCACACCAGTGTTTATAGCAGCAATGTCCACAGTAGCCAAAATATGGAAAGAGCCCAGGTCTTCATCAACAGATGAATGGATAAAGAGGTGATATGTGTGTGTATATATGTGTGTATATATATACACACACACACATATATACACAATATATATATATATATGAATATAACTCAGCCATCAAAAAGAATGAAATCTTGCCATTTACAGCAACATGGATGGAACTAGAAGGTATTATGCTAAGTGAAATAAGTGTCAGAATAAGATAAATGCCATATGATTTCACTCATGTGTGGAATTTAAGAAACAAAACAGATAAACATAGGGGAAGGGAAGGAAAAATAGTATGAGATGAAAATTGAGAGGGATGCAAAGCATAAGAGAAGCTGAACTCTAGGAAACAAACTGAGGGTTGCTGGAGAGGAACTGGTTGGGGGGGAAGTGATAATTGGGTGATGGGAATTAAGGGGAGGCAGTTGATGTAATGAGTACTGGATGTTGTATGCAATTGACCAATCACTAAATTCTACCTCTGAAACTAATTAAAAAAAGAATAGTATTATTTTAACACATAACCAATAAAGTATTAATTAAATATTCATTTTTATACTGTCTGAGATCAATGTGCATTTTATATTTTTAGTACATTTCAGTTCAAAATAGTCATTTCTTTTTTTTTAAGTATAGGTCTCCCACAATTTTACATTTTTTCAGGTGTACAACAATGATTTAACAAGTGTATACATTATGCTGTGCTCACCACAAGTGTAGTTACCATCTGTCACCAAAGAATGCCATTACAATACCATTGACTATATTGTCTATATTCTACCTTTCATTCTCATGACTTTCATATCTGGAAGCCTGTACATTCCACTTTCCTTTACTAATTTTTTGCATCTCCCTACCCCTCTCTTCTCTGGCAACCATCAGTTTATTCTCTGTATTTACACATCTGTTTCTGCTTTTTTTGGTTTATTTGTTTTGTGTTTTAGATTCAACATATAAGTAAAATCATATGGTATTTGTATTTTTCTGTCTGATTTTTTTTCACTTGACATAATACCATCTAGGTCCATCCATGTTGCTGCAAATGGCAAGATCTCATTCTTTTTGATGGCTGAGTAATATTCCATTGTGTATGTATGTGTGTGTGTGTGTGTGTGTGTGTGTGTGTGTATCACATCTTCTTTATCCATTTGTTTATCAATAGACACTTAGGTTGATTATTGTAAATAATGCTTCAATAATGATAGGGGTGAATATATCTTTTCTTCATTTTCTCCCCAACACTTGTGATGTTTTATCTTTTTGATACCAGCCATTATGACAGGTGCCAGGAAGCTCTTTTTAAATACACATACCATAAAATATAATTGTTTCTAAAATTATTTATAAATTCTTATTACTCTTACATCTAAATCTTTTGCTCTCTACAATTATGTTTAGATTACCCACAAAGTCTTTATGAGATGTTAGACATTTTAACTATCACTTTAAGTTATTTTTGGTGAAAAATTACAACAGATATGACACGAATTTACAGTAAATTCAGGCAGAATAAAAGTTGTTTTATCTGCATTAGATTCAATGTAGATAACTCTAAAGGCACGTCTGTTTAAATTTAATCAACAAACTTAAACTAACTTGTATTTACTGAAGAATATCCCACATCACATGAACTTGAAAAACATTTGAATTACTTTTGATTGTATTTCTGATAATTTGTGTGTACAAAATTTATGTAAGCCTTGTTTCAGCTAATTAAGCACAGCTCTTTTACAGATTAAACTGGCAATACTATCTGGAAGTAGAAAATATCACACATCTGCAATAACACACACAGACACACATATATACACATACGGACAAGTGCAGAGATAATAATTACATTTCTAAAGTTTTCATATTAAAGAGTTGTCTAGATAATAGTTTTGGAGAAGACCACTACAACATTTAAATCTCAAAGGCACACACACACACGCACACACACAAAAAAACTCCTAAGGCTTGTTGTTCCTTTAAGGCCAGAAATTCTACAATACTTAAAAACTTTTTGAGATAAATAGGAGAAATTTTGGGATTGATAAAAAGGATTGGTGGACTTGGAATTGTTTCTGGAATCACTTTCCTGGTCTTGTAAAGACTAGATTTATGAAATACGGTCAGCTATTTTTAATTTCTCAAAGAATTAGAATGCCACCTAAATCATGTCAAAGGAGTGACCCACTTATCCACATATGTTAGAATGACTTTCTTTCCCTCCGAGTACATTTGTTTTAGGAGACGAGACATAAAAAATTACTATCAGACTCTAAATATCAGCTTCCAATTTGGTAAAATTTCTGATCATAAATTTATTAAATTGTTTCATCTAGACAAACAGTAAATATTTCTGGCAGTATTAAAAAAACTCATGGGTTCAGGAGGTGTCCTTGAAGAGGGTGCAAAAGATCCTATCTTTATAAAATCTGGAGTCATTAATGAAGATAGCCATAGAAAGAACAAACAACCTGAATGTCCCAGGCAAGTAGAAACCCAAGCCCAATTCTTAGAATTCAAAAGGTAACAAGCAAGAAGGTAATAGCTATTCATCAGAGAGAAAGGATCACTAAACAATGGGTCTGGATTTGGAAAGAAAGAAACAATATGAAATTTTATTCCCTTCTCTTGACTTGCTTCAGGAGGTAATCTAATTACAAAACCTTTTAAGGATCATCCTTTTTTTTTTTTTTTTAATTATGGTTCTTAGTTCACCCTTTAACCAATGAGTGAAAGATACCTGAAGAGGATCACTTGTAGCCGTGGGTAATATTATTTTAAAAGGTAACAGTTAATTGGTAGGTTATGATGGTGAAGTAGTAGGAAGATCTTATGCTTACCTCATCCCTTGAACACAGCTAGATATCAAATCATTCTGAACACTCATGAAATTGATCTGAGGACTGAGAACAAAATACACAACAAAAGGGAGATAAGAGGCCACATTGTGGAAGGTAGGAGGTGAGATGATGTGATTTGGGAGAGGAAAGGATCATAGGTGCTGCTGAAGGGAGGGAGTTCTGATCACAAGGATAGGAGAGAATGAGAGGCAGAGAGATAGAGTACAGAACACAGGGGATCACACAAGAAAAACCCTTCCCTAAAACCCTAAGAGGGGCTGATTATCATGCTCAAAAACTGGAGTTTTAGAAGTCTGCACCGTGGTCTGTATGGAGCCCAGCAGGTACAGCAATGCTCCTGTGGAGAAGAAAGACAGAGGCCTAGGAGCAGACTGCAGAATCTGAGGATCACCTGGAATGCACTGGGAAAGAGAGTTTCCCCTACTTGGAGTGCATCTAGGAGAGGGGGCATTACCTCTCCAGGGACAAAAGAGCTGTCCTGTTCCTTAGCATATGGACAAAGACACCTGCTGAGGGCAGCTAACCTGGATGCCAGCTTTTTGCTATGCTTTACTCTAAACTCCAAGCTGCTGCATGTTGGTGCAACTGCCCTTCTTGGAAAAACTGGCACCAGCCTCAGTGGCAGAACCCTCTCCCAGAGGGCCAGCACAGGTCCACACCCCACCAGGTATCTAACGATTGGAATTTTAAAACTCAGGAGATAAAACACAGGTGCACTGTGATGTCAGGTGGGCAGATGGCCTGGACACAGACAGGGTAAAAGCATGGATTTGAAGGATGCCTGAGACACAGAAAGGGAGATTGTTTGCTCTTCTGGGGAGGCTTCTTAGATAGTGACAGGTGCACACTCCCCTCTCCAGGGATAATAGAGAGGGCTAGTGACATCTTTCTCTCCCTGCCCATCAGTACAGATTGACTTCAGTGAGCAGAACATCATCAGCAGTGGAGGCCTAAACTGCTTATACCAAACCTCACCACTCACACTCTGCAGGTGCTTCTTTACTAGGGCAAGTGTGGCTAAGAGCCAAAGAAGCTGACACCTTCCCCAGAAGACAAGAAAAAAACCCTGCACAGACCAAGTCCACTGACCATAGAGTGCTGCAAACTTCAGCTATAGTGGAAATAGAATCTGGCCTCTTTTAACAAGCACACCAGAGCACACTTAGTTAAAACTCACTGCACCCTGGAAAATGTCCAAACACTCCCCACTGCAGGCAAGGAGAGACTGTTCAGTGGACTGAACTGAGGGAAAGAGCAGCCAAAACACAGCAGCAGAATGCACACAGCACACACCAGAAATAGTTCCTGTAGCACTAGGCCTTAGACAGTATATGGCCTCTTCTTAATAAAGCCATTAATCTCAGGAGCAAGAAATATAACAGGCTCACCTAACACACATAAAAAAGACAGAAACCTAGACAAAATGCCAAGATGGAGGAATTCATCCCAACAGAAAGAAAAAAAAAAAAAAACTGGTCACAGCCAGGGATCTAATTAAAACAGATGTAAGTAGTATACTGATCCAGAATTTAAAACATCAATCATAAGGATACTAGCTGAGTTTGAGAAAAGCATAGAAGACACCATGGATTCCTTTACCACAGAGATAAAAGACCTAAAAATTAGGGGGGAAAAAAAAGCTATAACTGAGATGCGAAATCAACGATGGGACAGAGGAATGAATAAGTGATATAGAAGAAAAAATTATGGAACCTAATTAAGTTGGAAAGAACAGAGAAAGAAAAATATTGGATCACGAATGTAGACTTAGGGAAATCAGTGACTCCATAAAGCATAACAACATTTGTAGCCTAGGAGTCCCAGAAGAAGAAAAGAGGGAAAAGGGGTAAAAGTTTATTTGAATAAATCATAACTGAAAAATTCCCTAATCTGGGGAAGGAAACAGACATCCAAATCCAGGAAGCACAGAGAACTCCCAACAAAATCAACAAAAGCTGGCCAACACCAAGACATATCGTTGTAAAATTTGCAAAATACAGAGATAAGGAAAAAATCCTAAAAGAAGCAAGGGAAAAGAAATTTCTTAACTTTCAAGGCAAAAAATATTTTTTGATATTTCAAGACAAAAAAATATCCACAGAAACTTGGCAGGCCAGAAGAAAGTGGCATGATATATTAATCATACTAAATGGGAAAAATATGCAGCCAAGAATAATTTATCCAGCAAGGCTATCATTCAGAATAAAAGGAGAGATAAGGAGTTTCCCAGAAAAATAAAAATTAAATGATTCATGACTACTAAACCAGCCCTGCAAGAAATATTAAAGCAGCAAGTGGGAAAGAAAGACCAAAAACAAAAAAACTAGAAAGGAATAGAGAAAATCTCCAGAAACACCAACTTAACAGGCAATATAATGGCAATAAATTCATATCTATCAACAGTCACTGTGAATGTAAATGGACTAAATGCTCCAATCAAAGGACACAGGGTACTGGAATGGATTAAAAAAAAAAATCTAGATGCTGCCAACAAGAGACTCATTTTAGATCTAAAGACACCTGCAGATTGAAAGTGAGGGAATGGGGGAGCCTGGGTGGCTCAGTCAGTTAAGTGTCTGCCTTCAGCTCAAGTCATGATCCCAGGGTCCTGAAATTGAGCCACACATTGGGCTATCTGCTCAGCAGGGAGCCTGCTTCTCCCTTTCCCTCTGCCTGCCACTCCCGCTGCTTGTACTCTCAGTCTCTGTCTCTCTCTGCCAAATAAATAATAAACAAAATGTTTTAAAAAAAGAAAGTGAGGGGACGGAAAAGCATTTATCATGTTAATGGACTTCAAAAGAAAGCTGGAGTAGCCAAATTTATATCAAACTAGATTTTAAACCAAAGACTGTAACAAGAGATGAAAAAGGACACTATATCATAATAAAGGGATCTACCTAACAAAAAGATTTAACAATTGTAAACATTTATGCCCCCAGCTTGAGAGCACCCAAATATATAAAACAATTAATAACAACATAAATGAAGTCTTTGATAATAATACAATAATAGTAGGGGACTAAAACACACCACTTACAGCAATGGACAGATCATCTAAAGAGAAAATCAACAAGGAAAAATGGCTTTAAATGACACACTGGACCAGACTGACCTAACAGGTATATTCAGAACATTTCATCTTAAAGCAATAGAATACACATTCTTTTTCGAGTGCACATGGAACATTCTCCAAAATAGTTCATATATTGGGTCACAAATCAGGCCTCAACAAGTACAAAAAGACTGAGATCATGCAATGCATATTTTTAGATCACAACACTATGAAACCTCAAGTCAACTACAAGAAAAATTTTGGAAAGACCACAAATACATGGAGGTTAAAGAACATCCTACTAAAGAATGAATGGGTTAACCAGGAAATCAAAGAAGAAATAAAACTATAGATGGAAACAAATGAAAATGAAAACACAACAGTCCAAACCCTTTGGGATGCAGCAAAAGCAATTATAAGAAGTAAGTATATAGCTATTCAGGCCTACCTCAAGAAGAAAAAAAAAAACTCAAATACACCCTAACCTTATAACTAAAGGAGCTAGAAAAAGAACAGCAGATGTAACCTAAATCCAGCAGAAGAAGGGGAATAAAAAGATTAGGGCAAAAATAAATGATAGAGAAACAAACAACAACAACAAAAAACAACAATAGAACAGATCAAAGAAATTAGGATCTGGCTCTTTGAAAGAATTAATAAAATTGATAAACCTCTAGGCAGATTTACCCACAATAGCAGAGAAAAGATCCAAAGAAATGAAATCATGAATGAGAGAGGAGAGATCACAACCAATACCACAGAAATACTAATAATCATAAGAGAATATTATGAAAAATTATATGCCAACAAACTGAGCAATCTGGAAGAAATAGATACATTCTTAGAAATGTAGAAACTACCAAAACTGAAACAGGAAGAAATAGAACATTTGAACATACTGATAACCAGCAATGAAATTGAATCAGTAATCAAAAATCTCCCAAGAAACAAAAGTCCAGGGCCAGATGGCTTCCCAGGGGAAGTCTACTGAACATTTAAAATAAATGGCTAACAGACACAGGAAAAAATGTTTATCATCATTAGCCATCAGGAAAATTCAAATCAAAACCACATTGAGGGGCGCCTGGGTGGCTCAGTCAATTAAACGTCTGCCTTCGGCCCAGGTCATGATCCCAGGGTCCTGGGATCGAGCCCCACATCCGGCTCCCTGCTCAGCGGGGAGTCTGCTTCTCCCTCTCCCTCTGCCTGCTGCTCTGCCTACTTGTGCTCGCTCTCTCTGTGTCAAATAAATAAATAAAATCTTAAAAAAAA
>NC_138385.1:50724855-50735649 GCF_054177405.1 Leptonychotes weddellii
GGAACATAAGGAATAGCATGGAGGACATTGGGAGAAGGAAGGGGAAAATGAAGGGGGGGAAATCAGAGGGAGAGATGAACTATGAGAGACTATGGACTCTGAGAAACAAACTGAAGGTTTTAGAGGGGAAGGGGGTGGGGAAATGGGTTAGCCTGGGTATTAAGGAAGGGATGTACTGCATGGAGCACTGGGCGTTATACAAAATCAATAAATCGTGGATCACCACATCAAAAGTTAATGATGTATGGTGACAAACATAACATAATAAAATAAAATTTAAAAAAAAATTACAATATGAAGAAAAGTTAATGCTTATCCTTCTTAAATCATTCCAAAATTTAGAAATGGAAGGAAAACTTCCAAGATCATTCTATAAAGACAGAATTACCTTGATTCCAAAACCAGACAAAGACCACACTAAAAAGGAGAATTACAGGCCAGTATCCCTGATGAACATGGATGCAAAAATTCTCAACAAGCAAATCAAACGCAACAGTACATTAAAAGAATTATTCACCATGATCGAGTGAGATTTATTCCTGGGCTGCAAGGGTGGTTCAATATTTGAAAATCAATCAAGGTGATACACCGTATTAGTAAAAGAAAGGATAAGAACCATGTGATCCTCTCAATAGATGCAGAAAAAGCATTTGACAAAATACAGCATTTATTCTTGATAAAAAAAATCCCAACAAAGTAGGGATAGAGGGAACATATGTGAAAGACCCACAACTAATCTCATCCTCAAAGGGGAAAAACTGAGAGCATTTCCTCTATGTTCAGCAAAAAGACAGGGATGTTCACTCCCACCACTATTATTTAACATAGATGGAAATGGGGAAAAATAAGAGAGGAAGGCAAACCATAAGAGTCTCTTAACTATAGAGAATAAACTGAGGAGAGGAGTTGAATGTGGGGAATAGGCTAAATGGGTGATGGGTATTAAGGAGAACACTTGTGATGAGCACTCGGTGTTATATGTAAGTGATGGATCACTAAATTATACTCCTGAAACTAATATTATATTATGCATTAACCAGCTAGAATTTAAATAAAAATTTAAAACATTAAAAAATGAAAAAAAATAAAGTCTATTAAAAATGTAACAGTTAATAGTGTCTTCAGAATGGAAAGGCAATTCACACAGAGGATTACTAGAATGAGTACTCAAAGGAAAATAGAGTGGAACAGTAGGAGTTATGCCAATCTTATACATCCATCTTATTGCAAAATGTTTTAGGTACCTTTTTTCTCTAATTTTCATTAGCTTCTTGGCAGTGGATGTTTCAGTGAAACTATTTTAGTTTGAAACAATTTGGAGGCTTTTCCATGCTAGTTAAAATAAGTATTCCATTCTCCTTCTTTAACTGGGAACCCTTGCTTTCAAGGCACTTAAATGAACTTATCTAATTGGAGAGTTCCCCATAATGGCAATTGTAATTCCAGGTTGTTTTTAGTAAATTTTTTCCATCTTGATAGATATCTACAAGTTCCAGGAGTATTGTTCTCAGACATAAAATAAGCAGATATGCTAAAAGGTAGTGCACTCAACCCTTTGGATTTAGAGGATTCCATTTATTTTAGTTAAAACTTTTCATCTCCTGGACCACACCAATAATCTGAGGAGTGGGGGAAAGACTAAGCCTGTAAGCCTCAAGGAATGAAGACTGTAGACTGATTTCAAACAACTGGAGAACTGCAGCTTCCATCAGCAGTTTCCCACATGTAATTGGGGTAACTGCAAACAAAAGTAAAGGGCTAGGGTTATTTTTGGATTCTGTCAATGCAAAATGAACAAACTTTTAAGATTCTCTAAAACTAAGAAAGACAGTTTTATTCAAGCCCAAGTTAGGACAGGTTCCCAGAAAACACACTTTTCATAAGGAGGAAAGTGCTCCAGACAATGAACAATTTGTACAGGGTTAAATGCTGTCTATATATAGTCTGCTTCTCCCTCTCCCTCTGTCCCTCCCCCTGCTCTCTCTCTCAAGTAAATAAATAAAATCTTTTTAAAAAGACACAAAAAGAAAAATGGTAGGGGATATAAATACAGCTTAAGGGCTTTCCTGATGTCCAATTAGTCATTTCAAATATTGAATTTATGGGCACAGTATTTTCATTTTTAAAGCAAGTTTTATTTCTATGTTATTTTATTACTATAATACAACCTCATTCTTATCTGTAAAGTTTAAAGTTAGTTGGATGAGTAGATGATATTATGATATGTAGATGATATTATCTTCATCAACAAATCATTGAATATCATTTGAACCATCTTGAACTTCAGCTAAACCAGTAAAACAAATATAGGGGGATACATAATTTTTTAACCACAATCATTTTTTTAAAGATTTTATTTATTCGAGAAAAAGAGAGAGAGAGTGAGCAGGGTGGAGGGGCAGAGGGAGAGGGAAAAGCAAACTGCCTGCTGAGCAGGGAGCCCAATGCAGGGCTCCATCCCAGGAACCTGGGATTATGACCTGAGGCAAAGGCAGATGCTTAACAGACTGAGCCACCCAGGTCCCCCTAAGCACAATCATTTTTTAAGAAATATAATAAAATCATAACTTTGGTAAGTACTTTTCAGTAGGGTCCTAACCAAACTGGATTTTTTGCATGTAATTGTTTGATACTATCCTATGGAGAGAGCAAAAAATAATTAGGAAGTAAAGAGGTAGGAAAGATAGTGGTTTCTGGTAAAGTCATTCAATTACTGGTAAATAGCAGTGCTCTGAAACATACTTAAAATTATCATGTATGACACAAAAATAAATTAAAAATGGATGAAAGACCTAAATTTGAGACAGGAATCCATCAAAATCCTAGAGGAGAACACAGGCAGCAAACTCTTTGACCTTGGCTACTGCAACTTCTTGCTAGACATGTCTCCAAAGGCAAGGGAAACAAAAGCAAAAGTGAACTATTTGGACTTCCTCAAGATAAAAAGCTTTTGCACAGCAAAGGAAACTAAAAGACAACCTACAGAATGAGAGAAGATATTTGCATATGTCTTATCAGATAAAAGGCTAGTATCCAAAATCTATAAAGAAGTTTTCAAACTCAACACCCAAAAAACAACAACAAAAAATCCATTCAAGAAATGGGCAGAAAACATGAACAGACATTTCTCCAAAGAAGACATACAAATGGCCAACGGACACATGAAAAAATGCTCCACATCACTCAGCATCAGCCAAACACAAACCAAAACTACAATGAGATACCACCTCACACCAGTCAGAATGGCTAAAATGAACAACTCAGCAAATAATGAATGTTGGTGAGGATGCGGAGACAGGGGAACACTCTTACACTGTTGGTGAGACTGCAAACTGGTACAGCCACTCTGGAAAACAGTATGGAGCTTCCTCAAAAAGTTAAAAATAGAGCTACCTTACAACCCAGCAATTGCACTACTACATATTTACCCAAATGATACAAACATAGTGATTCAAAGGGGCACATGCACCCCAATGTTTATAGTATCAGTGTCCACAATAGCCAAAATATGGAAAGAGCCCAGATGTCCACTGACAGATGAATGGATAAAGAAGTTGTGATATATATGTATAATATATATCACATATATATGTGTATATATATATATATATATATGTTGTGATATATATATAATGGAATGTACTCAACCATCAAAAAGAATGAAATCTTGCCATTTGCAACAACATGAATGAAACTAGAAGGTATTATGATAAGTGAAATAAGTTAGTTGGAGAAAGACAAATAAATGATTTCACTCATATGTGGAATTTAAGAAACAAAACAAATGAACATAGGGAAAGGAAGGAAAAACAAAGGTGAAATCAGAAAGGGAGACAAACCATAAGAGACTCTTAACTATAGGAAACAAACTGAAGGGTGCTGAAGGGGAGGTGGGTGGGAGGATGGGGTAACTGGGTGATGGTCATTAAGGAAGGCATTTGATGTAATGAGCACGGGGTATTATAGGCAACTGATGAATCACTAAACTCTACCTCTGAAACTAATAATACATTATATGTTAATTAATTGATTTTAAATTTAAAAAATTATCATGTATGAAATATTCCAACATTTTTGTTTATTATATATTGGAAAATGACACATTAGAATCTGTTGGTATGAGAAATATTCTAAATTGTGTCTTTATATATTAATTAATGGTAAAACTAAACCTACTAAAGTGGTAGTAATTTATAACACTCAAACACAAGCACTTTAGAATGAATGCATATTATTGTCCTTTGATAAGTCTCCCTTTGAACAATGGCTGAATTCCCCTGTCCTCATAATAATAGTACCCTTTACAAAGTAGAAAACACAGATTGCTATTTTTTAATTCAATTTACTATTTCTGATTTTAATAGTAGTTATTTTTTAAACACAATTTTCAGTGTCTGAATTAATATGACCAATATTCTGGTGCTAATAGTCTGAGAATATTGCCTTTGACTAGGATATTCTTTTTTAATTTTTTTTAAAGATTTTATTTATTTATTTGAGAGAGAGAGAATGAGAGACAGAGAGCACGAGAGGGAAGAGGGTTAGAGGGAGAAGCAGATCCCCCGCTGAGCAGGGAGCCCAATGCGGGACTCGATCCCGGGACTCCAGGATCATGACCTGAGCCGAAGGCAGTCGCTTAACCAACTGAGCCACCCAGGCGCCCTTGACTAGGATATTCTTAATGCCATTTTGAAAATAATATCCTTCCTTGTAGGCTTATGTATTAGGGCCAAAAAGTTTCTTGAAACTTAATGAAGGTGGTCAAACTCCAAGATCTGATTCATTGGTTATGGTGGATGCTTTGTCAAACTTTGTGCTGATTATGCCTCTGTTACACTACAAAAATTTTTTGCATAATGGACATAAACATCTCTACATGGGCCATCCAAGAGGCAAGAAAAATAGTCTCTGCCAAGGAACTACACACAGAAATGCATTAAACAACAGCTCTCAGTAGAGGAAAAGACACCATTTTAAATATAGGTTTGGGGAAATATTAATAAAAATATGATTTATACCATTTGGGGCCATCTTCATTTGTATTAAAATTAAAAATAATTATGGAAGAATTTTTAGTCTTGGAGGACTGAGAAACTAATAATAATTATATTTCTTATAATTTGTAACTGACCTTCCAGAGGAATATTTAGAGGGCTTTTCCTCCTCAGGCAGTCAGCACCAAAGTAGTTATTCATCTTGTAATTTACAACACCGCTACAACTTCCAGTTAGCAAAACATACATTAAAAGCCACTGTAAAGCACTCTAGGAGGTCTGCTGATGGCTGTGATTAATGGCTATGCATCTGCAGCTATTACACATAGGTCTTAACAGAGCTATTTGTAAATTGTCAACAGAAACTCATGCATCCTCAGGTTATCAATCAGGAAGGTATGCATTAGAGTTGGTTAATTACAGCACCTCTTCTATGGCACCAAAATATGTATAATATTTCTCAGTGACTGAACACTTCCAAGACAAGCAATGAAGCTATTTTGAAAGCAAAATCTTACATTGGATGTATACTTGTTTCTTTCTGCTTGTTAGGTCTCACAAAAAGAAACATGGGCCTTATTTAAGTGTATAAAGCTTTTTCCCATCCAATTTCCATGGCCCTTCCTTTGTTATACATGTCCTCATAAATTATTTTGTTGGTATAGCAATATCTTTCTATGTTGTAGAATCAAATCTGGCAAGAATGATTTTTGTATAACTCACACTTATGCCAGTTTATATTTTCACTATCTATAGTCTCAAAAGTGTCTATCACACAATTATGGATCCAAATGTAAATGTTTTTTGTGTCTTTTTTCCCCCTTAAAATTAGCTACATTTTGCAATCCCTGGCTCATGGATAGACTATTTCAGGCCTGAACAAAAACAATAGTCCTTTTATATGGTACAGGGCTTTTTATTTGCCAGTGCATATATATCCATTCTTTCTTGTGACTTCACAACATCCCAGTAGGTGGGGTAGGCATTTAGTTTATAACAAATGGTAATAGCATAATTAATAATATAACAAGGTGTATATAGTGTTCTGATTATTATGATTACTTACTATCTACATAATATTGCTTTTTGGGTTCACATTTTAAGAATATTTAAAAGACCCGTTAAAATCAGAATTGACCAATTGCAGTTAAAAATCTTTCCTCAGAAATGCATCAAAATTGTAATCATTGTTGATCAACTAATTTCTACGAGATCTAAGATTAGAGATATATAGGAATAACACTAGAAAAAGTTTTATCATTTGTGAGTCAATAAGCTTCCTTTATAATTCTTAAAACGCTCAAATGTTTTTTTTTTCTAAATGACTCAACATAATTTAAAATTGAAATGTTAAAAGCAATCATTTGCTTCATTTAAATACTTTTAATCTCATCTAAGTATCTGTTTAGGGACTTATGTCGTCAAATACTTTTGGAGTACCATAGGATGCCAAAAAATGTTTAAGTAAGTTAGAATAAACACAATAAGTGAAAACATTTTTTTTTTTTTGCCTTTCACATCACAAATTAACCACAATAGGACGTTCTACCAATAGGATTTTTTTGAGACAAATTTCACTTAGGCAAATAACTTAAAATGTGGTATACTGTCAAAATTAAATCCAACTGCAAATTTATATCATAATGAAAATAGAGTAAATATGACAGATGAAAAATGGCACTAGATAGTACCTAAGAGGTGGTACTGTGCAGGGACAATTGTTGGGAGAGAGATTAGAACAACAATAAAGTGAATCAAAGTTTATCTTGGATTCTTCTCCAACCACTGACTCAAATCTATTACTAGACACCAAATATGTTCCTGTTATATCAGGCTGCCCTGAGTCCACACAACCCCCAAGATCTTATGACTCCATGAAGTGTTCTGTGCTCCATTCCCTTCTGCTTTCCTCACATAAAACCTTGCCTGTATTATAAACTAATCCTTCTGGACCTAGTCAGATCACATGATTAACTTTTTAATGCATTTCTTTTGTGTCAAGTATTGCCTTTTCACACATCTATTTGGATAGAGTTCCCTAAGAGAGCGATTCTAACAATGAGGTGAAATTTAGGTTTGGGAGGTTTTTTGGTCCCACAAATTCCATCCTCTGTCCATTTGCCTACAATACCTAAGCTTTGTATTGACCCTAATCTGCATTGACTGAGATATGAGTCTTCCCACCCTGTTAATAGTGGCAGTCAAATAAAGCACACTCTGAATTTGGCACCCATTTAGAAAAGCAGTGCTGAAATATAAACTGAACATCTGAAACACGGAAAAGTTGCTTTTTAAAACAAAATACCAGCTCTTTCTCACCCAATAACTTCTCTAATGAGTCTAAAAGGTGATTATCTGAACCCAGACTGAAGTATATTGATGCCTCTTGCCATTTAGTCCAACTGAGGAAAGTTTCCCAGATGCTTTTCTCAATCCTTCTAAAACAAGGCACAACTTCAGGGAGCCTCTGAGATCTAACCTGATTTGCACCCTAGCTACTGTGTAGATTATTGAGCTCTTAATGAGTTATGCAAAAGGTCTCCTTTATAATTGACATACAGAAGTATGTTTAATGGTTTTCTAGCTTCTGCCAAGTCTCTCTGCTAAACTATTCAAATGTGTAATAAATGTAAGTTTCACATAAAAGTAACGAGTGCTGGAAATGAAAAAAAAAAAAAAAAGACCTCTCTAAATTCCCTTCAGCTCTTTACCTTGGAGTTGCTGACTTAAGAACCGCTAGTGCCCTCCTCTGGTCATAAGAAAGACAAACTTCATTTTACCCAATTATGGGAGAGCAGTTAACAAAGAATAATCAAGTATTTTTATGACATCCCTCCAAAAATAATCTCACCTATAGGAACAATTTTAGAAAACATAACATTTATGAGATGTGCTACTTATCTCAGAAAAGCAATACTACTACCTACAAGTTCTAGACACACATATAATTTACATTTCTCCTTTCAAAGATGGCATAAGCATATTCCAGAATTGTAAGATTGTCCAAATATAAGATATTGAAAAATATATATATACATTAAAGTGTTCTTGTCATATTATCTGTGTCAATGTGGAGAAAAGCTGGTGAGAAAGGATAAAATAGAATGTGAAAATCTGCTTGAAAAAAGTTTTTTTCATAGCAAATTTAGTTTTTTCCATGCACAGTATCTGTTTTGCATGCAGATACAATTCTGAGGTGCAAGGGAGAAATCTACAAAAAAAAAAAACTGTGGAAGTGTAAGAAGGGGATTTGAAACACATACACATATACAAACACAGAAGTCAAACTTTTTTGCCATCTTCTTCATAGTCATTTTGATAGGCTACACTCATACTGTGAACCTTTTCAAAACTTCCCTTTGGAAATTACAGTCAGAACCAAAAATGAATTAACATTACTTTCTGCTAACTTTATCTTTGATCCATGGCTGTATTACTTAGCTTGAGTTCCCATATAATTTAACATGTGAAACGCTGAATCCCACTTAGCAGTTTCCAAAAATTCAAATCTATTTTCCTGGGAGAAAGATTTATCAACACAAATGATACTCAAAAGAATTCATCACCCACTCAGAAGATAATTTTTAAAAATGACAAAGCTCCAAGGATGTCTCAGACATTTTCTGAAACATGGGAATAAGTGGAGAAGCTAGTCATATTGACTACTTTGAATGAGATAGGATCTAGATGTCTAAATTTTTCAAGCATCATTCATACTTCTTTTCTGTCACAGCTAAGGAAATGTATTATTGAACCTCAAATTAGGGCATGGGACTTGAGCCATAGATAGCATGGGTGGCTGGGCATGTATCCATAGGGATTCAAGGTACTATTAGGTACATCCCTTCTCCTTCTCCACTAGTATTTTAGGGCTTCTTATAACCTCCTGAGAGTTTAAATGTAAGCTTTTCACTTGGCCTTTGCTTAGGTGGATAGGGCAAGGCCACAGGATTTTTTCTGTGGCACTTGACTGGAGCGGCATGGATATTATCTAAATATTTTCTATCTTGTTAGGCTGTCACTTTCATGGTCATTTGGCTGGAGAGAGAAGCATTTGTTTGTGCTTTCTTTTTTTGTCTGCTCCTGTTGTTTTTTCCATGTTACTGGCTCCTTCAGCTCCAATTCTAGGCTACATGAAGCCAAGAAAAAAATTGGGAACTCATCACCATATGATTTCCTCAAGTCCTGAGACTGCTAGAAGATTTGACTTCTTTTGTCCACCATTCAGAGTCTTCTTATATTTGTTTTATGTATAATATCCAGGTTGTTTAGTGGCAATTAATATGATGAATAGGGAAAAGTATGCATTTTCCATATTCCTGATAGTGGAAGGACACATTACTTTTGGGATGTCTAAGATATGCAGTTAGAAATACTCAGAAAGTAACCGGGTATATGAATCAGAAATTCGGGGCAAAGTCTGGCAAGAAATATAAATCTAGGAGGCGTCAGAATATAGATCACATTCAATGCATTTATACTGGATATTACTTAGGAAGTGACTGTAAATGGAAAAGAGAAGACATACAAAGACTTAAGACTGTGCTACTCTAATGCTTAGAAGTTGGAAAGATGAAAAGGATCCAGAGAGGGATCTTGAGAAGAAGCAATAAGAAAAGTAAGAGGTGTTATACACAAACAATGAATCATGGAACATCAAAAACTAATAAAAAAATAATAAATTAATTAAATATGTTTTTTAAAATAAAAAAAAAAGAAAAGTAAGAGGAGGGGTGCCTGGGTGGCTCATTTGGTTAAGCATCTGTCTTTGGCTCAGTTCATAATCGCAAGGTCCTGGGATTGAGCCCCACATCGGGCTCCCTGCTCAGCAGAGAATCTGCTTCTTCCTCTCCCTCTGCCACTCCCCCTGCTTGTGCTCTCTCGCTCTCTGTCAAATAAATAAATAAAATCTTTTTTAAAAAGTAAGAGGAAACTAAGGAGAGTAGTTTCCCAGAAGTCAGGTAAAGATAGTATTTCAGGAAGTAGAGAGTGATTAGCTTTTCCCATTGATGGTGAAAAACCAAATACATAGAGGATTGAGAATGGACTATGAGACATGGAAACATGTAAACCATTTAGTGGTTACTACATGGTGCTTTAGTGAATCCAGAATTTTATTATTTTTATCAGATGTACTTCCTAAGAATCACATTGTCTTAGAGTTAGAAGGATATATAAGTCATTTATCCAAACATTAAATCAATCTTTAGGATCCCTGATGATTATTTGTGGTCTTTGCTTAAACATTTCCAGTTGCAGTTAGCTCACAAGTGTGTAGTCATTTCCATTTCTGGAGTGACACTAATTGTTCCTTGTTCTGAATATGTATTTACATTTAATCCTACCCATTATTCACAGTTCTTCTTTTGTACTTAGACAATATAAAGAAATTTTGCCAGATATTCAGAAGGCATATCTGGGTTTTTTTATTTGTTTTATTTAAGTTCCAACAGATCTAAGTCTTCACAAAAATGACAACTTCAAGAATGGGTATGATCCCAATAACTACCAGATCACTCTGAGCACCCACGAAACCAGCCTGAGATGTAAGAAGATCTGGATCTCTACAAACAGAATATTGCAGGCAGTTGGTTTTGAGGTACGAAGTGGAGAGCCGTGATCCTGCGGGCAGATATCGGAGGATAAACGGCGGCGGGAGAGTGCCTGGACGTGGGGATCCTACACCGCCGGTGACTGACAGCCTCATGCGCTGCGGATGGGGCACAGACTCGCAGAACGGTAGTGGTGGGAAAGAACTTTAGGGCAGCCCCCGGGGTGGAGGACCAGAGCAGCGGCGTTG